>NW_020884876.1:7224761-7646159 GCF_003945725.1 Corapipo altera | reverse complement strand
CGCACGGCCCCGGCGGCGAGACGCGCCGCCGCAGCGCCCCGGCGGCCGCCGCTGTGGCCGGCGGCGGCGAGGAGGAGGCGGCGGAAGACGAGGAGGACGAGGACCCCGGCTCGTCCCGCTTCTTGCTGGCGGCGGGGCTGGGACTGCTGGCCGTGTCTGTCGTCCACCTGGGACAGGAACGGGCCGAGGCGGCGGGCGGCGGGCGGCCGTGCCTGGCGCTGCTGCTGCTCCGCCTCGCCCTCTACGCGGGCTGCGCCGCCGCGGCCGCCGCGCTCGGCACCCTGATCGTCCTGATGTGCCGCGGACGCCGCCGCCTGCCACCGCCGGACTTCGCCGCCGCCGCTCCGGTCCGGCGGGTCGCGGGGGTGAGTAGCGGGAGGGGAGCGGAGCAGGCGGCTGCCGCCCTGCCCGCCGGCGGGGAGGGAGGTGGCGCGGCCCTCGCTCCGCCGCGGAGCGCCACGCCACCCAAACCTGGTGTCCTGCTGTCCTCCCGCGGCCGCAGGAGCCTGCTCGCATTCTGCTCCTCGACGGGGCTCTAAATGGCAAAAGTTGTGCTGGAGGCTAGCACGGGAAAAATCTAGACTCCCTCTCTGAGGGAGACCTCCGGATTGCGGGAACGCTTGCACGGCAGTTCGCTGTACGCTGTGTCTCAAATCCTTTTCTGCTCGTCGAAATGTCATTGGTAAAAGAGCGACTTGCTCAAAGAGGCAGCATAGCGTTGCTTAAGTGCGTGCTCTGAAGTTGGGCAGCTTCAGATAGTGTTATAGTGCCAATGTGTACTCAAGCCATTGCAGAGCTCTGTGCAAAAGGGAAACAATTTTATTTTCTGTACATGCTATAAAATGTACTAATTGATGAGCTCTTTGTAGCTCACTGCTCAGTACTTTTCGGTTTCTTCTGAATGGGACTGGTAGCACAAAGTATTTGGAAACTTTCCTCCCATCCATGCCTCTGTTCCCCATCAAGTGATCCAATGCTTGGGAGCTGATCCTAGACAGGCCTGAAAAATTACTGCTGGAAATGAGGGTCTCCTGCAACTCCTACTTTGCCGTGGGTCACAGGGACGTGGTGTTTATTATCACAGCTGGGGACTATGGTTGGGTGCCCTTGGCCCTTCACTGGTGAGTTTTAGGTGTGTTAGCATGTGAAGTGCTGCCACAGTAGACAGTACTGTGTTAGTTATTTCCATTCAGTAGTGTCACACAGGATACCTGAGAGCAATCTACGAAGGAGAGGAGCATAATTCATGCCACCTGGGTGTACAGCCTAGCTGTTCTGATAACCCAGTTTATTACATTTAGTACAGTACTCTTCGTATTACCAAATAAATAATACTGTCACTTATGTGTTTCTGGGGCTGCAGTTCGTGCAGCTGAATTTGCAGAAAACAGAGGGTGCTGTCAGGGCAGTTAGAAATCATTTGCTGATACAGTTGTTGGTCTTTCTGTTTTTTCAATCAAATCAGGTAACAACCTGCAGTAGTGGTTTATTCCTTCATTCCTTGACCTGTGGAGAGAAGGAGCCTGTGTTTGGGAGGAATATGCATTTCCAGACCTGCATTTAATGAAATCTGGCAGGATATTGTCAGTAGGGATCATTTGACCAGGGTCTGGTGACTTCAGTGAATAATATAACTTGCAAAGGTGCATTCAGAATCTATTTGTGGCTGTGTGATACTCATTTTCTCTACTTGGTTGACATTTTAAAAAATCCTCTTTCCTTTGAAAGCTCAACATCATAGTCAGCTTTTTGAAGGGAATGAAGAATAAATAATGTGTATGAGCATTAAAGGTGGGAAATAGGGAAGTGAGAAGATGTAATGCACAAAATAAACAGGTGATAAGCAGAAGGTATCTGTTCTGTATGTGGTACAGGTAGGAATTGTTTGGCTGTTTTTTGTCATGGGAGTGCTATGGAGCAAATGTGTGTTAAGTGCATAAACACCTTGTAGTAAAGGACTATGTGCTTTTGTATTTAACCAAATGAAAAAAAAATTTAACCAAATGAAAAAAAAATTCATCAGTTGATCATCGAAACAATTCCTGTTGCTTTTAGGTTTATAAGATTAAATGTTTCAGTGTTAATGCCATCGCTCCAGTGACATTTATGCACTGGTACAGTTATCTGAACATGTGCGTGTGTGTTAATTTACTTTTACGTAGTACAAAAAAAATCTATATGTAAACTTAGCAGTTGAAATCTCCCTGCTCCCACAATGAGGAGAAACTTTCAGATTCATGAACAACCAAATAATAAAAATTGATTTGATTTGGGAAGCCAAGATTTGAAGAAAAAAAAAAAAGATTTATTGTTCTTTCTCTCCCCTTTTGTGAAAAATGTAATACATAAGCATAGTGAACAGCAGTGAAACTAGAACTGTCCAGAGACAAATACAATCACTTCAGTTAGTATACCATCTGCACCTTCTTTTTGTGATATGTTACTGTGCATTTGTCTTGATGTTCTCTTGTGTCCATCCATTGGATTTGTATATGTAAATAGTGCAGACCCACTGTTGCTTTGTTAGTCTAATCTGTTGTGTTTGGATTTATTATAGCTCTGTGGTATGTGTTTGTTGTTTCAGAAAGGAATTGAAATCTGATGTTTAAAATTCACTGCTAAAGCAG
This sequence comes from Corapipo altera, assembly GCF_003945725.1. Classification (NCBI taxonomy): domain Eukaryota; kingdom Metazoa; phylum Chordata; class Aves; order Passeriformes; family Pipridae; genus Corapipo; species Corapipo altera. The sequence continues at coordinate 7,643,532 of NW_020884876.1, read as the reverse complement.
CAGTACCTGCTACAACCCTTTTACCAGGATTGTTTTTTTTTACCCTCTCTCTGATTCAGTTAAAATTTTTCTTCCTCCCTCTTTCCACTATTCTCAGAATTTAACCTGGCTGTATAAAAGGGACAGCCAAAAAAGGAGTGAGGTATTTTACCCTTTCTATTTAGAAGATGTAATTCTAGGCATCTTAATTAGGTTTGTCATGCCTTCAGTTTACCGTTTTGTTGATTTCTTTCTGATACAGAGTGGCTTCAGGACTGCACAGCTTCTTGACAGACTTCTTCTGAACACAGTGTTGTATATGTGTAGCAAATTTCCTAATTGGGGCTTCAGGAACATGTAGGTGAAGAAAACAAAATTGTCTAGATAGGCAACATGTAGAAATGAAGGCTATTCACTAAAATGTTTCTTCCAAAGTTTCCTGCATACATTTATCTTTGAAAAATTTGTAGGTTAATCTTTTTATTATACATCCTGTTGCATTTACACTGCTTTCTTATAATTCAGTTGTTACTCTCACGTTTTTCGTAGAGCCTTAAGATCCTGTTATCTCTTCTGGGAGCCAGTAGTAGGATAACTGTAAAGGTATAATTTCTTCAGCCTTGTGTCTTTTCCTCCAGAATAGGGAAGAACCCTCTGTTGGCCTAATAGTTAGGAAAAAGCTAAAAAAAAAAAGTTATTATGACTGTCATCTAGCTCTGCATATGTTCTGTATATGAACTCTAGGCAGATAGGTTCACTTATTCTTTGAGTGATTTTCACATTGGGGTTAACAGATGAGGAAACACTAAATATTCAGTAATAAATATTTACTCTAGTGGGAGTCAGACTTAGCTCTTGGAAAGTGAGTGGGAGTACTCTTGATCAACTTCAAAGGGACTTGGATCGATTCCCTTATCCTGTGCTGAAAAAAGGGAGGCTTTTTGTATGTTCTCAGTTACTACGTGTGAGTTCAGTGCTGTGGATTTTTTTGGACCTGTTCATGCAAGTAAGTAACTTTGGTGAGGAAGTGCTGTGTTGTACGTTTGGATTTCATAAGAACAAGGTTCATGCCTTTTCTTCATTTTGCTTGAACTTGCTACCAGAAAAGCCATCTTTTTGAAAGTGAAGCTGTACTTTATCCTAAATATTGTTTGTGTAACCTCTTTGGGACTTGAAAAGTGAAGACCTCCAGCTAAAGTCAGGTATCTCAGCAAGAACATTTGGAATCTGCTGAGAACTGCAAAGCAAGCTGTGTGATTTATAACCCTATGATAAGGTGTGCTTTCGATGTAGTTTTTCTCTGTGGGACATCTGTTTACATAGGATGTCTGGGCAAGTCTCCTGGCTTTCACATTTCATTGGTAAGAGAGGTGTACAGGCAAGTCATAAGAGTGTTTTACTTACTACTTTAAGTACTTGCAAGCATTAATAATATTGGTAAATAGTTTCTGTTGATATTTAAACAGTGGGAATTGAACAATTCCTTGACATTTTTGTCAGGTATATTTCAACACTTCTCGGGAGCTGTTGTAGAACCAGATTATTTGTGATGGAGGAGAACAGCAAAATGCTAGACAGCAAAAAGGCATGATGACTCAATTGCACTTTTAGTAAAAACATCTGTCTCAGAGGGCATTTTTAATTCTCAAGTGTCAGTGGACTTGCTCATAGCAAAGATAGCCCTGGTTAGAACATGTGTCACCTTTTTAAATGCAGGGTTGCTCCCAACACTGCTTTTAACTTGTGTGTTTGTAGAGGAGATGGCTTTGACTCATGCGAAGAACCATGTTAACCAAGTTAGTGGGAAGGGGAAGGAAAAGACTTTTTCCCACATTTCCAGTATGAGTTATTTCTCTGCCAAAAAAACCTGGCAGGATAGAGTTTTCTTTTCTACATAGTGTTTTGACTCAAATTCAAAGTAAAAGCTCTGAGTAATAGAGGAATAGGTTATCAGCTTCATTTAAATAATGCTAAACCCAAGGATTATTTATTAGATTTAAATGCTTTATTTTAAATTCAGATTAAATAAATGATATTCTGTATAGAGAATGATCTACAGAGTCTGTCTGCAGCACTAACAGAATGGTAATGAATGTGATTTTTTTCCAGTGAAAAGGTACACTGATTCTAATGCCCTGATTTTAGTTTCCTACAATTAACAGTTGTCAATGATTTTGAGTATTCCTTTAAAACTCTGCTCCTGACATATTTGGTCACTCTTGTTCACTAGTGTTTAATAGCTCTTAATTTTCAGAAGTAGTTTACTCTTGCATTCTATCTGTGAAGGAGACATGTGATCATGTTTTAAGTTCCTTAACACTTGTTCCATCCTTGAACGTGAATTTTTTTGTGAATCTAACAGGAGGGCACAGGTAAATCTTTCTTATTGGATCTGGTAGCCAATGAAATATCTTCATCCTGGAACACAGTACTGTTTTTTTATTTAAGCCATAGGAGGATGGGCAGTGAGATTACCAGAAGTTGTCTGAGTGATTCTAATGGGATGGCAGCTTAGCCTGGGTTGAGTATCTGCCATGGTATCCAAGCTGAGCGTTCTGCTCTTTGTGAGGAACACAAGGGAAGCAGAGGAAAAGGACACAGTGTTTTATTTTCCTTCACTGTTGGACTTTTGCCATGAGATGAAGCTTGCAAAGGTAAACTTGCAGGAGCCTCAGCAGCTGTGGGAAGGTTTGCCATCTGTGGGCATCAATTTCAAGTGGGATGCAAAGCAGTTCTTGATGTGGTAAGCAGTTTGGAAGAGCTATGAGGGAGAAGAGAAACTTCCTAACTCCTTTCACTTTTGATCTTTATGCCTTAGTAAGTCTTTGAAAGTATTTATGAGTTTTTCTCAACCCAAAGTCAAGCATGTTCTATTGTCTGTCTGGTTCTCTGACCCAACAGGCAATATTCAGTGCTCTGATATTGCAGGATTTTTGTGATACCTGGCAGAAGTAATAGTCTCTGCTGGCTGCTCTTTTGTCATGGGCTTGGAACCAAATATTCTGATCTACTATCAGTTGTTTCTGGGTTGAAAGGAGAAAATATATTTAATTTCGATGTGTTTTCAACAAACTGAGAGTCTCATATTTTTGTTCTTAGTTCTGTCTCTTTTAAAGGCAGGTCAACAGTCAGCCTTTGATGATGCAGATTAATTTACTACTAGGAAAGTCCTGGAATTAAAATAATGAAAAGGTATTGTAGCATTTTCTACCAATTTCATGAATATTTTAAAATGTTAAGAAAATGTTGCATGAATTGCAAATATGCAGTTATAGTTCAGGAGGGACCTGTAGTTTATTTTTAGGGATCTGTGGAATATCTGTTATAATTTGGGATTTATAACCTTTTTCAGAATTGAAGCTTTGTCAGGACAGGATACATTGATTAGCTGCAGGCATAACTTTGAAGTGATAACTTTATCACAGGAGGCTGACCTTGGGAAATAAATGTTTTTCAGACACTGTCTCTGACTTGGTTGTCCCATAACTCCCTAGCGGTGAGCAGACTTAGTTTTCCGCACAGCCTTTTATTCATCATGTATATTTAAAGATTTCTTGTCTTGCCGTGCAATCCTTTCTGATTCCTGTCATTGTATCCTGTGTCACCTTCAGCTCTGCACTGTATTATGCTTGACATTTTATTTTCTCAACGTTGTGTTAGATTGACATTTCATATTTTTCTGTGAATCAGGCTGTTTTTACCTTTGTAAGGGCTGCGTCTCACTTGAATGATGTTTTACGACTGAAAATATATCTTGGGAGTTAGTTAATTTCTCCTGTTAACCAAGCCATGCTGAGTCAGTAGGGGCAGGTGGTGGGCTCATTGAGATATTGCTGTCCAAGTCTCTTGTAGGGGAGGTGGATACAAACCCTCTGTAATAAGGTCAAGAGTGAAAGCATCCTGCACTCAAGGTAGTTTTGGCATTGAAAATACTGGACACGTGTATCAGAAACATTCTGAAAATAAAATCCGATCAAGTTCCCTCTTACTGCTGAGTCTTGGTTCCTTGTTCTCTGTAAAGATGAGCAGCAAAATTTACCCAAGGAAAGAGCCAGTTATGTAGAACACTGTATCTTTTCCCAAGCTGTTACTTTGTTAAATGGTTAAAAAAAAAAAATTATGTAGTCATAAGGGGAATACGTTTGTATTGTGTCCATGGGAAGTTTTTGTGACCAGTCATTTTGTACCATTTTTTCCCCTATTAAATATGCACAGTGAAAGAGAACAAGTTAATATTAGTAAAACTAATGATTTCACTCAGCATGTTTTGTGATGCTCTGCTGAAAAGGCAGAACACCCTACCTTTGTACAGTGAAAAGTCAAGTGGAGGGAGGGTATAGCAATAGACAACGCAGGAGTTTCTTTCTGATTGTCAGCTGAGACTCTGGAGCTCAGGCAGGAGTGTGCAGGTTTTTCTGCCTTGCCAGCAATTCAGTTTTCATGCCATATGGCTCTTTTGGCCTTGAAGTATAGGCCATAGGTTCTTGTTGTCTTTTACAGAGGAGTAGGGTGTGGAAATCTTCAGCAGACTGAGGCTATGCATGTACCCTGAGAATTCATGTTGGGCTTTATTTTGATGGCAATATTAAAGATCCGAGCAAAGAATAATGCTGTATTTTTTGCTGAGCAGAAATTTGAATGCTAACTTACCAGTTATTTCTTAGCTGTACTGATAAGAGTGAAAGTATTACCTGAGAAATGTTTCATTTTCCTATTCTTATCTGTCTGGTATTATATGAAATCTCAGATGAAGAGAGTTCTGCCCGAATTATAAAGTTTTTACACTGCTACAGTTTTACCAGTTTTGAACACAGTACAGTTAAGACAGAAAATTCCCATCAAATAACCACAATCTGCGTGTTCCAGAAGCTACTATGTTAGTGGAAATAAGTTGTGATGATATCATAACATGATTACTGAGATAATGATTCTTAAGATAATAGGATTAATATGCTTTAAGTATGTTGATTTTTAAATTGGTAGTTATGGTATCCCTTAATATATGTAGATTAATGCTTAATGTGACACATACATACTTGCCTTGTAATCTTAAATAGAACTGGAAGTATTAATTTAAAATATTGTCTTGTGAATAGAAAATTTATTTTTTCATCTTAAGTTGAAGTAATATTTGCTACTCTAAGAACACGTCTCACCACATCAATTAAAGACTAATTTATGGAGAGTTCAGTGAAGTATTGTTTGAAGCTGTGACATTGTCATCAAGGTCCAGTCTGATGTTAATGTACGTTTTACAAAGATAAGAGGGAAGTTAGTAGGGCAACAGTGGGTGGAGCAAGTAGCTATTGGTAACTGGATGGTTCCTGTATGCTGAATTAGATGCAGTCTTTGCCTTTTAGATCAGTGGTTAGACTAAGAATCTCATGCACAATGCCCATTTGTACTGTGGGATGTGTCCTGAGCTCTGTTCTAGTTTTATTGTAATTGAGTTAATGTAATAGAAATAATTGTAAATTTTTCTCTGCTTCTTGCCTTAATTCCATGGCAGAGTAAGGCTGCATGTGGCATGCCTGTAGCAGCTGTCTGGCTTTCTGCTGCTATGTTTTAAACATTGCATTTGATGACCAGGTGTTGCAGATGGATTTCTTGATAGTGGAAGGTACTCCTGTGTTCTCAGTGTTTTGCCATTTATTGAGTGTAGTTGTTGAAATATCTTCTTAATTCTTTATTATTTAACACTTATTGTTTTCCTCAGAACTAATTTTAAATTACTTAAATTGTTTAAACATTGACATTATGATATTAACTTAATTTTTGCATTTGTAGGAGACTGAACCTAAGACAAAATTTCATGATTAATGCTAGCCTTGGTGGTTTTGGCTTTTATTCTTGGCCCATTGAGACTGTTTTGTGCATCTTAAATTATTCTCAAAAGTATCAAACAATGAATGTTGTTCAGAAGTCTACAGGAAATGCACACATCCTTTTTTCAGCCTGTAAACAAAGTCAAAAAAACTTGCACTGCTCCAGGAAATAGGCCTCCATGTTTGTTAGCAACCTCATTCTTAGCATGTACCAAATGTGCTCCACCCCTATTCCTGCAAGCCTTTTGTTAAATGTTGTTTAAGTTTCAGCCAGGTTTTTGCCAATCTTCAACAATGAAGTCTACAGAGTAGAGCCCAAATTTAAAAAAAAAATATATTTTTTTAAAAATTTTTGGAGGCTGTGATAATGCAAGGCAGAACTTAGAGGAACATGCCAGGTTTTAATCAGTGTAAAAGAGCATCTAAGCTAGAGCTTTGACTGTATTAAATGCATTTACAAACATTTTTGGCTCAGTCAGGGTTATGCCAATTACTTAATGAAATCTAGCACCATTTTCCTTTAGATGAGTGACGTGAAGAAAATGTGAAAACATTCACATCTAGGTTTTCTAGCTGAACCTGTTCTCTGCATATGCCCTCCATCAGATTTGAGGCAGGAGTGGGAAGAAAGTCTTCCAGTGAAATCTGTTGAGTTTTTCGTTCTCTCAGCTGTTAGAGCTGAGTTTGGACTATGAATTTTCTGGAATCCTTCTGTTTTCACAGATGTTGAATATCTGTGTTACCAGGTTGTTACTGTTGTTTTAAGGTGTTTGTTGCCATACATATTATCTAACTCAGGGATACCTGCTTATTTAATTAATTCATCATTATTATTGCCACAGAAACAGAATTTTTTGAAACCAAATCTAAACTAAAAAGACTTGAGACTTGGTTTTGCTAAATGCAAGTTCATAAAATGTGAAGGAAAAATGAGTTTGATAAGCTGTTTTGGACAAGGCAGCTTAAGATCTGATGCATTATCAGTCATGAAATTAAATTTACAGTTCTCTGAAGGGCCATCAGGGATCATGATATGTTCAGGTTGGAAGGAATGTCTGGAGGGCACCTAGTCCACCCTCCTGCTTAGAGCGAGTCCAGTTGGGTAATGTTGCTCAGGGTTTTCTCCTGCTGAGAAGAATAGAGAGATGGAGACTCTACAGCCTCAGCACACCCATTCTGATACTTGACAAGCCTCATGATTAAAATAGTTTTGCCTTGTGATGGGAATTCCTGTGTTGCAATGTTTCCTAATGTCCTGTGCATCTGCCAGAAGACTCTGGCTCCCTCATCTCTGTCCCCTCTCATTCAGTAATTGGAGTCAGTGGTGAGGTCTCCCTGAACTGTTTTTTTTTTCTTAAGCCTGAACTAACCCAACCAATATCATAGGTTAATGGTTGGACTCGATGATCTTATAAGTCTTTTCCAACCTAAACAATTCTATGATCACTCCAATGTATTTGAACATCCCTGTTTATTCAAATATTAGATTCTTCTTTTTTCTTGAAAATTTATTTTTTAATGAAGTTGAAACCTTGTTTTAAACAAAGGGTTTTTTTTATTGTTCTGTGCTTTTCTCTTCAGCAGTTCATGACTGTATGCAATACCTATGGGAAGTTCTCAGAAAATCTGCTATACTATGCATCTTCCTTTGCCCTGCAGTAATTACATTCGTGCAGCAGCAAAATCACCATTGCTAGTCGTGGTATTCACTTTTTACCTTTTACATTCTCTTTGATCATGTCTTGAACAACTCTTTTTAAATGAATAGTCCATGCCTTTTAGAAGTCAAACATACGAACCATAGAGGACACTCTCAATGGAATCTGTTTTTGCAAGCTGAGATGTGAGTTTGTATCTTGGTATTTAAGAGGCAGCATTTTGCTGAGGCAGTAGTAGTCTGCCTTGTCCTCAAAATGAGTGTTCAAGTTTGAAGCATAAAGTGGATCAGTTCCTGCTTTGTGGAAATGTGTAGATTGGATCATAGTGTAGTGATGTGGAGCAAGCTTCTTGCAAGCATAGATCCCCAGATCCCCTCTGAAGGGCTCCCTGCAACATATTTACAAATGAGAACTGCTGATGCCTAAGTTAGCTGTTTGAGGTGACCGACCTCTATGCAGGTGTGATGCATTCTAGCAGAAGGATTTAGCTTGTGGGATACCCAAGCTAGCGTGAGTGCTAAGGAAGATGGAGTGTGTTGAGCACAGAACTTTGGTCAGAATTGTGGCCTCATGTTTGGGAGCTCTTTCTTCACAGAAAAACCTGAGTTTGCTTAATTGGGCTTTCTGAATCCCTTCCCGCTCCCCTAATTTATTTGGGGTCTTTAATGTCTCTATGAGTCTGTCTCTTCTCTTTTTAAATTGGAGTGGTTATGAATCATGTGATTTCCTGCTGCAAATAAAGCAGAAAAATCCTGAAGTAATTGTGTGACTGGCATTAACACAACTTTGTGTTGAGGAAGTGTGACAACATTAGCAGCTAGAGGTTATGTCTTGGAGCCTTACAAATACTGTTAGGTGTTCTTACAAAGAGCAAAAATACTTTCTGCAACTGTTTAGATGGATATGGCTTCAGCTTTTACCAGAGTTGTGTTCAGGTAAAAAAGGGCTTGAAAATCTCTCATGGTTCACTAAATACTCTGTTCTTACCCCTCTTTAACTATAGTTTTGGTAGTAAGGAGGGACTGTAAATGGAGGCAAGTGTGCTGATAGTGTTGCCAAGGAGGGAAGAAATCAGGTGAAAGACCGCAGTTATAGTCTCAGAATGGTGGCTGGAAGAAGTCTAGGGAGTATTGCTGCACTCACTCAAAAGCTGGAACAAATCAACTGTGGGCAGAAGGAGGGCACTCAAGGCCTGGAAAGGATCCATCACAATGCTGTGTGTTAAATGTGAGTGACTCTGAAAAGCTTTGTTTTGCCATTAAAAGTAGTGCTGAGACTCCTTTATTTGGATCCCATTAGATGAGCTTTGTTCTGCAGTGGAGAAAAACATATTTACCAAAATACACTGAGAATTAGCCTGCAAATTGGCTAAAATAATGGTGTATTACCTTTAAGAACATTAAACAGCATTTTTACTTGAAGTTTATACTGCTTTCTTATTCTCTATTTGGTGAATGTTGGAGAGATGGAGATATTTCTGAAGTGTTATCTCCTTACCAAAGAAAATCTGGGCTCCCAACAAGGGGAGCAAAGTAAGCTGGGCAACAGCAGGGACCATTTCTATTTGTTCTGAATTACACTCCTTTCTATGTAAATAGAGCATGAATCACTCTCTTTGTCTACACTCTGAAAAATGTTTCTCCTTCTGCCCACCTGTTTGGACACGGTAAGAGTGAGTACTCCAATACAGACAGATGTTTGTGTAGGACAGCAGCTTAAAATGCAGCAGCTGGAAGTATCTTTGAAGGAAGAAACCCAAAAGGATGTGAACCAAAATTAGTGTGGGAGATCTGAAGGCTTCTCTTTGGTTTAAAAGTAGTTTATGAGGCTAGATGAAGTCTATTGTCACGGTAGGCTATGAATATGTTGTATTTGCTGTGAAAATACTGAATGGAGGAGTTCCAGTTGTTCTGTTACATGCATGTCCTATTCTCAGTACATTGAATTGCAACTAAATACAGCTCCCTTCTACCAAAAAAACCTTATTAAGATAATTTGGCAAGTTGTACATAACAGTGAGTGTTAATATGAGCTTAATGAACTATGTATAATAATCTCAGAGATAATTGACACTCCTCTGTGTTAACTGCGTGGAATGACAATGTTTGTATAAAGACCAAATGATACAGTACTATTGCCTTGAATTCCAGTTTTATTCCTTCTGAAAGTTTTGGTTTATTCCTTTCTCTTGTGATGAATGTTATGTTTGAATTTCAGAGTAATTGGTCTGGAAGCTCCCATGATTCAGTCCAATCAAGGAGAGTGGTTATTTCTCACAATATGGATAAAGCACTGAAAGAAGGTGAGTCTTAACTTGGTCAAAGGTGCATTGGAGTCTGAATATCTCTTGTCATCTTAGCGAACCATAACTGCACAGTATTCCAGGATTTTAGAATATGACCCTGGTTTCCTCTGTGATATAATACACAAAGCGCAAGGTCTTAGTCTTCCCAAGAGGTCCACTGTAGTAAGTAATATGATGATGTTTTTGCAATTCAGTTGATATCTCATTATTTTAGTGGCTGGGGTTTTTTGTTGTTTTTTTAACAGAAATATGTTAAAATACAGTCCTTAGTATTTGTGCACAAAAGAAGGGGGTTACATTTAAAATGTTCTTGATTGGGTTTTGCTGAACTGATAAATCCTGTAAACTCTTGCATACAGTCTTCCTGTTTAGTGCAATTCTTGCCATAAAAAAGTGAATTTATAATGAACATATGGATTTTTGGCTGTTACAGTCTATCAGCCTTTTGTAAATATTTTATCTAATTTTGAATACTTTTTCCTTTAACATTTCTTTGCAGCACTTTTTCTTATCTTTGAGAGTATATTTGAAAATTATCACTGCTTTAAACAGGTTGGTTGTCTTACGAAAACCTGGGATGTGTTATGTTTTTCAAGTTATTTTTATGAATAGCTGTTTGCAGAATAGGTAACTAAAATATAAAATTAGAACACTTTACTTACCCATGTCATGATTTTGTGGAGGTGAACTATTATAACATAATTATAATTTATTTTTAGGAAACATTTTCATCTGGAATCAGACTAGAGGATTCCTGGTCATGTGAAAAGGATAGTAGAGTCTAAACATTACATGTTTAGAAATATGTAATGAAACAAGCACAGACAAGTTATTTGCAGTATTCTTTCACATGTATACTTTACGTTTTGGATAACCTGCCTCAGAATTTGAAATGAAGCCTTGACGTAATCACAGAATTGGAAGTTGTGGGGTTATTTGGAGACAGACAACAGGTATTGTGGAGTATAGAGGGAAAGACAGTCATATTACACTTCCCTGCAGTTACTTGCATGTAGGAGTAACTCATGTCTGTTAAAATATAGGAGCTGTCTTCATCTAAGGTGTTTATCCCACAGATCATTCAGTTGGTTGTGTGAGGCCATCCCTACTCAGTAAGGCTGAAAGTTACTAATATGTAAATGATTCACTTTTCAGAGTTGAGTACCTTCTGTTGTGACAGCTCACTTGCCTTTCTGCTATTTTTTTTTTTCAAACTAGCTTTTACCCTCCAGTCCCACTCTGAATTTTGGAGAGCAAACTTGTCAGATTTCGTTGTATTTCTTCCAGGCCTAAGTGATGAATCCAACTTCTCTGTTATGCAGTTTGACAAAGATGAGACTGTTCTTTTTGCTCTGCCATACAAAGACTTAAGCAAGCATTTTGGGTTTGGAAGGTGACTGAGTCAACTTAAGTTTGAGATACTGAATGAATCCCAAAAGCAATACTTTAATGTTTTATTAGAGTAAGTGATCTGTCTGTTTGAAAATAGACAGGACTTCTTGCCCTGTGACAGTTTTGAAATTTGCAGTTGTCTCGATGTGAATGGGTTTTTTTGTTTGTTTTTTATACAAGTTCATGGTTAAGTAAAACTTTATTACCACTGATGTAAAAAATACCATCTGCTCTTCTGTTTTCAGTCTTGCACAGATCAGGATTAAAGTATTTATAAATCCTAGGAATTTTGGATAACTTTTGCTGTCTTGAGTGAGGTAACATGCTGTTCAACAGAATGCTTCAAAATGCCTCATTCATTTAGCCAGGAGACTTTGAGTTCTCATGAGGTTTTAATCTTGGGGAACAGTTCAGACTCCTACTGCCACTTCAGGTTTAGAGTAGGTGTTGTCAGATTACCACAGTCAATGAGGTTTTGCTCTTTTTTTTTTTCTTTTGAATCAGGTTTTACTTCTCTTTAGGTATGCACATTAGAGACGCATGGATAACATTTTTGGAAGAGCCAGCATCATCTGTTTGCTGTTGCTGGGTATGAAGAGAGACAGCCCTTTGGTTAATTCTGACTTCTTCCTCTGTTTTTCGCCATTGTGTAATTAAGTTTGCCTGGGGTTCACTGTTAATTACTAACTATACTAGGTGAGGGAAAGCTGTGAATTAACCCTGCTACTCTGTGGTGTGTTTTATGAAGTCTAAGTGCTCAAAATCAGAACAAGTGTAATGTTATGAAGAGATTTTCCTTGTTGAATATGGCAAAATGAAAAGGCCTTTTAGTTGTCAGCCCTGAATGCCTTTTTCAACTGGTGATGCTTGAGTGACTGACACTGAAATATGGTTGTCCGAAAATTTTTATGCTTTCTCTTGATAGATTGATTTGATTCTTGTTTGCCCTTCATTTATTTTACAAAAATAAAAGATAACCCATGTCTACAAAAACTTTTAGCCATTTAACGCTACCTGTTGCTTGTCTGGTCACTTCCTGTTTTCAGCCCATATCGTGTGGTAGTGTGGTAATAACGTCTCCTAAGAGAGACTGTGCTCAGTGAGACTTGTGCTGCTGTTGCACAGCATACTGTTTGGGTGAAGGCTGTAGCTGTCAGTAAATTTGTCTGCCTTGAGTGTAGTGGGTCTCCTGGGAACTGAACTTCACCCTCCATTTTTATTGCTCCACATCTTGTGGTCTTTGTTATTCTTCACAGTCAGTCTTTGTCTCTACTGTTGTAGTCGTACCGAGAAAATTGGTCTTCATATCACTTAGCTGCTTTACTGGGTCATTTATGTGTAAGTAAAACAGGACAGGCCAAAGCACAGATCCCAACAGAACTCCACTGGTGAAATTGTTCTGCTGTGAAAATTCCCCTGTGTTTCTTAGCTCTTAAAATCTTTCATGCCAGAGAGCCATCTCTCCTTTCATACTGGGTTATTGTCTTTCAACCCTGTCTTGAGGTGACCTCATTGGAAATATTTTGGGAATTTAATTAGATTGTTCCTAAGGATCAGATCTTGCCTGTCTGTGTTGACCCCTTAGAAGTACTCTCTTAGGGATGTAAGGGAGTACTTCCCTTTACAGAAGAAGATTTTTCCTAGACTGTCTCATTTCCCAACTTAAGATCCACACGTTGGCATTTAGATGAAAATTTGAAGTAGCTTCTTCCACTCTTTATGTGAAAATCTGGGCTTTTTTTCCTCACAGCTTTCAAAAAATTATTTTTTTGGGTCCAAAATATCAGCAAGACAATTTGAATTTGTTCTCTCTGCACTGGGATTCAAACACTGAAAGCTAAAAACTCTTCACAAAGGGTACATGTGGAAAACTATTTGGACATGAGCTTGTCTGATTTTTTTTATTTTATACATTACCTAGATCTTTTTAACACTTTTCTCTATTTTTTATCTATTTGGAAAATTTCATTTTTTTTACCCTTCACATTCGTAAAAATTATTAAAGACACAAATGTCAAGGAAATTGTAATAAAAATAAAGAATGTGGGATGGACTGTCAGGGTATGATTGCTTTTGCACAGAGCCCATCTACCTATACACAATCATAACATTTAGACTGTTAACATGGCATTTTCATAGGGTTTGAATAATGTCATAAAATACAAGTAAACCAAGAAATACTAGTGGTTTTCCAAACACAAACTTTAACAAGAGAACTGAAATCTTTAAATTACTGTTGCTAGTGACTGGGGCAGTGTCCCATATTAACCTTGCATTTTACTTTTACAGATTGCAATGCTTGCTGCTCTAGAATCCAGTTTTGTAGCTATACCTTCTCTTCTGTTGTTTACACAGTCACAGGAGAGTTTTGGATCTAATTTTTCTGGCCTGTCCAGTGCTTTCAGGAAAGGATATTTACTTCTTGTTGAAACTTGGAAGTCTGTGATTACACTTGAGTAGGGAGAATATTTATGCTCTGTTTTTTAATACTGCTTTGAGAAAAAGAGTAGGTATTTAATCCTTGTTCTTCAGATTTTTATGTTATTTTTAATAAAGTTGGGTAATGAATCTTAGCAGCATAAAAACCATCTAGTGTGAAGTTTTGCAGATCTGAAGCTAGTCTGACCAGGTAACTCTTGCTGTACCACTGAACCTCTGAATGAATGAATATGTTAGAAGGGATAGCAGTTACTGTAGGACCTGTGTGGGAGTAGGAATGAAGGAAGAATCTAGATGGGAGTGCTCACTAAACCTCTACACAAGCTTCTGACTCTCTACTCCCAACACTTTTAGTTCACAGTATTTAAAAGACTGATTGAAGAGACTCACCTTCAAATTCACGTGGGAATGACTTTTAATCACATCATAACAACTCAGGAACTAGTTTAGAAGACCCAATAGAAGTTTCTACAGTTTTGCACCAGACTCATGGTGGTCACTGCATTTAATGGTTATCATAAGAAATTTGTTTTATGTTTGTAGTGAATGAGTTAGTCATAGTAAGGTATTGTCCTGAATGTGTTCTGCTTCTCTTTTTCATTCCTTGCTTGTCTTCTGAGCAGTTGTTTTCTATGTTTTAGAGAACGTGCTGTATAAAAATAATGATAATAGATGCATGAGCAGATTTCTCCTCTGAAGGAAGCAAACTGCTCTCTATAAAATGCCTACATTTGTTTTCTGTATTTCTTTAGAGTGCTGAAAAAGGCACCAGCTGCATCAATGGGCGTGAAACTAAAGCAGCAACTGTGCACCATGGCCAGGATTATACATATGGATGAGGCAGTGTCTTACTCAGTCTTAAACAGACTGCCGTTAGTGTCTGTGGCTGGTGTCCTTTTTAAATATTATTGATTTATTTAAACAAAGTCGTCTCACCACTTATTTGAGCATATATTCTGGGCTCTAAAGAACCCTGAGTTTTGTAGAGAACAGCACTGTTGTGATGCAGGAAGGCTCAGAAGTGACAAGGAAACTATAGGAAGCATGTAAAGGAAGAGGGTTATAAAAGATAGGTGCAGGAAAATATGGTTTAAAGTGGTGTCGCCTTGCTTTGTTTGAGCAGGAGTCTTCCCACCATAATAGATCTTGCTTCGGGTGTTTCAGTTGGGGGTGTAGTAAAGTTGCAGGAGTTGTACTCTGATATAAGAGTTCTAATTAGTTTGAATGTTGTACTTTCCTAGAGTACAGAGATGTACCATTGAATGTGACAGAAGTCATGAGTGGCTAAAATGAATCAAAAAATGTGTATTATGTACTGTGCTAGAAACTGAGTTCATTTTGGGGAGGAATTGCTTAGAAACAGAGTTATAAATTAAGAGTTATTTGGAATACGTAGCGTTCTGAAAGATAATATAGTCTAAGGGATCAGGATATAAGTTTTGTTCTTGTATCTTGTAGTCTTGCTTTGTAGAGTTCTGTTGAGTAGACATCTGTAGGAGCCACTTCTCCATGCATGGCTTGTCTTCTTAGGCAAAAGATGCTGGAGAAATCTGCTACTTTGCAAAAGGTAGAGAGGGTGTCTGTAGGAAAATCTGAAAAAGTCATTAATTGCCAGTGATGATGATAGCAAATCCCACAATGCAGTGAGTTTTGAATGTGCTTGAGAAATTACTGGTCTCTTACAGAGTAGGTGAAAAGGAAGAATTTGTGCTGTGGTCAGCTTTCTACAGCATTTAGGATCTTGCAACAGAAGAGAGTAACTAAGCTATAAGAAAAAGATGTCTGCAGAAGGACATGAGGATCACTGTGGAAAACTAGATACCTAAAATGGGTATTGCAATGGGAGACTTGAGATAAATAAAAAAAACTTCAGTTTTTAAAATGCTGTTCCCAGTTGCTCTTTGGTGTATCAATGGATTATTCCTCACCTTGCTTATCAGGAGATCACTACTTTTTATAACTGTTTTCATCACTTTGTAGTATTTGCAGGTGAGAGTTTTCAATGAAATATGATTTCTTCTATTTTAGAAAAGTAATGCAATGGGATATGTTTCAATATTGAAAGCTCCCATCCTGCAATATGGCTCTGCATATTTTTTTCTCTTCTAGATCAGGAAAAAGAATAAATACTTCAAACATTTTATTTATTTGTTTATTGAACTGTGGGGGTTTTTTTCTGAATTATTAATTAAAAAGCCTTGAAATGACTTAGCAAAAGGCTTTTAACTATATATTTTAACATACTCATTGAAGTGACTTGGCTGCTTTCTTTATAAACGTGAGGAAGCTGATTTATGAAGCATTTGGCTGGAAACTGTTATCAATTTTAGCCATTTCTTTTGAAATGTGTTTAGCAAGGTGATATTGGATGAGGTTTGCTAGTTTTGCCTGAAAAGGCAGGCAAAAGTATTCAGTTTAAGTTGTTGTTCTATTAGTGTGCTAATAGTTCACTTTCACAGTGCCAGGGAAATTTTAATAGTTCAGTAAACTGCCAAACAAACAACTTCTATCAAAGTGGAAAGTAAGAAATAGTGGAGTCATATAATTACTTTGTACTGCAGGCTTACATTGACAGGTGAGGTGTACTTTTGATATAAAAAGTCATGAAAACATCAGGATATCTGGTAAAGAAGCTGCTCAGATTATCAGGCATACAACTTTATTCCCCCTTTTTTATTATCCCTCTGGCAGATGCAAATTGACTCTTGCAACCCCAGCTTTTTCCTTATCTTGTTGTAACTGCTAAACACAGTTCATGCGTGCTCTCTGAACATGTCCTTCTTCCTCTCATACCTCCAGGGACATCTGCTAGTGTGAAATATCAGTAAAAACTGATAAATAGACACACAAATGTTATCTGAAAGAAAAGTCATAATGGTAGAAGATGGTGTTGCCATGGGACTTGAAATTACAGTAATTTTGGTGGTTGCCTATAGATATGATTTGGAATGCTTCATCAGTTTTGAAGTTCATGTAGTCTCAGTAATCTACTTGTTCGCTTTTAGCTTTTCTGATCCTGTAATGTACTTTTCTGGGGTTGTTATATGTCTTTTGAAATACAAGAATCTTACCACCTGCCCTTTTAACTGCAACCTTGGAGACTGTTGAAGGCTAGTTTCAGTCTGCAACAGCTTAGCCACAGTCAGATTATATGATAGTTCATAAAACCACATATAAAGCCACAGTTGAGAGACAGTCTGAGGTTTGTGTGTAGCTGGTAACCTGACTGTCTGAGCAAATCCACTTACAGGCTTTGCTTTGCAAAGTGACCTCCAGTAACCTGTTAGGTGCAGATTGCTGTAACCTCACCAACCTTACTTTCTTTGGCAAGAACTTAAAACCCAAAATTAGATATGAAGCCTATTACCCATCCAGTTTTTGAGGAGAAAGGTGGAGGATTATATTTTTCCTATCTGGGTGTGCCTTCTAATTTTGCAATTTTTGCTATTAATTGTTTTGTTTCTCCTTTCAGTGTTCGACTACAGCTATAGAGATTACATCCTGTCCTGGTATGGGCAACTCAGCAGAGATGAAGGGCAGCTGTACCAGCTGCTATCTGAAGACTTTTGGGAGATTGCCAAGCAGCTGCGACAGAGGCTGAGTCACATTGATGTAGTTAAAGTTGTCTGCAATGATGTAGTGAAAGCTTTACTCTCACACTTCTGTGACCTTAAAGGAGCCAATGCCAGGTAAAAACAAAACTCTGCATTTCACTGCAATTTTCTGCTTTTCTCTTTGCTTTCAGATGTGCTATATCAAAGTAATGAAGACTGTAACACTTTTGTAGAGAACTGATAAAGAAAATAGTCCAAGCTTATTACCAGTTTTAGAGATCAAGCAGACTTCAGGATATCTGTGAGACCTGTGCAAGGAAACACTTGTACTCCTTTTTCTCAGAATTTAGCTTCACTGCTGTTTCTGTTTCATCCTTGAATCCTTTGCTCACAGTAGGAGGTGGGCTGTGTGAGCGGTTCCTGCAAAGTAGTGTCAACCTGCAAGGGAAAGAAGGGGTGCTGTCAAAGCAGTCAACAGACAAGAAGATTATTTGCACCTTTCCCAAAATAGCACCAAGGTTAATTCCATTCAGCTTTCCACTTCTTCTAGCCCCAGGAAGCAAAGTCTTGTGATTTTTCTAAGTGGCCTGTCCTGCAGTAGCAAGATTTTTCTACTGGAAGAATAGTTGGCTGTATTTTCTTTCTTTGTGTAGGTTATCTTGCTAATTTCATGAATTTCCTCTATGTTGTCCACTTGAAAAAGTCAGCTCTCCACTGAGTACTAGAGTTGCACCCAAACTGTAACTGCAAATGGGAACTCTTAGCCTATGCAGTTCCCACATCTGAATGCACAATTTGTATAATTGTGCATGGAATTCGGGCTTATGTCTGTGCTTACATCATTTTAGTTATCCAAATTGAAATATGCTTTGATCATTCAGATTTAGACTGTAATTTATTCTGTGCAGTAGTTTTGCCTACAGTTAGATTCACATTTTTTTTGACATCCCTTCAGAGAAAAAAGATCTACGGTAATCTGTTAGTGACCAATCTGTCTGTTAGCATTGACACTTCTTTCTGTTCTGGAGCAGAAGATAGGGTTAACATATTTGTAGTAGACCTCAGCTCTCAGTCAGCTAATGTGTAGAAAAAATAAAGATGGAAAAGAAACTAAAGGGTGGTTGTGTTCAAGAAAAGAAGAAATAAAGGTGTATTTGCTTTGCAGTAATCTTGCATTGAATTCCAGGTACTACTTTCTTTTAGCTCTGGAATGTGGTGGAGATCTCTTGGTCAGGTAAAGCTCCTAAGTGTGCTCCTTGATTTCTAAGTATTACGCTTGCACTTGTCCTTTATCACAGTCAAGCACTTGCTTTTGGGAAGAGTTTGATTTGAACAGTTAAAGAATGAGGATGTTGATTTTAAAGTTTTTTTTATTTTAAATCTACATGTTTTTCTGTTTGAAGCTGGGGATGTAGAATCTAGAATTGCAGAATTATTAAATATTATTAATGCTGATTATTGATGAGATTTCTTGTCTACTGAGAGTTATGACCACTTCATCTGGTCTTTGTTGGATTGTTATTGTCACTATATAGAGCTAAAATGAATTCTCTTGGTTATTTTCCAGTTAACTTTTTCACATGGGAGTGGTAAAGGCACCTTAGTAAGTGCTGAATAAGGCAGGATGCATTAACATGGTAGTGAAAAAAATCCTGTCAAGCATTAATGTGACAGTGGGTTAAACAAACAAAAAAACCCCAAACAAACCCCAATGCAGAATTTGTAGGGGTTGGAACTGGATCCATTGACTGTTTTTCACAGGAAGGCTGTGAGTTCACGGGGAGGTAGATCTGGTTTTTATGTACCTGATAGATCAGCAGCACGATGCTGCATGATACAAGTTGTGAAGCACTAGAATATCCTCATGCTCCTCATCCAAACTTGGTCCAGGGAGCTGTATGGAAGTTGCACAGGGCTCACTGTTTCTTGGCAGATGGAGAGAGGGTTTAAATGCTTTGTACGTACTATGGCAAAGTCAGCAGAAAGGTGACATTGTGCTCACATGCTACAGATGAAATTTGTGCTGCTGAGTGATGCCAGGAATGTAATCTTTCTCTGGTAGCATGTTTGTTGAAAGCAAGAGATAGCTGTTCTTCTAGATGAAATCATGTCAGAAGGACTTAGCAAGGTACAAACACAAAGTAAGTCTTTCTGTCAAGCTGTCCACATGAAAGGAAGAGGCAGTTCCCGAACGCTTATTGTGAGCTAAGAGTGATTGCCTCAGGTATTATTACAGAACAATTAATATTTGATAAATAAAATGCTGTACTGGGTGCAGCATAGGCAAAATAAGATTTTCCTACATGAAATAAGTAGGTGTCGTGGTTTAACCCCAGGCAGCAACTAAGCCCCATGCAAACTGCTCACTCACTCACCAGTGGCCTTGGGAGAGAATGGGAGAAGTAAAAGTGAGAAAACGCATGGGTTGAGATAAAGACAGTTTAATAGGTAAAGGAAAAGCCACACATGCAACCAGAGCAAAACAAGGAATTCATATACCGCTTCCCATGGACAGGCAGGTGTTCTGCCGTCTCCAGGAGAGCAGGGCTTCATCACATGTAACGGTGACTTGGAAAGACAAACATCATCACTTCAAATGTCCCCCTCTTCCTTCTTCTTTCCCCACCTTTATATACTGAGCATGATGTCATATGGTATGGAATATCCCTTTGGTCAATTGAGGTCAGCTGTCCTGGCTGTGTCTCCTCTCAACTTTTTGTCCTCCCCCAGCATCAGGGTGATTCAAGAAGCAGAAAAGGGCCTTGGTGCTGTCCAAAGCACTGCTTAGCAATAACAAAACCATCTGTATATTATTATCATGGTTTTCAGCACAAATCTAAAATGTAGCCCCATACTAGCCACTGTGAAGAAAATTACCCCAGCCAAAACCAGTACAGTAGGTAAGTGGGTTGTGAAGGTAGTAATCCTTGCCTCTTCTTGAACCCCCTGACTAAGAGTGCTTTTTGAACAAACCTCAAAGAAGAGGTCACAGGGATGTTGATTTATTATTCTTTTTGTCGTTGTTACTATTATTACTACTCTTTTTTTTCCTACATTTTTTGGTTGTAAACTGTCTTTAACCTACAGTTGGGGCACCTTTGATCCCAAAGACAGAGGAAGAATTGGTTTCTAGAAACATGAATACATGGTATTGCGGGCTGCTTCTGGCATGTTGACTGCTACACAACCTCTGATGGGAGATACTCTGAAGTGTTTTTATGTATATGTGTGCCCAGACTTAGCAATGTTAGTGCCTGGGGGCTGCTCCTAGGGCTGATTCAGAACCCATAGTTAAGAGCTCAAAACTCTTGAAAAGTGTGAGTGGGGAGAGTGCTGTGGGGAAATTGCTGTTCGAGTGATCAATATGATAAGCAGTTTGAGGATTAAAGTTTGTATCATTCATGTTTTGATAATATTCCTTTTGTTTTCTATGTATTACTGACAAGGTAATACATAGAATTATGAACTCAGTTCATAATCTTCTTAGCCCATCTGAATACCTTCCCATGTATAGGATATATAACTTCAATTTTTTGTGATTTCAGTATGTGTTGTGATAAGATAGTTAAAATCAAAGGTACTGCCACCACAAACTGATCAAGAGCAGACTGATGCAAAGGGAGTTTAAGCACTTAGATTTAATTTGGTTAATCCTGTAGATACATCCAAGTTAGCTGGATAGCAACTAAACTCGTCCCACGAGTCTTGTTTTTCTTTTATAATTCCATTCGCCACCCACAAACCAGGAATATCCAGAACTGCTTCTCACAGTCAACCTCTGGAAAGGTGTATCAAGGGGATTAGTATGAAACTGTAGATATTTTTTGCAATGGGAGCAGCTGTATGAAGGTGCTGAGAAGAAAATAGTAACAAAAAGCCAAGAGCAGATTATTCAAGTCAACTCATGAGTAGCACCAGGTCTAAGGCTCACCACTGCTCTCAAGCTTCAGTGTTGGAAGTTTGGGGGTTTCTGTTAATGGTTGAATATAACCTAGACACCACAAGAAGCATTAGGATGTCCTGATACTGATGTGGTCATTCCAAAGCTTGTAAGCCATTTGCACACTCTTTGCATCTGTTATTAGTGTGACGTATCAAATGCTTTTTCCTGAAAGAGGTAGCTGTGGCATGTATAAATAATTTTATTCACAATAAGCATTAGTTGAAGTGATTTATAAAGCTTGCTGATTTATCATGATAAAATGGCAGCTGTGGAAATTTTGGGTTTGGCTTTGTCCTTGTTGTGCTTTCTGGGTTTGATGTGGTTTGTTTTCAGAGTTGTGGGTTTGGGTTTTTTTGGTTTTGGTTTGTTTTTTTTTTAAGTAGGTACTTTTTTTTCAGGTGTATTTTGTTATTCTGGCTTATAAAGGTCTAAATTTATTTTTTTCCTTTCTTAGAAAGCTCAAATAGGTCAAGCAATTTTTACTTTGCTGCACTGTCAAGAAGTTTAGAGCTCTGAGGGTGATACAAGTGAAGAGATGCAACCTGCCTGTGGTTCTGGTAGTTCTCAGAATCAGTTTAATGGAAGTGCGTGGGGAATGTTGAAAATACTGATGCCAGTCATTTAGAGCGAGTTGCATGTGCACTTCAACTCACAATTGTACTGATTAAGACTTAAATGTATCTCTACAAGACTCTCTCTTGAAAGACTAAATAAAGAAATCACAAGGCTGAAGGGAACACTTTGTGATCTATCTATCTATTTATTTAATGGAAAAAAGAACGCTGAAATAATTTCCTGTAGAGGAGTTGTTAATGCCTTTTAAGATGCTTTGGAGTTTTTTGGTGTGTATTTTTTTTTTTTGTTGTTCAGGGGAAGAGGAGTGTGTGCATAATTTATTTAGTTGCTTTCTTCCTAATTTCAAAGCCGACTGACATATCATGTTCTTCAAAGATGCCTTGCATCAGGAGCATATGCCCAACCACAAATACCAGGAGTCTTTTAATACTCCTGACTGCAGTGAGTCTTTACAGTAGAGAGAGTTACCAGATGGTCCTGGTCAAAAATGTGGATATTAAGAGTAGATCCTTTATAAAATGCTGGATGAACTCTCAGGTTTGCAGCAGTAAGGGCTAAAGTTCTAATATTGATGACATTCAGTGGGATACACAGTCAGTAATTGCACAAAGCAGTCTCAAAGCAGGGATAGTTCCAGTAGGTGTCATTTTGTTCCCAAAGAAAAGTACAGCTTACAACAGACCTAGTACAAAGGAATTCACTTTGGCAGGCCCTATCTATGGTTCTGTATTCATATTCTGCTGCTGTACCTTCCAGTGCTTTGAGGGGCAGCTGAAGGAAATCCCTTTGCTTTCTGACACTATGAAAAAGTACTGGATAGTCTTAAAAATTCAGAGCAGGCTTTTCATAAAATGAAAATTACAGAAAGGAAACTTAAGGCTGGCTTTGTAGCTCATGGGGGAGTGAAGATGGATATGACCTGTAAGCATACTGTTTAGAATTCTGTCTACTGTTTTAAATCACTAAAGTCACCTGTGTCTTGATAGACCAATAAATGTCACCATTACTTCAGTCTTGATTGTTCAAGAAGACACAAATTAATTATGTTGCCACTTGCCATTATTTGTGTATCGCCTAAAGCAGATTAGATGAGCCTGGTTTACAAAGCTTGTATCATGCCTGTTTTGGAACTGTTAGCTGGAGTGCCACATTTATATTAGTTCACTGCACATGGTTGTGCTCAGAATTTATGGATAATTGGCTGGACTTTCAAAGCTTTCTCTAAAAATATCTGCACACAATTTTGGTTCAGAGTTTTCTATGATTACTAAATGACCTTTTGTTTGGAAAGTCCAACCACACAATCTTAATAACACATGCTCAAAATTAGATAGGAAGAGAAATAATGTCTATGTTACTATTTAGATTATTTAAGAGTGCTTAATGTCTTTATTGACACTGGAGAGAGTCTGCTTTGGGTACGTGCATGTGGGCTGCACTTAAGTTTCTACTTTTCCTGGTGGTCTCTGCAAAATGAACAATGCCACGTTCCCACAGAGTTGAAGATCTGGGTTTTATATCAAGCCTTAATACTATGCCTGATCAGGACATCTTAGCTCCTGCTCCAAGATAGTAAACAGACATGGTTTGGTAACTGAGCAGTGATGTTAGTAGTTCTGTGATTGCTCATTTCTTCCTTTTTTATGTGTATCACTAAAGGGAAGCCAGAATTAAAAGAGTTGCTGTTTACTGGGCAGACCTTTTGTTGACACACAGTATTTCCCTGCAAGCTGATCAATGGTAATATTGAGACAGATAGAAGTGTAATGCTTCCTGTATACATGCAAAGGAGGATATAAGCTGTATGTTGTCTTGTGTTTTATCACTGGCATATTGATTTGTGCTGTAGCTGTTAAGCCTCCCCTCGTGCTTCCTCTCCTGCTTTCAGTCTTCCTTTTATTTCTCTTACCCAGAAGCAGTGAAAACTTCAGGATTTGTTGACACAACCGTTTAGCACTGATATGCAAGGCTTGTTTAGAGTTTAATTGCCTGAAGATTGTTTTTCTATTTTTTCATAAAAATCTTCCCTCTTGCTTTTTAGATCACATTTAGATACAGTTTGTCTAGGAAAACCATTGAAAGAACCCCTCTTCTAGAGATTCCTGTCTTCTTAGGTAATGGAGATAACTCCAGGAAAAAAATTGAAATTTTCTTAAATGACCTGTAAACTGAAGACTATGCAACTCTGTCCTCCCTTGCATTCCTGTAAGCAAGAACACATTAGCCAGTTAGAAGGGCAAGAATCAAACATTTGTCTATGTACTTGTTTATTCTGTTCTATTTTCCATTTGTGTTCTGTTGACTGTGTGTCAGAAAAGTCCTGGCATAGGTCCGACTGGGAGAAGCTGTATGTGTTGGCTTTTGACTGAGAATAAATCTGTACAACAGGGAGACAGACTTACCTTGCATGGGTGATATTATAAATGCAGTTAATGCTTCAGTGTGTTTGCAGTCCCAAACAGACTGGCATTCCTCAGGAGACTTGTAGAGAGATACTGAAGACAAAGAAGACTAATCTCAGTTCAGTGAAATTTTATGTGCATTATGGCTCTGTTTCATGCTTTGCACGTGCTTTTGCTTCTAACTCTGTATTGCTGCTAATACACAGGAACCAGCTGAAGTGATAGTCCCTGTCCTCGGCACTGGTGAGGCCGCACCTGGAATCCTGTGTGTTTAGTTTTGGGCCCCTCACTGCAAGAAAGATGTTGAGGTGCTGGAGTGTGTCCAGAGAAGGGCAGTGGAGCTGGGGAAGGACAAGTCTTATGAGGAATGGCTGAGGAAGCTGTGGTTGTTTAACCTGGAGGAGTCTCAGGGGAGACCTTATTGCTCTCTACAACTACCTGAAAGGAGGTTGTAACCAGATGGGGATTGGTCTCTCCTCCCAGGTAACAAGTGACAGGACAAGAGGAAATGGCCTCAAGTTGTTCCAGGGAAGGTTTAGATTGTTAGGAAAACCTTTTTCACTGAAAGGATGGTCAAGCATTGGAACAGGCTGCCCAGGGAAGTGGTGGAATCACTGTCCCTGGAAGTGTTAAAAATCCATGTAGATGTGGCACTTAAGGACATGCTTTAGTGGTGGACTTGATGGTCCTGGGTTAATGGCTGGACTTGTCAATCTAAAAGGTCTTTTTAAACCTTAACTATTCTATGTTCCCTGTAAGTCCTCCTGTTTGCCAGCATTTTGCGTATGCTTCTGGCTGTGTTTCTAGGTGGCTGACTTTGGGTGCGACAACCTGTCTGGAAAACAAAGACTTTATTTCCACAATAAGAGGTGGCTGTAGGTAAATGACCCAGACTTTGTCAGTGATCTACCTGGGTGGGGCATGTCTGGTTTTGGATAAATAATGAATGCCTTTAGGGAAGAACATGATGGGGAATGTTTGATGTGGTGTAGAGGAGGCTTTAGGATATGTATGGAATATACAAGAGAAATGGAAATGCACTGAGGAAAATAACTACATATTTAGCTGCCACAGAGAAAAGATCCTACCAGAACAAGGTAAACATCTTTCTGAGCTCAGTCAGCTGTACCACCTGGGCTGGTTGATAATGGAGATTACACATCATCTTCATAAACCACTGCTCCTCAGAACAGAGTATTTACATCCACGCTGTTCCAAGGGACTTGTTTCAAAATTTGTCTTACTTATAACGATTGAAACCCCCTCCATGATCCACCTTTGCAAACAAAACATTTGATTTGTAATTGAATAAGAGACTTCAGTCAAATCAAAACCAAATGTCATCTTTACATTCATGTTGTACTGCAAATTAGTTATAAAACTTATTTTCGTCACCTTAAGGCAAATTACTTGTATTATTAGAACAAAATTACAATTATTGTTACTATTCCAACATATTTTCATCCTCCCAGACTGACAGGTAAAAATCAGTTGTTATACAATGCTGCCTGTCACTAGTGGCCATACAGCAGTGTCTAGCTGAAAACTTTTGGTTGTACTGTATACAGTTCTTGGTCACTTTTTTCACATACAGAGGCGATGGGCTTGGAGCAGCTCTGTGAGTAAGAGTCAGTTGACTAACCAGGACAGCAGCCTCCAGATCTGGGAAGAAAGCAGATGTTATGAAAAATGGGAGGAGGCACTGGTATGAGATGTGACAGATCCAAGCCCTTGTAGCAACTTAGAGCCTCCTACTGAAGACCAGTTCTGGCTGCCTTTGTAAATTACCAAGGCATCTCTCAGGTGACACTGTGTCTGTCTCGCTGTAACCACTGGCTTGGTCACCTTGCTGTTAAAATGGACTGGAGCACATCAGGCATGTGGCCATGAAATAACTGCTAGGGTACCTTGTCTCTGCTTCTACAGCTATTTCTATATAAAGAAAAGGTGCAGCGTTCTGTCAAACATGTTCTGAGAAGTCCAGAAAAACATTGGCACCTGTGAAACAGTATTGGGCACAGAAGGTTTGCTCCTTGTTTCTTTCAGAGCTGTCATCTGAAAACCTGTTTATGAGAAATCTGCAAACAACACACTGTGCTATCATGGGCTTGCTCACCCAGCAGCATGTTGCTGTGTGTGTTCAGTGGTGCACAGCACCCACCCAGTGCTTCATGCTGCAGCATTTTATCAGTTAGTGACTGGTCATGATACAAGTGATCTGTAAGTTCTCTCTCTTCTTTCCTTCCTTTTTTTTTTTTTTCCATTTAGGCAGGAAGATCCACCAAGACCTTTTTTGCTGCACTCATGCTTGAGGAGCTCTGATGAAGAAGTAAGATTTCTGCAAAAATGTTCTCAAGTCCTGGTGTATTGTCTCCTACCCTCAAAGGATGTCCAATCTGTCAGCTTGCGCATAGTCCTTGCAGAAATACTTGCAACAAAAGGTAGATCTAAGATCAGAGATGATTAACCATTTACACCTATACAATATTAGCAATTACAAACTTCATTATATATATCTTTATGCTCTGCTTTTACGTTCTGAAATTAAATTAATGTGATAACCAGTAAGACACTTTAAATTCTCAAAATCAAGCATGTACTTACTTAACTCTCCTGACTTGATGCCAGGCTGTTAAGCACATTTCAGGATAAAACACAATTTGTCCTTTCCCATTTTCTATTTTTTTTTTCATAGAGGAACACTTTTGCAGTTTTCCTTGGCATTATTTTTAGTGCTTATATGAATAATTCTGCCCTTTTATATTCAGATACATAGAATCCATAGACTTTAGGATGTGTTTATAACTGAATCATGATATTAGGTTTAGTTCATTATTTTAGACTTTGATTTATCTAGAGTGGTTTTTTTAATTGAGGGATTTCTGTTTTGCTTTTTATTTTATCAGATACACTTTATCGTGATTATAAATACACTATGCATGTTTTATGTCACTGAAGTCAAATTCAGAAATTTTGAAGTCTCAAGTATATGGTGTGATGCCGTTTACTTTTAAATTTTCATTTATAGTGGCTATAATGTCATAGCCTTCAAAGCACACAGCAGAAAGAACAAAAGCACTTGGAATTTTCTAAATAGAGCTCAGCTTTGTCAATGTGCATCAATTTTCACAATATAACAAACAATTTTATTGGGAAGGTACATGGAATCTCAATTATACTATGTGTTCCAGAAGACCGGTTTTGTATTTTTGGATTTTTATCAGCTTGCATAAAAATTTTTACCTTTTATCTACAATTTTCTTTTGAAAGACAGCAGTTATTCTTCAGCATAAGGATTTCGTTTTAAAATATTTTTCTTCTTCAGTACTGAAACCAGTGGTGGAACTGCTGAGTGATCCAGATTATATTAACCGAATGCTACTCAGCCAGCTGGAGTACAGAGAACAGATGAATGAGCATCAGAAGAAAGACTACACATATGCTCCTTCTTATGAGGAGTTCATCAAGCTCATCAACAGCAGCTCTGATGTTGAGTTCCTGAAACAACTGAGGTATTTAATGTTTCACTGTAGCTCATTCAAAACTAAACGTGCTTCTTTTCCAGCCAGTTACTGAGATTTGAATAAATTGTGATTTTTCTTTTTAATTTTAGATTTCTTTTTGTTTGGTTAAGCAGAGAGAGTAAGGATGATAAGCCACAACATTTGTTAGATCTCTCATATAGTCAGCATTTTAGCTCAGTGGCAGAAGATGCATAAAAAGTCTGCTTAGTAGTATCCTGGAAATGGTTGTACTTTTGAAACGTATAAATGCTTGAAAAGTAGGAAAGGGACACTGGACTCTTCTTTACAGCTTGCTTCTGCAGAGTTAGATTAAAATGTTGAATTTCCACTAGCATGTGTGGTTATGCCCTCATTATGAATTATGACTGACTGCAGTGGTCTGGTGGCTGTGAACTGTTGTGACCCTAGGGACACTGAGCATTCAGAACAGCTTGCTTATGATTCTGTAACATGGAAAGAAGGGTTTGAGTTCCAGCACATTTTACCACTGGATAAGATGTATTCTTGGACTATTGCAGGGAGGTGTTTGCCACTTGCATCCTTCTTAAACATGTTAATGAATTCTGAAGAATTCCTTAAAGATCAAAAAAAACCACCACTGAGCTCCTACATGAGTTTCTTTGATCTTCCTGTTTTCTAATGCAAATAGCACCTGGTCACTTTCATAGACATTCCAACCCCCATCTCATCTCTTTCTACTTATGTCTTTAATCTTAACATGAGATATTACTTGTATGTCAAACCTGCTTGCCCAAGAACCAGCGTTTTATGCTTGCCTTTATAGCTGAGCTGATTTCTGAGATATATGAAAGGATAAGGAACAAGTGATTGGGAAGCAGGGAATTGAGATACTACTGTTTTAGAACCTCTCTAGATGTCCTTGAGTTGGTTTTGTTGAGCAGAGCAAAGCTTTGGAGGGCTGCTGAAGCCATTTCCAGAGTGTTTGTCCTAATCTCTTACTACCAGCCGGAACTGGCATTTCTTCCCAACTCCCTTCTGTTGCTGCTGCAGGTCAGCTTTGTCTTCTTAAATGGCTGTAGCAACAGCTGAAATACATGGGCATATCAACATTATTTGGTGCATTCTGTGTCATCTGTTGTGACTCTGAACTTCTATTAGAGTTGGCTTGATCAGACCAAGAAATGGCTAACCAAGATGAAGCATGTGGGCTGCATAAAAACATTGTACTTTCTCTTGTTCTTGTCTTTGATTCTGAAACCACTTGCATTTCTGAGATAGGAAAATACATTTAGGTGATGGTGAAATGATTCTGTTGCTTGGCTACTTATTGTTCATCTGCTGTAAAATTTGCTCTTTACTCTGGGACAGTGTGTCTTTCCTGAGAGCAGAAATTAGTCTCTATTAGACTCTTCCTAAAACCTAATTGACATATTTATTAGCATAATCACACTAATGGATCTGCTTGCTTCAAAAGAAACCCAACGCTTCTGTTGTTGTTGTTCAAGCACATTAATGCTCAATGTGTTCTCTTTTTAGCTGATAGGTCACTTGAAATTGTGTTCTGCAATACCAGAGAGCAGGTTTGGTTTATGAAATAGTGTGGTTTTGGCTGCACTTACGTTTTAACTTTCTAGCCTGTGGAGTCCAACTATCATCATTTTGAAACATGTTCCTCTACACTCTGCAAAATGTTGATCAGTCTGAGCCTGATCAGTATTTTAATAGAAAATGTCTGAGAAAATACATCGTCTTTTTAAAGAGAAATAGTATTTGATTTTGGAGGCATTGTTCTTCCTTCCTCGTTTTGTATAAAGCCAGTCTCTGAGATGGTGGTTAAAGAGCATTTCACTTTGGGAGAAGGTATTCGTGTTCTATTTGGGCTCCAGCACTGTGGGAGCACTCAGAGAGAGAGGGGCCAACCTGTAGTCATCTCAAATTTGTGTACTATATTTAGCAAAGATTTCATGATTAACCAGTGACACTTTACAGATTTGCCTCAAGAAAACCAAACAGTGGTCTCTATATGGTGTATGGATTAAAAAAAACAAAATTAGTTGTAATTCTTCATGAACCACAGGGAAAATATATCAAGAAGGAGTTAGAGGGAGAAATAAATAAGCTGCTGTGCAATTATCACTGAGAAGCACAGGAAGCGTCTATTGGAGTGGTGGGAATGGGAAAAATGCTTCCAGTTTTCTTCTTACAACAAATAAATTACTGACATTGTGTACATAAATAGGTTTCCCAGTTAGATGCTATTCTGGGTAATAATCTGTTCATCAAGAATTCCTTTCCTTGCTTTTATTTGGCAATAATTTTTCAGTGCCTATTTTAAGCCATGCATGGCATTCATGAACTGTAAGCCTCCTCCTGTTACTGCTCATGCTGTCACCTAACATTTTGGTAAAGAAGAGAGATAAGTAGTAGCAATTTTCTGTGTAGATTTAGCTTTGATGGAAATTTATCCCAAGGCACTACAGCTGCTAGGAAACTCATTATTTTTGTATGAAACTTTCTTGCCATGCTTAACTTTGCAGATTGATTACTATCTATTTAATAAAATAAACATAAAATACCTTGCTCAATTCAAAAGGCCATGAGACACTGATAAACATTTCCTGAGACTCTTGACTGACCACAGTCGAGAAGGCATGGACTCCTGGGTGCTCCTTGATGTATGCACGTGAGAGCGCTCAAGAGAAGTGCCATAAGGCTTCTTTCCAGACTGATTTCATTAACGAAGTTTTGCTAGGCTTTCTTGTGATTAAAACCAGGTATTTGTGGTGGGGAAAGCAGGGAAAATCCCTGGCTGGTAAGTGGAAACCTCTGGGTGAAGGGTGTGTGTTGTTCTTGGCCAGGAAATCAGAAAAGAGAGAGAGGCTGTGTAGATCTCCTTGTAAGCAAGTGTAAAGCTCTCTGCCATGCAAATAGCTCTCCCTGAAAGGATAATAATGGTATGAGGATTTTCTAAATCTTGTTTCTCTCCTAGCTTGGAAGCATTACTTTAAGAAGAAATATTGTATTGATTTTCTGCATTTCTTTTATGACTTTTATTTTAGAACTTATTTAAATGGTGCAGGAACGACTTTTAATTTTGGAGATATTTTTGAATTTATGGTTTGTTAGTATCTGTAGTGGGCCTCTAATGTTCGGTCACTTTATTGCTTAGCAGAACTTATCTCTATTTTTTTTTTTTTTTTTGGAACATCCCTTTCATAAAAATTAATTTGCT
Source organism: Corapipo altera (assembly GCF_003945725.1). Taxonomy (NCBI): domain Eukaryota; kingdom Metazoa; phylum Chordata; class Aves; order Passeriformes; family Pipridae; genus Corapipo; species Corapipo altera. Next base: position 7,612,742 of record NW_020884876.1, on the reverse strand, counting down.
GATTTCTGAGGAGCTATTTTGTCCTTCTTTTTTTTTTCTGTCATAACTTTGTCTTCTGAAAACTTGAATTTGTTTGGGGGAAAAAAACGAACCAGTGAAGCTTTCACAGAAGGAATCACTGTATGGTTATCTATGAATGTCGTTCAAACTCACTCTTTATAATGTTTCATTTCTTTATTGCTTGTCATGAAGAGATGCAGACTTTTATTCCTGTGTTATCAAGTTTTCACAAAGTGTGTTATCCCTATGTCTTTGAAGAAGAAAAAGTTAGACAGTGAAATTTCACCTTCATTTCCCCTTAGATTGAAGTTAACGTGGATTAACTGGAAGTCTGCTACAAATAAGGAAGAAAAGATGAATTCTTCCACATCAGCTGTGAAAAAAATTTACTTTGTCAGAAAAAGACTAAAGATAAAAGACACACTGAATTAAAAACATAGTTGAGAGCAAATAGTGATAAGGAAATAAACTGGTGGATAGTTTTTCTTCTGCTTTCAAGATCACCATTCTATTTATTTTGTTATTTATTATTACAGCAGCAAAAGGTATTCATGGTAAGAATTCATTGTAAGAAAAGACCATTATTACTGGCTCTATATCATCTTTCACTTAAGAAATGAGGGAAGGGCATGAATATGACAAATAGGTAAGAGGTAAAAGTGGGAAGGTAGAAGTAATGTGGATGTGAGGCCATGAATGGTCCAATTTATCAAGTGCAGTCACTTCTTCAAAGTTAAATTAACACATCACATTTAAAAATTTCATAGATGTTTGGTCATCAACACCACTAGCAGCTAGAATATTTGGAATAGACTTTAAAGGAGAAAGGGTTGTGGTCTGGCAGTGTATCTAGGCTAGTGTTTCTGTGATGCAGTGTTGTACAGCAGTCTCATTGAGTATTTACAGCCAGAGCCCAGCACTTAGGAGGAACAGAGTAAATAGTATCTTTGAGAATGTAACTCAGAGCATCTCCCATACTTAAGATAATACAATGAGGAACAGAAAAAAAAAAGAGATGCTGTGTTATAGTATTGGTATTGAAAACATGTAAAACCATGAATGTGAACAAATGAGGGTAAATTTAGAAGGAAAAAGGTTGCAAGATAAAAGTGGAAACTACCTTCCATGTGCAGTATTTACTTGATTCTCTGTACCTGGTTTGATAAATTTGTAATATTCACAGTTACCCTACAACACCTGAGAGAGGTGAATGAGTGTTGTTGCAGTGCATTTACAGGTCACATAACCAAGACATCAGAAGTCCAGGTGAGCTGCCCTGAATAATTTGGGAAGTCTGTCTGAGCAGGGAAATAGCTGTGGGACTTCTTACACGCCAGAATGCCACCCTTACTATGGGGTTGTTCTTCCTCTGGACTTGGCAAGAACTGTGGTGGTGGATGGAAACAACCAAGAAACAGTAATGGCAAATGGAAATAGGGTTAGAAAAATTAAAGTTTTGCAGACAGATTTTCAGGTTTCAACTTGATAATTGAAGGATTTGGGTAGACTAAAGATTGCTGTAGAAAAAAAATTAATTCTGGAAGTGTAGTTGTGAGTGAGTGTATGCTGTGTGTATAAAACTGTGTGTGTGTAGAAAGAGCTGGAGACAATCAAAATCCTAAAAGAGTTATGGAGGCAAGAGAAATGGAGGGAATTGAGTGATGCTGGTGAAATAAAGGTTTATGTGGAAGAAGGGAAATATTTTTTAAGGATCAGAGGTTCTTTCTTAAATGGAGAAAAAGTAGTCACAGAAATAGCAACCTTTCCAGGAGCTTCAGCTTTCATCTAGGAGTTAACTTGATAGTTAGCAAATTCGCTATAATGCTTGCTTTCTTACCAGTATTGATAGCTACCAAAGTAAGTGCACTGAGAAGAATTTGAATGTTTGTTATGACCAGGTCTTTGACATTTATGAAAGGTTTAACTGACAGTCATTTTCTTTGCTGAGTGCATAGTACCTGTTAGTTGAAAAATCAGTGTTACTTAAAATTCAGTTCGCTAGCTGCATTAATGGTCTACTGTTATGTGTAGTATAGTTTTAGGTAATAAACATGTTTTAATTATTCCTGGAGCATAGTACTTTAATGTTTTACAAGTTTTAGTGAAATTTTTTGCTTTTCCTAAGCTATATATACTCCATATATGTATTGAGTGTATTAGCTGGAAGAACCTTACAGACAGCTTTTGAACTGAAATCCCATCCTAGTTTCCTACAGAAAGCTGACATTTAATGTTTAGAGTGTGACTTTACACTGTGTTTACTGAATATGAACTATCTGTTCAGTGCCAGCAGTTGAGAGAAGAGGGTGATATAATTGTTAGTTGGATGTTTTCTTTTTGTTTCAAGGTAATGTTTTTTCTCTACTCCATGTGCACATTGCTCCTTGGGTTGCAGGTATACTGAGAAATTAATCTGTTTCTAGGTGAGAAGGAGCTGGAAGTGTTTTGATTTTTATTAATTTTGAAGTGCTGTATGAGAAACACATTGTAAAAAATTAATACCATCTTTTCTTCTTTTCTCCCTCTTCACCCTTATTCCCTACTGTTTTTAAAACTAGGTATCAAATTGTAGTGGAAATAGTTCAGGCAACCACAATCAGCAATATTCCCCAAATGAAGAGGCAGAAAGGTAAGATTCCATTTTGCTAAGTCACATCTGTTGTTTTCATTTTGAAAAGCTGTTTGAACTCCCGACATACATATGCAATCAGTGTGTGTGGGTTTTTTAGACAGATTTTAGGAATGCTATGTCTTTAGTATTTCACATGTTTCATTTGTCTGAATCTTCCAGAAACTCCCATGGTGTGATTATCCCCCTACCCTGTCTTCATCTAAGCTGATGGATCATGAGAAAGGTCATATCTATGATGCATTTTTTTTTTTGGTTTTTTTTTTGGGTTTTTTTTTTTACAGCTTACTGCAGCTAGGATTTCTGGCATTACAAATTCTTATGCTGAGAATCTTGTTTCCTCTTTCTTTTTCATACAATCCATTCTTCAAAGTTTCAGTCTGTTCTCCTTTCAAAGCACAGAAGAAGGAATGGTACAACATAATTCAGTCAGACTTTATTTTGACTCTTCATTTTTGTGTTACAATAAAGAGTGCTCTTAAATCCTTCCATAATGTTTTGGAAATATCTGCCTTTTTAAAAGCACATGCATCTTATATTTGTACTTACATTTATTATATATACTGCTTTTGTGGTTCTCGAAATGTAGCAAAACTGTGGTATATCTTCAGGGGATGATACTAATGGCAAAATTACAGACCAGATTTTTGCTTAGACAAATAGACTTTGTTTACATTCTAAAATAGAACTGGATGTGCATTCCAGTAGGATATGTTGCTTATTGCAAACTAAGATAAAAGGAAAAGTAGGCACTGGTTTTAATTCAAGTGTACATTATAGATATTGGCATTAATATTTCTCAGATGAAAGTTAACTTAATGAAAGTCTGTTTCATAAAGTAATAAAATGAAAACAGGGAAGTTAACTCTGAGTACATTATGAAAAATCAATCTTGCTAAGCCTGTATTTCCATTTGTGCTGCCATTGGTCTTTTTGAGACAAGAATTGATTTGGGGAATATTTTTATACAGTTTAGGTTCCTACAATTAATTACTGTCTCACTCTTCTCTGTCTCACTTGATTTCATCTATTTAACTATCCAGTGTTCTAAACCCTGAACAGAAGATGTTTTTTCTGAAGCTGCAAGTGTCTGGTACTGCAGAATAGATACAAAAAGATTATAGATTTGGTTCCACTTATTCTGAGGTGAAATTGATTCTGCATTTTTATGGGTTCTTGACTTCTATCCATATTTAAAAAAAAAAATCCAACAGAAATTGCACTAACCGGTCCATTGAAGTTTTGTGTTATGGTATGGACTTTTATTATTAGTTCAACCTTATGGCAACCTTTTATGTCATTTAAGGGTTGATTACCACTGCTGGCTGTGTTAGCCAGTGGGACTATTGTGGCTAAACCTTTGATTTATTAAATAGCCAATAGTAATTCACATTGTGTCTCAAGAAAAAGGTGACATTTTTTTGCTTGACACATGTGGAACAGTATGTCCAACAGAGGCATGCAATACAATCTTCTTATAATTCACACGTATTTAGGGCAGATTTCTAAGCCATTTCAGTTATTCCACTAAGGTTTTCATCTATCAAAAATGTTCAGGCTTTATCTATGTACAATAAACTTCAAGAGGGCTATCAAAACTGTAGGGGGTTAAAATCTAGTCCTGAAGGCTGTTCTGTGTCTTGTTTTTCCTGAAGTAGATAGAGACATTTTGCATAATATGCTAATGAATCTAATATGTTCCTGAATATTAAGAAGAAAAGATTAAAGAAAAGAGCTGTGCTACCTTCCTTAAAACAAACCAAAGCCAACAAAAAAACCCTAGCACAGGTCATTGCTAATACAAAGATTGTTGAAATCTTTCGAGAACAGGCACTATTTAAATGTCACCTTTCGATATTTCTCTTTCTGGATGCTAGAGCATAATGCTACCCCTGGATTTAATGGTGAATAACTAAATGTAAGCTTTATGCAAAATGGAAGTGTGTTTCCACAGTCTTATTCTATCTTTCTCTTTTTAATCTGTTGCCACAGTACCTAGTGCATGTCTGTAATGATGTGTGAGCATGGGTGTTGGAGGTATATAAGTCTCTCCTTTCCTACTGGTAAACTGAGTTCTTGCTTTTAGTGTCGTGGACATCTCTTAGCTTTGATTCCAGCTGGTGAGAGAGAGTCTTACTGGTAACTATTTCCTTTTTCCTATGGCAAAGTAGTGTCCTGAAAATGTAATTGCTTCTTTAGTGCCTGGATGTTCAGCTAGAGCCAGCTGAACTTTGGCTGGCCAGCATTCTGTTGAGCCTGATGTCCACTCTCAAACTATAAGAGTAGAGCAAGCATAGAATAATATGTACATGGATATAGAATCATAGAATGGTTTGAATTGGAAGGGACCTTTAACGGTCATTTACTCAAACCCCCTGGCAATGAGCAGAAACCTCTTCAACTAGATCAGGCTACTCAGAGCCCCATCCACCTGAGTTTGAATATTTCCAGGGATGAGGCATCTACCACCTCTCTGGGCAACGTGTTCCAGTGTTTCACCACCTTCATTGTAAAAGACTTACTCCTTTTATCTTAAGTAAGTTGACCCACTTTTGATTTAAAGCCATTACCCCTTGTCGTATAGCAAGGTGTCCTGCTAGAAAGTTTGTCCCCATCTTTCTTACAGGTCTCTTTTAAGTATTGAAGGGCTGCAATCAGCTCTCCCCAGAGCCTTCTCTTCTCCAGGCTAAACAACCTCAGTTCTCTCAGCCTTTCCTCTTGGGAGAGATGTTCCATCCCTCTTATCATCTTCATGGTTCTCCTTTGGATCTGCTCCAACAGGCCCATGTCTTTCCTGTGCTGGAGTCCCCAGAGCTGAATGCAGGTGGGGTCCCACATGAGAGCCTCTATCATTTTGAGCCATGGGAGCTTTCTGAGGCAGTGTTTTCAATAGAAAAAGGTACAGCAAAAAAACTGAGGAGTAGTTAGTGCAACTTAAGTGGCCATTACTCTGCAGCATCAAGTGCTTAGCTACTGTTTATACTACTTATGCTTTGCTTAGCCAAGGAAGCTTTGTGCAACTGCATGACTAGCAATAAATATGCCTGAGCAGGATTGTGTACCCTTGCTACTGGTTGAGGAGACATAATTAAGTCTCTAAAACTGACCAAAATTTTTCTTTTATAAAAGGATTAGGTGTCTATTATTAAAGGATGAGTAGACTGAGGACCAGCTTTCAGACTGATGACTTCTCATAGGAACTACGTAGTTATATGACCTCTTTACTATTTTTATCTGGTGATACCAAAGTACGTGTTTAATGTTGGTGCCCAGCAGTGTTGGAAACTTGTTGGAAGGCTTGTTCCTCAGTAAGGATAGCATTCTTTACACTTGATTTAACTAGTGCTGGTGCCACCTATTGGCAAAATATTTAGCTGTTAGGGCCCTCTAATAAAATCAGAAAATACTTTAAAGTACTTCTAAGCATCATTGTATTAAACCCTTTGTAGTTAAAAAATGGCACGTTATAGGTTTTTTGGACCAGTGCAGGCCACTGTAAATGGAAGCTGTTACCTTGCATGCTGACACTGCACTGCTTTCCTCATTTACACTGGTACAAAAGCACAGAATCTGGTGTATCTGTGTATTTGCCTTCCTTCTCCAACTGTCTTCCTATGTATATTTTTCCAAAATGATCGCAATCACTAAAGCAGTGACTGTAGGAGAAGGCTAGAAGGCTTGGTTTTGGTGGTAGTTCTGTTTTTGTTTTGTTTTGTTTTTTAATTTGTGTTTGTTTTTTCTTCCTATTGATATTTTCAGAGAGTACTCTTCTATAGTCACATGTGCTATGGAAGAATCACATCTTTATACATCTTTAACTATAAAACTCTCTTCTCTTCTTATGTTTTGATAAGGATTCCTTCTAAGTACTGAACCAAATTTAAGCTAGATTTTAGATATTTCAGGGTTTTGGTGTTTTTTTGGTTTTTTTTGGTTTGTTTGGTTGGGGTGGTTTTTTTCCTTTGTTTTTTTGTGGGGTTTTTGTTTGTTTGTTTGGTGTTTTGGTTATTTGTTTGTTTTTCTACAGAGTTTATCTACTAAAGATTTTGAAGGGCTAGAAATGCTTATCTGAAAATGTTTACTGCATTTTGATCTATTAAAGTCGTTTGTAAGAAGACAAATACATGGATTGGGCATTGTAGTATGAATGACAGAGGATGTGAGTTTCTAGAAGCAAGAGTAAATCTTAATTTTTGTAAAGAAAATGTTTCAAACATACCAATCATGAAATAGCAACAAAAGTAAGTTGCTACAACTTGATATTTGCTGTAATATGAATAAAAAGCTGTTTAAATACACTAGTTCTAATTTTAAAACACATTTTTGTTTCTTCTCATACTGATATTGTATTACAGGATCCTACAAGAATTTTAGTAAGGATTTCTTATTACTAGTTGTTATTAAAACAAAGCCATACCCCCGTGAAGTCACATACCTTGTCTCAGGACAACACAGAGCACAGCTCTCAACAGATTTTCTTTTTTTTTTCAAGGCATTTTTGTAAAGGGATTTGTTCGATTTGCCACTTAATTTTTTCTGCCCTCTACCTGACATGTGACTTCACAACATGACTGGAAAACACCCTTGGATGACTGAATGGGACTGTTTTTCAGACACCACAGTGTAATCAACCCCAGGGCATCCCTGTTGAGAAAACTACTCCTTTTCAAGCAGGGATTGTGAGACAGATCAAATAAGCAGCCATTTCTCTTTAGAGAGATCTGCTTCGTTGCAGTAGATTTCTCCTGATAAGCCTTCCCGCTGGGTGTCTGGATATTTGCTTTTATTAACGAAGCTGACAAGTAGCACAGAACCAGAACTGTCTGGTTAGGCCTCTCAGGTACTGTGGTTCTGAAGAGGCTTGAACGTTCAGCTGTAAAAAGGGACTTTTTTTTTTAGAAACTGGTGCTCCAGGCTAACATGGGTGTGTGGGTTGTGATGTGTGGGTTTTGTCAAGATGATAATTTAGAGTGAAATGAAATGGATACTTGTGTGTTTCAGTGCATTACAGATGCCATCTAACTTAACTATGACAAGACTGTATTATGATTCCTCCCCCCAGCTGCATCCACCATACAGGGTTAAACATGCATATGCAATTAGTTTTGAATAGCTTTCCGGCAAGGCTTAAAGAGCTCATGCTCAAGCAGTTAGTGTGGAGGGAATCCATGTGGATGAGGGTAAAGGTTACAGATTCTAATTGTGGTAGATTTGTTTATTTTGATTTGTGACCTTCAAATCAATTTTATAGAGGAAATTTTTCTTTCTGCTCCTGAGATTCTTTGTGTGTGCTACTGAGGGTAATGCGTCTTGTCCACAGTTGGTTTGGAGAGGTGCTCATCAATGGAAGAGGGAGGGAAGAGGCTGACTGCTGATACATGTGACCAAAGGGGATGCAAGGACTTACAGACAGAGACTGTACGCAGTGGATGTTATTTTACTGTATAGTACAAACTGACTCCCATGCTCACAGTTACATTACTGGCACCTCAAAATCTCAAAAGCAGATCAGGGTTTGAAGAAAACTAGTGATCCACCTAACCTTCCTCAGTTGAGCTAAAAATGTTCCTCCAGATTTCTGTTAGATTATATTTTGTGATGTGGAAGAGGGAAGTAATGTACAGTGTTTGTGCACGCTTCCGTGCTGTCTTTCCTGCACTGTTGGCCACATTCCATGATAGGCTGCTCCTCATCAGGCTCTTGTTTATTTGTGAGAGATGTCACTGCCAGGCTTTACAGTGACTGTAAAGCCCTGTTTATCCATGGATCAGAAACAGGCTGGCAGTGTGATATTCATCCCTGCCCTGAGCGTTTCTTAGGTGGAGTGGCTCCTTATGGATATGAAGAGCTGAGGTAAATGTTTTTGAAGGGTCTTTGTTAATACAGTAATTAATCATTGGAAGCAGGTGGGATGTAGGGATCATTAATCTCTCCTGGATGCCTGCTGCAATCACAGGATGATAAGACTTCAGGTAAAGTAGACATGCTTGCTTTGAGAACCCTCCAAGAATGCCTTGTTTTCACCAGGAAGGGTACTTATTGTTTTAAGAAGGCTGAATGATCATTGCATAGTACTGTTTGTGGGTTTTTGAAAGTGTGGGATTTCAAGCATGCATTTAAGCCCAAAGCATTTAAGCTATTGAAAGAATTGAGAACTTCTAAAAATCATCTTAGTGTCAAGTGCAGGAGGGAAATGTTGGGGTTTAATCTTCACTTTAAACTACTGTTGATGTATTTGTAATAGCTGTAAATGTTTTTAATTGAGGGAGAGCATTCTTTTGTCCTAAGATCTTTTCCTTTCCTTTTCTCTCATTAATATTGGTACCTCTGGTCAGGGAACTGAAACACTAAATTAAGTGCTCTGTTGACTTCCCTGTGGAGATAACATGCCAGGAAAACAGATGGCTTTTTTTTTTTTTCCTAGTAAAGTAATTTTATCATTTGCTTCAGTGAGTATTATCTCTGTAGTTCATTATTATATGGCAGCTCGTGTGCAAATGATGCTTATCCATTAAAACACTAACAGTATTTGAATTGGGAAGGATCCTTACCAACATAGATAGATACATGCAGCAAATAAAGTGAGATTGAAAGTATTGGAAAAGATAATGGGAGAATATCTGGACTTACATGTAGAACTTCAGGGAGCTCCATGTACCTTGAGTTGTCCTTAAGTATGCAAATGACAAAACTTACGGTTGCATGTGGTGGTTACATGTGGCTTTGAGGGGGAAAAAAAAGAATGAAAACAGTCCTAAAAGGAGAAGGTACTCTAATGTATTAGAAATGTGTTTAAAATATATATTTTAAATAATTTCTGAGACACTTCCTTTTTGCTGTGTATGTATTCACAAACCTATGTGGTTGTTTCTTAACAGCAACTGTTTTGAGAATTGAATGCTGCTTTCATCTAAATTATTTTATTAGCATTTGATATTTTGAAAACATAGTAGAATAGATCTTTACTGTTTATCCCTGAGCAATCAATTAATCCAGAGCCAAGTACAACTCATGTGCTTTGCTGCCGAGCAATAGTTGCAGCCCAAAAAAACAGGAGTGTTTTCATTGAACAAGAGGAAAATAAAATCAGTGTATAAATGTGAATCAGTTGTATCCTGATTTCAACACAATAGGGGTTTATATCTACTTTATCTGCTGCTGCTTTTTTTAGACCCTGGTAAATAGCTGAAGAGGCTGGAAGGTAGAATGCACAAATATTACACCAGTTATTACTAAGTCTAATTCAGCTATCATCTTCATGTTACTTCACTTTCTAACAGTACTGTGCAGTCTTGACATTATGACATCATAAGATTTTTTTCTTAGTCATTTGAGTGAACTTTGATCAGTGTTGTCTGGAGAAGGTCAGGCTCAAGAAATTTGGATTTGCAAATAAGATGTGTGGGAATGTGTCATGCTGGGCTGGAGGGGATAGAACTCAGTTTCTCATGAGTTTAGGCAGTCAGTGCTACGTTCAGTAAGGTGCATAAGCCATCATCTCCATGGGTTATCATATGCCGTGGCTGTAGGTAACTTCCTAACAACATGTACATTCTGTAGTAGAGGTCTTGTGCCTGTGTTTTCCAACAAGCTATGGAAAGAGAGCTGGAGGGGTCAGGTTTCGCTTTGTGCTGGAATAAGGACTTTTTCTGAACAATTTTGTATAAACCCTTGAGTTATCATTGGAGAATGTTTCAAAATCATCATTCTGTTTCAAATACAAACTTGCCAGTATCTGTGCTCATGTGCATAGTTGATTCCTGAAAGACAGATGCTTTGATCAGACAGGCCACAGAGGCAATGGTACAATGATGTTTTCATGTTGTAAAATACTGTCTCTGATTTGCTTTATTCTTAGATTCAAAGGGAAAAGAAACTGCAGCAATGAAAGCTGACCTACTAAGGGCTCGGAATGTGAAGAGGTATATTAATCAGCTGACGGTGGCAAAGAAGCAATGTGAGAAGAGAATAAGGCTCCTGGGAGGGCCTGCTTATGATCAGCAGGAAGATGGCATTTCTGATGAAGGTGACGGCCCGCAGAGTCAGAAGGTATAAATTGCATTGTCTGAAGGTTATTCTAAATGTGTTAGCACTGGCTCATATTACCTCACTGTCTTTAATCCCACCCTTCCCCCAGGAGTCAAGCACAAATTAGTTGCTGCACAGTTTATTTGTCTTGGGAAAAGATTACTGAAGTACCCAAAATGACTTACTGATCTCTCAGCTTGGAATGTAGCTAAATGTGAAACTTCGTAAAGGACTGAGTGGATTGTAAGCATCTGTGATTTTTCAGATATACTGCATACAGGGAGTTAATAAGGACATGGTAACAGCCTTCCTGAAAGTAGCAACTTGCTTTCAAGTAAAAGTTTGCCAACATACATGCAGTATTTCTTTGGCCCTGATTGTATTCACTTTAGGAAATACCTGTGGTTTTTGGAAATACTAAATTATTCAAAAGCTAACAATTATGGAAGGCAGCTGACAAAATCCAGGGTAGTTGTTGCAGAAAAACTCTGGTAAAGCTGCTGACTGAATGCTGGTTTTCAATATCACTATAGTCTGGAATTAGAAAAAACTACTGTTGTACTAGTCAGCATCTACAAAAATAAAATCATTTCTAGTTAGTCTTGCAAAACTTTAATAATTTTAGTGACGACTTTGTGTAATCTTCTCTGCCCCCTTTGGGCAAAGCTGCTGTATTCAAATGTGAAAGAAGATTTTATGTTTTTCGTTTGGGTAGATGATAACTTCTCTCTTCATGCAGGGATCTTTAACTTTTGTTATGTCCTTATAATAATTGTAACGTGTACTGTTACATGTTAATATTAGCATATAAGAAAAAGTAGTATGATGAAGAAATAGTTCTTACTATTTATATTTTGTTTTTCTTGAGCAAGATTCTGAAACAGAACAATTCCCTACTCCTCACTTGTCCTTAAACCATGATTTCAGATGGTCTGTCTTAGATTGTGCCAAGGCAGTCCTGATCTCTTTCCTGAAGTTGGGTGTAGCAAGATGTGCCAAGGAGAAAAGGAAAGAGGGAAGCATGTGGCAGCTCTGCATGAGCCACTGATGCCACTTTTGGTGCCTGCTGAGATCTTACGAACTTTGTTCAGGAATGGAGTCCAGTAGTGAAGTTGCACTGGATAGGGGTAGGGGTTGGCCAGAAATATAATAAAATATATTATTATAATTAGGATCAAAGGAATTAATGAAGTTCATGTTGCATGTTTTATAAACCAGTAGTTTTTTGGTGGCACTTTCTGACCTGGGATTATATTTTGCAAATATACTAATGAGCAGCTCCATACTGAGTTAATGGTACTATTAATAGAAATGAAGACTCCTTGCACAGGCATTTGTTGTAGTGATGGTGGAAACAACGGGATCTGAGGCAGCTCTGCTTCTAAGCTTTTGATGTGTTTCTGTGATGAAGCCCTAGAACCCCCTCCATAGCCATGTCAGTTTAGAAAATAGGAAAACTGCTTCTCTCTTCTGTTGTCCCCAACTCTCAGTTGCCATGAAAGAAGCTGAGGGAAGTTGAATGAAGGCCAGATGAGAGAGAGGCTATGCTGTCCCCTTCTGAGCACAGAAAAATGCCCAAGGCTTAGCTGAGGAAGCAGTCTCTCTTCACTGTTGCTTCTTCCCATCCTCTTTTAGCACTGAGGCAGCTGCAGTCTGGATTCTCATTTCAAGGCAGCCAGTGTTATTTTGAATGTTGGCTCCTCCTATATGGGCAGTATTGACTGAACATTCAAGCTTTTTTCTAGGCAAAAGGGAAAGGCATTGTTTGGGATTTAGTAGATAAGATAATCTTGGTATGTTGCTGCTGGTGGCCCATAATTTCTCTTTAGAGTTTGTGTCAGCTTTTCTGTTAAGGTAGCATCTAACTTGTAGAATAACTAGTCTGTGCAGAAGAAACTAAGTTTGCTTTCTTTTCTTCAACTTGCATGAAAAAGGTCAGAAATGGCCATTTACTGGTGGTGTTTTGAATTAATATTTTATGTAAATGTGGTACAGAAACTTGAATATGTTATAAACTCTGTGGAATTTTTTATACTAGTTGAACAAAGAACTGACTAGTGAACTAGTATTTTGATTTCAGCTATGCGTCCTACAGAAAGCTTTCTCTTTACTGCAGTAGTAGGGGAGTAATAGCATTGCTGGTAAAAATGCATGGAGATGGATTATTTGGAGCTGTCAACGTTCTCCTCTTACAGATATAAGAAACAGAATTTATGTGCTTTGAAATACGTTTTTTTTTTCTTTCACAGCAGAAGATAATTACAAAACAGTGTCAGTTTCTGCTTTGATTATGCAGTGTTGTGATTTTTATTCATTTGACTTAGTACACTTTTCACTCACCTCATTTTCCTGAATCCACATTCTCTAGGGAAATCCTGAATATGTGAATTATAATCAAATGCTTATAAGCAAAGAAACAAACAGACAAACCACAGCTACTCTCTGAATCTGAATCCTGTCATTAGCTCTGATACTGGTTTGTACTCTGCCCATGATGTTAGATTTGTTTTCAGAGAAAATACGGTTCGAATTAGTTTAGTATATGAAGCATCTCTTCTTAGTGATCAGTGCAGTTTCAGTCCACTTTCTTAGAAACTAGGCCTGCACAGTACTTCAGTAATTGAGTTCTTGTTGTCTGTGTTCATTCAGCAAGCAATTTCCCCCCCCCACCCCGTGTTCAGTACAACAGCCACACCACCTTGTCTGTGAAATTTGACATATGGAGTCACAGCATCTTTGTAGTGGAACTGTTTTGTGAATCATGAATTGTAGGAGGAGATCTGGGGATCTGATCCTTAACTACTTGTGAAATAGCAAGGAAACTGTCTGAGTGTATTTTGAGGTGGAACCAGTTCATGTCCACAATCCAGTGATGAGGACTAAGATGAAACTCCTGCAGAACTGGCTTCCATTCGTCTGTGGATAGGTGTTGATTTAACTGGTGACTTACCAAATTTTCTCTGTGATTTCCGAGCTTCAGGTTGTAAGATCATGTTATGTCAGGATATGTCATGTTACAGAATTTGGGAATATTAAGAAAACAAGCTTCAATTGTTGTTCCCCTATTGCCTGAAGATGGGATTTCTTATGACAGAAGTATGTTCGTGAACATGTGAGTCTCAAGACAGGGATTTTACATTAGTGTATGTGCAGTAAAATAGCTAGGTAGCTTATGTAGTTAGCATGTACTTGCTGATATGTAACTAATTATTACATTTAGTTCAGCTACTGCTTTATGTGACAGTCTTCTGATGACTTACCTCTTTTTAAAACATAACAAGATGAACATAGGCTGTAATTTTAGTCAGTATACAGACAAAGCATTAGTTAATGCAACTTGGAAAGACAGACGTATTTTTCCAGAATTATTTTTTACATTCCACTTGTTCTTGTCTTCTACCAAAAATCCAAAGCAGCAACCAGAAGTCCTGCAGTCTGTCTGTGTGCCATCATCCCATCAGAAAATCTCCCCTAGTGACCCAAATTCTGTTCATCCCAACCATCTGCAGTACTGTTATCAGATTTATTATGTTTATTCATTATAGCCAATGTGGTTGTAGTGAATTGGAAGCTGGTGTGTTGCAAAGAAATATAGTACAATGCATCTATTCCATGTGGGGTGGCCATGGAGACCCTTCCAAATTAGCTAGTTGTTCTGTGTTCCTCTACAGAGAGAGGTTGTGTCTATCTTCAGGGGCCTGCCAGAACCAAGTATCTGCTTTGTAGGGCCAGGAACAAGGCTCTTCTGTGTGCGTATGATAGGGATGCTGGTTAAAGCAGCCTGCTTGGGGAAAAAAATAAAAAAACTAAACCCCTCCTAGTCTTAGGCCGAGCCTGTGACCAGCTGTGGTATATTAGTTACTTTCCTGTTCGAACAGGGAGTTGATGTGGCAGCAGTAAAGCAGCTGGTTTTTCCAAACCCAGAAGCTGCTCTTGAGTTAAAAGGATTTGAAGGGTTGCTGTTGAGGCTAATAATTCTAAGATTATATCTGCTAACTGGATATTAGGTTTGAGGGTGTGTACACATGCCCTAATGCCTGCAGATGTGCCAGCATAGCTTAGAGCTTTGTACTCTAATCTGTAGTGATACTGAGTTATAAAATGATCTTTTGCTCAGGATTACAACTTACTACAGAACCTCTTTCTTTACATGGAAAGATCCTCCACAGAATGGTTGGGTACCAAAAAGGACTGTCATGGTTTAACCTCCAGCCATTGACAAAGCCCCATGCAGCCGCACTCTCACTCCCCCACCAGCAGGACTGGGGAGAGAATCAGAAGGGTAAAAGCTGGAAAACTCATGGATTGAGATAAAGACAGTTTAATAGGGAAAGCAAAAGCCATGTACACAAGCAAAACAAAACAAGGAATTAATTCATTCCTTTCCCATGGGATGGCAGGTGTTCAGCTGTCTCCAGGAGAGCAGGGCCCCATCACATGTCATGGTTACTTGGGAAGATAAACATCATCATTCCAAACGTCTCCTCCTTCTTCCTCCCACTTTATATACTGAGCATGATGTTCTATGGTCTGGAATATCCCTTTGGTCAGTTTGGGTCAGCTGTCCCAGCTGTGTCTCCTCCCAACCACCCATGCACCCCCAACTTCCAGCATGGCAGTATGAAAAGCAGAAAAGGCCTTGGCTCTGTGTAAGCCTTGCTCAGCAATAACAAAATCATCTCTGTATTGCCAACCCTGTGTTCAGCACAAATCCAAAACACAGCCCCATATCATCCACTGGGAAAAAAATTAACTCCTCCTAGCCAAAACCAGCACACGTGCATTTTGTGATAACTTTCCACCTCAAAACTAAAAACCTCTTGTGTCTACCATTGTTGTCACTGAAGCTGTAATATAATGTTTTTAGAACAGCATTTGAAACATATTAAATAATTCCAGGATAGTCTAGCCTTAAACAAAGAAAAACCAAGAAAACATTTGTGACGTCTCATTTCTGCGAAAAAAATTTAAATAGGCTTTTCTGCCCATTAATTTAGCTTTTAAAGTGTTTTAGTTTGCTAGGTTACTATTAGGAGATTTGTGTAAAACTGTTATTAGGTACCACCACTTTGATTACCCCGGCGCACTGGTGCAATGGGCCCTTTCTAGGCAAGAGAGATGTTTGCACTTGCCTTGCTCCCTGCAGAAGCACTTAACCCCAGTTACCTCTGAGAGGGGAGGTTTGTTAGTTACCCTCCTTGCTGGCAGTCTGAGTGGGGATACCGTGGATAATAGAGGCGTAGAGACCAAGGTGACCTCTCACTCAAGAAGTGACACCACATACTCCCTGTTGTGGTGTATTACTCCTGCTATTATTTACAGAGCTGACAGTCCCTGAGATGAAGACATCTGTTCAAGAGGCTGGAAGATCCTCTCCCACTTGTATTTTAAATCACTGTCCTTGGTAAAATGATTGCATAGAAAGTATGATGACACACAGCAGTGCTAAACCACAGATTGGCCTTTAAATTGTCATCTCTGTGTTGTTCTCTTTGACAGCCTGATCATCATTTCTGTATTAAGCCTGGTTTAAGCAAGGCACTCTGTCATTCAGTGAGGATTATAGAGTGAGCTCTGAAAGGCAGATGTTCATATACCTGAGTAAGTCATGTCCAGGAGATATTGGTATGGTAAAGGATGAAGAGAAGAATGGCACATGGACTTTGAAGATGAAAATGAGCATTTCAGCTGAGACAAATATAATTTACTTAAACACTGCCCATAATTTGGGGGGAGCTATTTCAGACAAAACATAAGTGGCTGCAGTTGTTAAAGAACCACCTTAACTTGGTTCATTGAGGAAGTAATTGAGTGTGTGCCCATGTGAGACCAGGAAACTGTTTTTCCTACATGTAACTTGTTGTTAGAGTCTCACAGGTATTAGATTTAGAAAAATTAGTTGTCTTCCCAAAAATAAAGAGATGCTGATACATGACCTGAATTGTATTATTATTAAGGTATTGGAAAACCCATAATAGAGAAATTATTAATGCCTCAATCTCGGAGTTCATATCTTGCTCCATACCAATGAACTTTACTATAAAATGCAGAATCATAGGAAGATAAGACTCATGGGCCCCAGTGCTTAAGGACCTGCTTTTCATTTCAAAGAAAAGGGTGTGAGTTGGTTGGTGCCATTGAGTAACAAAGCAAGAGACCAAAACCACTCTGGTTGGTGTATTTGGATTCCTGGCAATATAAGTAATGGCACTAAATGAGAGACATGAAAACTGGTTCAGCTGCAAGACTGAAAAGCTGAAGAGGAAGGGGTGTTTGGTTTTGATCAGATGTTCTGAAAATTGGTCCTATTTTTCAAAGAAAGACAAGGTTGTTCATTTTGTTCATCATGGGAAGTTCTGTTCATTTTGTCAGGGGTTTTTTTTGGGTATTTGTCTTAAAGAAAAGGCTCAGATTCACAAAAATAGTAGAGGATAAGGAAGTGATAATTGCCTTTTTATGCAACATCTTAATGGCTGCAGCATCTGCTTGGGTATGGGAAGTGTTTCATTTCCTGTTCTGCCTGATGTACACCCTTGTCTCTCTTCTCAGGAGAACTCCTGAGCATTTTATCACAGAACATACTCTTTCCTGGCTGCATTTCTGATAGATGTTTTTCAATAACAGTTAGTGGCAACTGGCCAGCAAATGCCCTGGCTGCCAAGGTATTCCATCTTTCTCTGTGTCCCTGGTAATAATTGAGATACATCTCAAAGTTCTGTGGCCTGTGGTGTTACTCTTTGCTTGGAAGAAGTAAAGAACAGATCAGTTTGCTTCCAGCTTGGCTCCTCTGCTTTGCAGGAACATTGGAAGTTAAATTTTTGACAATAGCATTTAATGAGTGACTTGAAATGCCATCTTATTCCTTTGGAATGTAGTCTTGTTTCCTGGTCACAAAGATGTGGAGATATTTACTGTCTGACAAGAGCACAGATGCATTTATCTTCTAAGTACTTAACTTCCTTTTTTTTTTTTTTTTTAATGAAGCAAAACTATTACTGTAGAAGGTCTTTGTAGTTGGATCTAGTACATGTCTGTGGAATTCATAGTGCTCCGTGGGCACATCAAGTGAAAAGATTTCCCCATAAGGGATGGAGAGAAGCTAGAGTTAGGCATTTTCCCAGTTTTTATTCTTAGTTTTTCCTTCTTCAGATTCTTCAGTTCGAAGAAATTTTGGCCAACCCTTCATACCGAGAGCACTTCCGAATCTATATGGAAAGGATGGACAAGGTGGCTTTGATCGGTCTTTGGGAGTCTGTGGAGAATTTGAAGAGTGCTAACAAGGTGGGAGAAATTGCAAGCCTATATGGCTTTGTACATTAACAGCAATCTCTGCTTGTTGTGTTCTTCATGTTAGGAAATTTCTTGATCTTCTTAAAATATCAATAACATAGGATGGGTGCTAAGCAATTTGGGTTTTTTTTACTACTTCATGTCAATATTAGAAGATAATATTGCAATTAAAATTTGTGGGCTGTTGCGATGATGATTTACTGTTGTTTGGTGTAGCAACATCCCATAAAAGGGATAGTTTATATGTAAAAGTAGTACAATTATTTCCCCCTCCACCAGAGAGTAAACTCGCAGTAATATATTGGCTTTAGTTGTATCAGCTCACGTGAAACCTAGAAGTGCATTCCCATGGGATAGTCTGTACATAAGCTTCTCATCTTGCTAATTACAGGTAGCCCATTCAATCCAAAACAGTGTAAACATGTGTATGTATGTTTTTAAAATCCTTCTGGAAAAGAGGTTTTGCTTTGAAAGACCTCTCCATATTCTGTTGCTATATATAAGCAGGTAAGTTTCTCCAGGAATCCCACACTATTCTTAGAGGGAAGAAACACTGCTATATTGTAATTTGTGCTAAAATAAAGTAGGAATAAGAACCATAAAACAAGGATAGGAAATACCGGTTAAAGTTGCAAGAAGTATCCTGAACCATTGCTGTATAGCAAGAGTAGAGGACAAATTTGCAGTTTGTGAGCAGTGAGGTGGATTTTTGGGGGAGACTATTAAACCTCCAGGATTCACACTAGCATGAAATACGAATTTCATTATTGATATTGGGTATCTTTTTATTCACTGTAATTTTACTGCCCTCTTATGTATAAAGGTTCTAGTTAATTGGAAAATAACATCCTGAAAACAAAGTGGCAAACTGCTGAATGTGAGGAGTGACCCATTGATACAAACAGAAGAAATGACTAACAACCAACTCAAGCTAGAGAGTGTTCATAAAAATGGTTTGTCAGGTGCTGTGAAGAGAGTTCTATAAATCAGTTTTGATTTGGAAACTGCTTGTGATTGGAAAAGATGCTATAAATAATTTTATGACCTTTCAGCTGTGATTTTGCTCTTTGCTTTCAAAACTATATGTATACATATATGTATCTGTATGTATATGCCACTACAGGGGCAGCTTTGATTACAAAAAGGTAATGTCCTGCAGCCAGGTGGCTGTGATATTGTCAGACGAGGCAGACAAGAACATTGTGCTTTACTGAGGGAGTGGATAAAGCCTTTTTAGTTCAGATCAGTTTAGGGAGATGACGATTTAGAGATCTGATCATGGGCTGTGCTGCATTACTTCCTCATTCCCGTTCATTAATGCAAAGTTCAATCCTATGCTCCGTGAAAATACCCAGCCTCTTGTACTGGTAAATATATCTTCAGTTGTGCTTTTTTCTTTTCTTTTTTCTTTTTTTTTTTTCCCTTTTGTCTCTGAAATTAATTATGGTCATATATAAAGTGAATTGATCCTATTCAGCAGAAGATAGAGCTGATACAGCTGAGATTTACAATCTAAACATAAAGCGGTGACCACAATGTTGCTCTAGCACTTTTCTTCCTTTTAATACCAGCTTTTGGAGCATACTTTTAAAAGCAGTGGGTTGGGAAGCTATGACAATTTTAGAGCACAGCTGTTTTTTGTCCTGACAAATATAAATACTTAGCTTGTAAAATTGACTGCTTAGCATAGGTGCACAGGCAGACAGCAAGCTTGTTCTCAGTAAGAGGTTCACATCTGTGTTCTCATCATCTGGATAGGAAATTAGCTTGATTATCCTTCTAATTATGCACCTGGATCCTGAGTCATCCTGATATTTTTAACATGTTTTCATTATTCTTTTCTCCCTCCCTCTCCCTGCTTGCTTCCTAGCCTGAAATACCTCAGCTGGTGAGTGAAATTTATCAGAATTTTTTTGTGGAAAGCAGAGAAATACCTGTGGAAAAATCCCTTTATAAAGAAATACAGCAAAGTCTTGTGGGAAATAAAGGCATTGAAGTATTCTACAGAATTCAGGCAGATGTTTACGAAACTCTAAAGGACAGATACTACCCCTCATTCATTGTCAGTGATTTATATGAGAGATCAGTCAAGAAGGAAGAAGAAAGAAGTTCTGCTCAGCTGACTCCTGAGGACAAAGATGAAGTGGTGAGTCACGCAAACAATTCCTTTCGCTTTTATTTAAGCTGATCTGAGAGATAATCCTGAGAAAAGCATATAGTAGCCTCTTCTGTCCTTGAGCTTTGGACTGCTCTTCTTTTTTTCCTGGTATAAGTGTCGTCGCTCTTATAGTTTCATCTGTTAACACTTGGATATTTACAAGCTCTTTGAAACAAAATGGTACAAAATGACTGACTACTTAAAATTAGTTAAGGTAGATATTTCAGATTTCCAAGCCTTCTGTATTTCACATCTTTCATTATGCTCCTTAGTAACAGAGAATGCGAAACATACCTCATAGAAGCTCAGCTGGTCTGCTTTTTAGTGAAGAAAATTTCACTGAAACATCAGTAGGTTTCTGCCCAGGTGTTGTCTGTGCTGGTCTCTCATACATTTCCTAGATACTACGTAGGTATTGAAGTTGCACAAAAGAGAAGAAAAAGGAATGAAAAATATAATCTCAGTGTGGTTTTTATTAATTAGTTGAAAATAAATTGATAGGCCATTTTAGAAGATAAATCTAGCACAAGAACTCTTAAATACTGAACCAGAGCATTCAAAATGTCACAAGCAATAATCCAATGACAACTCTTCTTGGGGTGGGTTTTTTCTGTGGGTTGTGTAAATCAGTCATGTCAGGGGAACTTGTGTTGCAATTATCTAAGAACATTTTGACAAGAGCAAGTCTCAGACTAGTGAGTGCATCTCGGTCAGGCTGCTGCTTCAGACCAGCATGGATATCTTCATCTTATGAACTTTCTCAGAACACAATGAAATGTAACAGTTTGTCTAAAACTGGATCTAAATAAACAATAAGCAGAATCCAGAAGTGGTGATCTACATTCTACCCTTTAGAAACAATTTTTCCAGAACATAAGACTTTTGTATTTACTGCTTAAATATGGCTTTCGTTCTGTAGGTGAGTTATTATAATCTCTGTATTCTGCATATCAGCAAATCTGCAGAGATGAGCTGTTATAAGTAAATTACTTCCAAGATGTGCTTTTAGAGCTTGCTGAATCTTTTCATTGTTTTTTTTTTCCCTCTATTCTTTCCCTTGATGGAATATTCCCAGACATGTTTTCTAGTTTTCTCACTGCTAACTCAGCTGTGTGTTGAGGGTGGTAGGTACTTCAAAGACTGTGTGTCTTTACCAGTTTTGTCCAGTACTTTCTAAAACATTAAACGTTGTGCTTTTTAATCTCTTCATATGCTTTATTCAGTCTCTGACACGGATAGCCATTTCTCTAAGAAAACTGACAACACTTTAGGGCTAGCTGATATCTGTCAGATAATATCTACTGTAGCTGCCAAAAAATTAGATTTTTGACATCAGTATCATCTGTCCTTCCTCTGAGTCCTTGGATGTGTATGTGCCAGATTTGAAGTTTGTGTCTGCCCTGAAATCTTAAAGATTGATATATTGTCAAGTCTCCTAATAGGATTAAAGCTGAGGTATTTTTTTTAATTTTTAACAACTAATTAAATGTGAAGGTGTGTATACTGATAGAGTATCTCTTGAATAGAGCAGTTCTAATGGCACTGTGCCATGCTTCAGGGTCTTTGAGGTGAAAAAAAATTATAAGAAATTCTCTCTGAAGCTTCCATTGGTCTTTCAAATGTTGGCAAAAATGCAGTACTGGATAATACATTTCTGGGATTTTTTCCCTCCCCATGTATACGAAACAACAGCTCAGAAATCAAATGTTTCTGGAGGGATACATATTGTTAGCAAGTAGTGATTGGTTTTGGCTTAGTTTGGGTTTTGGGTCTACATCCTTACTTCTTGGGGCACTGTGGGAGTCACCTTTCTTAATTTTCTATATATTTCACTGCTGTAGCTGGATAGGTAAAAAGTCATCTAGTGCACTCATGGAGGCGAGGACAAAAGGATGAGTCTTGATTAAACGTGAGAAAATCAAGTCACAAGATAGGAATCAGGACCAGGCCAGACTGCGCATTCTGCTGCAAGTGGAACAAGCTCTTTCTTCTTTCCAGTCTGTTACCACTTTCTGTTTCCTGGACAAACCTTGATTAGAAGGTCACAAGTAGAAAGACAGAAGCAAGCAGTGCTTGAATTCAGCACTTTGAGGAAAGAGGGTCTGGGGATTGCATTGGTGCTGCATTGCTAAAATAAGACTGAAGTCTATGTTCTGCATCACTCTTAGAAAGAAAGCCATTTTGAATAACAGCCAATATTGTTAATTATTATTATTTGCATTACTGTAGTTCCAGGAGATGACAACAGGTTTCCATGAGCTGAGGTCTGTACATGTGCTTGGGGGCAGTTTTCTGACCTGAGGAGTTTACAGTCCATGCAGAATAGACAGAAGAAAAGACAGGGCGTAGAGCTAATGTTTATTACTCAGACACATAGCAGGCAAATGCAGAGCTGGGAAAGGGCATGGATTTCTTAGCCTAGAACTCCTGACTTCTGCATTATGTTACCCTCTCCTATGAGGATCACACTAAGGCAGTTATTATTGTTGCTACTGTATCTCTTCAGACTTTTTTTTACTAAGATGTAAAATACAGTGGAATTTACAGTAGAATTGTCTCCTCTAAAACTTAATAATTTAGTAGAGATGAGACTTCCTTCTGTTACCTTTCTGTTAATTATATGAAGATAGTTTACTTAGTGGGAATATCATTAAAGAACATGGAGCTCCTATCCATGAGATTAAACTCAGCTTCCTACAGATAACTTTAGTTATATCCAGTCACAAAAAGACCTCAATGATCTTTGAATGTGGCAAGAATAAAAGCTGAGTGCTGTGTTTGCTGTATCTCAAGGTCTTCATTGCCTATTTGGGGATGTACAGTAAGAAGGCGAGACTGAGGCAAATGCCAAAAGATGTTAAAGAGAATGTCACATAAAGATGTGAAGTTTTCTATCTTTTGCATGCCCGTAGTACACAAGACAGAGAAAGCTATTGGTTTGTCTGAATGAATATATGATAATGATTTATGAGTTTAGGGTAAGGCATATGGGCTTTTAACACATTTTTATTAGCACTTCTAAAAATAGCATTAAAATCTGTTTATGAAGCAAAAGGACTTGGTTTAAATTGTTCTGCAGGATGACAAATCTGTTTTGTGAAGATTTGTGGGAGGAATGTTGTTAGAACTGTGAAATTTTTTTGGTTTTGTTCCTCACTACCCCATCTCGTTATCCTTCAGCTCAGAGCTAAGTATTTGCTTTTCTATCTGGCTCTGAATATTGATCATGACTATTAAGCTGTTGCTTTTAAAATAAACTTTAATTCTACCTCTCACTTACACTAAAGCCTTAGCTTGAAGGTCATTTTACACAGTTGGCAAGAGTTGCCAAAGAACTGTAGTAGGAATGGTAATGAGGTGTTGTCTGTTGGGGTTTTGGGGATTTGGTTTGGTTTTTTATAACAGACTGATGTTTCATGTTGGATCTGGTTGTTGGGATATCTGTTATACATACATTCTTGTCTACATCAAGAAGTGTTCTTACACATAAAATGCTTAACAAGCGAATAATAACCCATCCCTGCCCCATCCGTGGAAGTGTTCAAGGCCAGCCTGAATGGGGCTCTGAGCAACCTCATCTAGTGGAAGGTGTCCATGCCCATGGCAGGGGGATTGGAACTAGGTGACCTTTAAGGTCCCTTCTAGCCCATACATTCTATCATTCTATTAATAACTGTCTCTTTTTTTTATATTAATGTTGCAATTACCCCCATTCTCTTTTTCTAGAGCCAAGGTTGTGAAGAAGCTACTGAAGAATGCAGCACAAGAATTAATGAACAGGCCAGTTATGCTGTTAATAAACTTCGCCAGCTAAATGACAAGCTTGAGTATAAGAAACAGGCTCTAAATTCCATATGTAATTCACCAAAACCCGACAAAAAGGTAAGTACCTTTACTGTCTTCAGGTTTAGTTTGTTTGAGTTTTTTTAAAATATTATGTGTGTGTTTGTGTAATATCCAGTTGTCACACTTTGCACAGGTCAGATTGCTATTTCAATCAAGTTGTTAAATAGGAGGTGAAATCAGAGCTGTTTTAATTGTTTATTTTTTCAATTTTTTTTAAAGCTATTTTAACTAAAATTGCAGATATGATTTATATTGCTTTGTTTGCCATGGAATAACAACCACTCTCTTAGTGGTCTTGCTGCTTTGTCAGTGGGAAATAGTGTTCCTTCCTTCCCTCCCTGCCCTGCCGAGTCCGTGGCAGCCTGTGTCCTGTCCCTGCCTCTCCTGCAGCGCTGCCGCGGAGGGATGTGCTGGTCAACTCCCGCGCCCTCTGCTGGCTGTGAAGAGCACAGCACAGCTCCATAACCCAGCTGTGACGGATTTGGTCGAATAAAGGGATAAAAAAAGCCCCAAACCTATAAAAGTGACTGATTTCCTTGATTAGGAACTAGGAAAAAGCACACTGTCACCAGATGAAAAATTCTGAGGGATATGAAACTTCAGCACTCTGGACTTGGGCTAAAAACAAACAAACAAACAAATCTCCTTTTCTCTTGTGAAGTGAAGCAGTTAAGCAGTCTGAGACAGTGTTCCAGGAGAAGCAAGTGATTTGCATATGGCTTAGGCCGACTCATTTGTGTTGCTACCGGGGGTGATACAGGACTGTTGTTCAGACGCAGGTGGGCAAAGCTTGTCAGGTGTACTGCTTGGTTGCAAATGGTAGACGGTGGGTGAGACCAACAAATAGCCAAGGCATCTCCCTAAAATGACCTCCTGCTTTGGGTGACAGAAATGTACCTGGGCATTAGTCATTGCTCAGGAGCTGGATTTTTCGTATATTTGTTCCTTCGCTCGTGGTGAATGGTAAGATGCTGGTCTGAATAGAAGTTGACTCGTTCTCTGCCACCCCACCTCTGAGGATAACTACCTCTAAGAGAAAGATGTGAGCACTAGCATTTGAGGCTATCCTGGCTAACTATTCCCTCTGTCCCTTGCACATCTTCCTTCTGCCAGAGGTTACTGCAGACAGCCGAAAATCTGTTTGCAGCTCTTCTGGGGTGTCCCCCTTCCAGCCCAAGCCATTCTATCATTCTGTATGACTAAACCTTTATATATTGTTTCATTCACATGGATGTATCACTTCTAAGTTCCATTTGCATTCTTGAAACATAATAGCTATATTCTTTCTATACTTTAAGCTCTTGGGGAGGCAGGGATTGTAGTCCTACTAAAGTAGTGGGGTTTTCCCTGTATGTTTTTGTTTCTAAAATATTCTTTGTCTTTGAAAATATATATCTTTCTGGAACAGAATAGTAAAATGGATCCAGTATCATTCTAAAGTCTGTGTTTTGTTTGTAATCGCTTTTGATTCATTTTTTTTTTTTTAATCCATGTGAATTGTTCTCCCCCTGCTTTTGTACCTTTTCTTTATGAACACTGTCCCCAAGGACACAACTAGGCATGTTGCATGAGCTTTTTCTTACCAATTGTAAGCAATAAACTTTCCTCTTCAGATTGTTTCTAAGCTGAAAGATGAAATTACTCTGATGGAGAGAGAGCACAGTGACCTTCAGCTGCACATTGCAAGAACGGACTGGTGGTGTGAGAATCTTGGCATGTGGAAAGCCTTCATTGTCTCAGGCGAGGTATGGGATTTTTTTATGGCTTTTTGTCTTCTGAGTCAGTTCAAGCTTGCATGAAAAGTGGAGGAAAAATGTGTAGCTACTTTCCCTATACCTTTGTGTACACCGTTTATACTTAATATTGACTTGTGGGGGAAGGAACCCTCTTCTGAGTTCCTCTTGTTTCCCAGTGGCTACTGTGATGCATATACAAAATTTCTGTTCTTCAAACACAGTTGTAATGGAGTTATAAAAATTACCCGCATGAACATAAACTGTTTTTGACAGTTTGCTATCTTGGAGGCATTGTTTTCCATGAGAACTGTCTATTGTTATATTACCATGCTATCGCACTTGGGTGCAGTTGTGTCTCTGCTGTGTCTCAAAGATGCAGTACTCGCACTCATTGTTTTGTAGTATTATATTTAATACCAGTACAGTTTCAGGGGACTAGAATACCCAGAAAGAAAGTGCTTTATATCTGTAAGATGAAGTTACTTTTTTTTTTTGTGTGTCGTTCTGCTTTTCCATTTGGACGTAAGCAGACAATTGTAGAATGAATGTAAAAAAATTTGTAATGAAAACAAGTATTACCATCTCCTAGCTCTCTAACACTTGCCAATCAGCGACTGCCTGTTATGTAGTACGTAACAGGAACATAAACAATCTTCTTGACAGTATCCCTACAGAGAATTAAAGATTAATTTGGTCTCTACTGGCTTGCCTTCCTATGTCATTAAGAAAATGTTCCTGAAACAAATATAAGTAGTTATCTTGAGGTAACTTTTTGTTGAAGGAAAAGTATGTGCTGTTGAGCTTATTTGGTTGTGTCTTAAGCTCTTGTAAGCTAGTGATAGATCTGTTAACAATTAAAGTCATTGTCTGTAAAAGAAGAAATAAATCCAACGGGTTAAAAACTTAAGGTGACGTTTTTAAAACCAAATTTCTCCATGTGCAAACATCTGGATTTGGATTTGTTTTAACGCTGTTTGCAAGTGACACAGTTGAGAGTTGAGAAGCTCTTAAGTTGTCTTTTAAGAGTTATCTGTAGCTTTTGAAGCATAGTTTTAAAATCTGGCAATGCTGTGTGCAGCAAAACTGCAGAAGGGCAGCTTTGTGGTAAGGGGCACCATACACAACTGTCCAGTGTAGTTTGGCTAAATAAGATGGAGGTTGGAAGAGGCTTCTAATTACTTACTGCCTTAACTATAACTTATAAGGAGTACTGGAATAGCTAATGAACTGTAGGTTTGCATTAGTTGTCTTGTTTGTGTCTCTGTGCTTCAAAGGATAGATAATTACAACATACATGTTTTCTCCAGCCTATGTTAATTAATTGCTTGAGAATATTCTGGCTGCAGCTGATTTCAGGGGGAATGAGAAGATGACATTGTCTTCCTATCTGCAAAATATGCTGTTGCTAATCCCAGGATGTACCTCTGTGATTTTAGAGAGAGAAAAACTTGGTAGCCCTATTGTTTTGCAGTAAAGCTTAGTAGATTTGGATATAGAAATAAGCTGAAAGTATAATAGTCTGTCATTGATCTTTTAAACTGATTACTAAGCCAGTTAATAGATAGCACATAAAAAAATAGTTACCTAAGATTTGAAAAAACCCCATGTCTCCCTTGTCCAAAGAATGACTGTTTCAGAGCTTAACATCTTTTTAAAAAATCTATTGCTTTCATAAGGAATGAAGTTTGTAGATCTGAATAAGAGGGAAAAAATTGCGTATTTCTTACTGTTACCACACCCCACACCCAGGTAAGAGGTGACTAGAAAGCTGCCCAGGAAAAAGGCCTGGGGACCTTGAGTGAGGAACTTCTCCCATGAGAAGTGATTCTGAAAGCACTTTCATTTGCTTAACTTAGCAGAAGGGAGAGAATCAGAGGAATAGGGCTCTCTAGTTTGAATTTATTCATGATAGCAATTGTATGAGATGGTGCCTGTTAACAGCAGAGGACTAGTTCTCCTGGTTTAGAAGACCTCCTAACATCCCATCATTATGTTTTCCATTTGACTCATTAATTTGGAAAAACAAATGCACAAGTACATAAGTTGATCAAGAATTTTGCATTCTAAAAAGATTCTGAAGACTTTCAGTATTTATATAAGAGTATTTGAGGGTACTTGAAGAAAGTTGTAATATGTCTCCATCTAGTAATCAGAATTTAAATAATTTTGCACATGGATCCTAACTTGAAGCAGGAGTACTAAGTCCTCTCATTCTGAGAATATGCTTCTAGAGCAGTGACTCTCTCCTGACAATTACAGTTCAGGTGACCCTACACACATGCAAATCCCTGCCCTGGGAACAAATGCAGAATGGAGAATGATAGGCATGACTCTTATCAGCAATTTCAGCACTGATCTCCCAGTATTCAAAAGTTGCAGCCAGGAGGTGTTTGCAGCTTGTAGGTGAGCACAGATCCAATCTAGCTCAGGGTACACAGGGTAGAGACTGTCCCACACAATCCCAATTCTTCTGGGCCGTGTTTCTCTAACCTGTATTTTGGAGGCTGTTCAAGCATCTGTCTGCAATTCTCTGGCAGGAGATAGGCAGTTCCCCAAATAGCTGCACTGAGAAACAGGCATATCTTCAGGCATTCAGGCTGGTGCTTTGTATTCTGTCTGGGTTCTGCTGCAGCTTTTTTACACAGATATGTGAAATCTGGGCCTCAGATTTGTCTTCCCAGTTGTCCATATGCAGCTTTAGGAATCACAGGGAATATTCTCCATGTACAGCTCTGAATGGCCTAAAAATATAAAGGTACATTTTAGCTGCATGTCTTTTACAATGGTAATGTAGTCACTTGTCAAATTATCCATCAATAGCATTAAGTGTTGTCAGACCTTTACAGCCTTTGCAGGGTTCTCAGAATATGTGTCATAATTGTATGAATTTTAAAGTTTATTTTTATCTTAATTAGATTAGTTCAACTATTCTTTAGAAAAAGCTTGAAAATAACTTCCTCAAAAAGATTGTGAAAGTGGTATTTTATAATTACCTTTCAGTTATTTGCATGTACGTAAAGACAAAGCCTTCCTAGAGTTAAGTATTTTATGCATTTCCCTTATTTGCCTTTCATAATCAATTTAGCTGTCTCCTCAAAATAAGTAAACAAAAATCTTTTACGAATAGAACAAAAGGATGAAATTCTTATGTCAGTTCTTACATTAAATGAAGAAATAATGTGGTCACACTGCTGCTCTGGTCTCAAGAAAAATTGCTTAACTTCTTTGCTATAGTTTTCCCATTTGCACAATGTGGTTAATTGGTTCTCGTTCCTCTGACTGAGGATTGTAGTGTTTGATTTATTAGTATTTTTGTAAAGTTGTGAGTCCCTCAGACATAAACACTGCATGGATACCACATCCTCTATGCATGCAGAATGGCTCAAGTGAGTAGAGAAATCACTGAGACAGCACTAGGTGTCCCAGGGCCCAGCTGCAGAGCTGCTGGGCCTGGCATGTGGAGAAGCCTCAACAGGGCACTGGGAAGGAAGCGTAGGAATAAAGGGAGAACACTCAGATAACTGCAGATAGGAGAGATGGAGTACTGATAACCAGAATGGAGTATTGATAATCAGAAAGCTATACGATAGGGACCTTAAAAACCGAAATAATACACTCAGCTGTTTGAATAAGACATGTCAGTGAGATTTGATTGCTGGTGGACAGCATTGCTAAGCTTTATGTGAGGTACTATAGTGGTTAGCTAGAGGACTGATTCAGGACTGGCACAGCATTTGGGTGAAGTTTAGTTCATTAAGGGTGTTGCTCCATATGTAGCTTTCAAATCTCAAGAGAAGCATGGGATTGATGATGACTGAGTTTGCAAGCCAGTCATCTGGCAGCTCAAATGTTCTGCTGTTTTAGTTTCAATGTAGTATAGCTTATCTGCTGGTTTCTTCCCCACAAGGTTTTAGAAGAGAATGGAGAACAAGTGCCCTGTTACTCTGTCATGGTGAGTTTACAAGAAGTTGGTGGAGCTGAAACTAAGAACTGGACTGTTCCCAGAAAGCTCAATGAGTTTCAGAACCTACACCGCAAACTCAGTGAGGTATGAATCTCAGCTAAGGGAAGAAGAAGATACAAATTTCTAAAATTTGTCAGAATGATAAAAATTTAATACTACCAGTTTTAATGCAGCCTTTTGGCTTTTAGCCCTTTTAGAGCTAGTTTTCTGTCTGAATATTTCTGGTCTCTTACAGAGAGAGATGCTTATAAGACTTTTTTATAATTTTTTTTTTCCTTCTTAATAATGTTTTACTGGACTAACCCAGTGTCAGAATGCTATATGTTCTTCACTGTCATGGAAGAGCTGACTGTAAAAACTAGATTTTGTCTCTGGCTTCCAGGGAAGTATTAGAAATGACAGCTTTTGGGGACAGAGAATGTTT
This sequence comes from Corapipo altera, assembly GCF_003945725.1. Taxonomy (NCBI): domain Eukaryota; kingdom Metazoa; phylum Chordata; class Aves; order Passeriformes; family Pipridae; genus Corapipo; species Corapipo altera. The sequence continues at coordinate 7,582,667 of NW_020884876.1, read as the reverse complement.
CTTTTTATAGCGCTTTAACCTTTCTGTATGATAAGGGATAGATGATGGTGGTGGGAAGGGAAGCCTCTAGTGGGTAAGGGAGGTGTTTTTCAGGGTGCTGAGAGGGGTGTGGAAGGGAGATGAGAGTACAAAAGAATCTCTTCATTTCCATTCTGAACCAGTTGTCTTTTTCTCCACATGCATGTTAAGTGAGCTCTCCTCTCTCCTACACAGTGTTTTCCATCATTAAAAAAAGTTCAGTTGCCTTCTCTCAGCAAGCTGCCCTTCAAATCCATAGACCAGAAATTCATGGAGAAATCCAAGAACCAGCTTAATAACTTCCTGCAGGTAAGAAAAGAAAACCAAAACCAACAGATATCTAAACAGCAGAATTGAGAGAATGTTGTCTCTTTATTGCCTAAAGAGAGAGTCTAGAACAAATGGGTCAGATGTAAGGTTTGATATAAATGTCAAAGTTGTCTAAAATGCCTGAAGTTAAGATAAGTTTGATTGATAGTAACCATTCCTCCAGTGGTAAGTTAATTTAAACTTCAGTTAATTAAGAAATCATAAGTAATGAATCCTGTAGTTGCCACTTCTAGCTACAACACTTCTCAACAAATTCCTTAAAAATGAGAACTTTTATTAAAAAAAGAAAGTTGTAAGATTAAAAACTTCAATCTTAATAGTTCCAGTACTTTAGCTTGTTATAGTATCTTTGTGAGACATGGATTTCTTTTTTTTTCCTCACACTGCCTCTGAGCCATGACTTACTTGGTTATAGTGGATGGCTTGACACATCTTATTCCTTAACAAGAAATGTTTAATTGACATGTTTCAGTAATTATTTTTCTTTCATAGAAATTACTCTCTGATGAAAGACTCTGCCAGAGTGAAGCACTTTATGCCTTCTTGAGCCCTTCCCCAGAGCACCTCAAAGTTATTGATGTGCAAGGAAAGAAGTCATCTTTTTCACTCTCCTCATTTCTTGAACGACTTCCTGGTGATTTGTTTTCTCATCAGGAGGTAAGCAGTAGAAAAGTAATCTTCCTAAATTTAATTACTTATACAAAGTAAGCAGGGAAAGTTATTAGTGTTTGAATGGTAGGTAATATTGGAAGACATTTCCAAAACTGATTTGTAATTTACTGGAAGTGAACGAAGAGTCAAAAATAAAGCTATGTATGAATTTAAAAGGTGTTTATTAACAAAATAAGTTTCCTGCCCTTTGATCAATGCATATAGGCAAATGCATAAGCTGTCACAAATAAACAAATTGTAGTCCATGTGGGATTGTTTATTTTTTTTATAGCAGAATTTGCCTCTTTTTTGAGGTCTTGATATGCATATTTCAGAGGAGCTTTGGCACGTAAAAATAATTCTCTCTTGGGAAGATTCTCTTGGCAGGAGCTGTGTGTCCTTAATAATTCTATGACAACTTCTGAAGCAAAGCTAGTTTTGACCAAAAACATTGGCAAGTAGTGCAGGCTTACTGAGGGAATTTGGAAATGCAGGCAGGAACCTATGTGGGCAAACCACTTGGAGAATTTGATATTAAGCCATAAAAACCCACATCTATCAAAATGCAATGAATAATAGATTAGTGACTGAAATAGCTTATTGACTAGAATCAACCATAATTCCATGGCACTCTGTTCTGTGTTGCTCATGTCGCAGATATGCAACCTTCAAGGAGTTGTTTCTGTTCCCCATTTTAGTTATATGTTATACAAAATTCATATGAAATAATTAATTTCTTACATGCTGTATTTGTCTGCAGTGGATGGGTTTTCTGCAGGATAATTGGAGTTTGGGGAACAGGTACAGTTCTAGCCTCTTAATAGGCAGAGAGGTGGTCTTGCATCTCTCAGAAATAAGAAAATTCTATATACGTTTTTCAAAATTACATTCTGTTTGCATCTAGATGCTGAATGCGTATGCCTCATTTCAGAGTAATAAATATAAAGAAAGTTGAAAAAACTAGATTTGGACTTCAGTAGAAGTACTGCAGTTCTAAAACCAAAAGTGCATTCACTAAAATGACTGTTAAGAAGTAGCATAAAAGCATAGAAGTGTGCAGCTATTTGTATTTTGCTATTTAATTGAAAAACATCCTCAAGACAAAAGCCAGGCTGCGTGTATATTGTATTATGTGAACATGTAGGAGGAAATAGTTAGGAAATATGGGAAAGAAAAAATAAGTAAACAAAGCAAGGAATTAGTAAGTAAGATCCCCTGGGATAATGTTTTTGCAGATGCTGGGGTCCATCAGTGCTAGTCAAGTTTTGAACGTGACCTCCTAAAAGCATAGGAGCAGCAATTCCCAAATGTCGGAAGTCAAGCAGGCGAGGCAGAAGGCCGGCTTGGCTGAACAGGAATGTTCTCTTGGAAGTAAGGCAAAAAAGGAAGGTGTATGCCCAGTGGAAGCAAGATCAAGTGATATGGGAAAAATTCAGAGATGCTGCTTGCCACTGCAGGGAGAAAATCTGTGCGGCCAAAGCTCAGCTGGAGTTGAAGCTGCCAGAAATGTGGGTGACAATAAAAAGAGTTTTTTAAAATACATTGATGGCAATCATGGCTAGGCTTCGTGAAGGAAATCCCGAGCGAGGTTCCTGTTTGCCAGATCCTGCCAGCAGCAGTTGTTGGCCCTAATGCCCTTTTGTGAGATGACTGGCTGTGCTCCTTCCCAGAGCATGGCAGTAACTAAATCCATTCTAGAGGAAGGATGGGGAACTGCAGTGCATACCCATGTTGTGCCTCTCTTTCTAGGAAGAAACAGAAGAGGATAGTGACCTGTCGGACTATGGAGAGGAGGTGGATGGGAAAAAGGACTCTCTTGCTGAACCATGTTTCATGCTGATTGGAGAGATTTTTGAACTGCGAGGAAGTAAGCTGTGAACCTGCTTAATTGCTATTGGAATCTGTTGGCTCAGAAATCTGTGGCACTTTGTAATTTGGATTTTTCTGCTGTTTCAATAAGTGGAAATGTTCTTGCAACCTCTATAGCCAGTTTGTTTGTTTGGAACCAAGCTGTTCCTCAGTAGTTCATAACTTCAGAGCTTTCATTCAAAAGTGAAATTCCAATATAAAATAGTAATAAAAATATAGCTGGTAGGGGAGAGCATTTGCATTTAGAATTAAGTTCTTCATGAAAAAAAGTCTGGAAAAAACCCAGAAAAGAATAGTAGCATGTTTTCTGTAAATAGGATGCTTTTTAGAATATATAAATTCTGAGGAAGGAATGATGGCTTTATTATAGAACATGTCTTGGGCAAAGAAATACAATTTTAATATCCATTTAAAGTGAATTATGTATGCACTTTAGCTCTACAATTTGTATAATGGAAAAGATGCTAGAATTGTGGCATCTTTAAATGCTAGAATTTTTTTTTCTCCTTTATGTAACTGAATGATGGTAATAAAGAAACTATTTTTGTTTCTATTTGAATGTGCAGCCACACATGGTGCTCTATAAAATGATTTACAGGGTAACTATTACAAAATACAGCACCTTCCAAAAATGGCAGATGTATCTTCCAAATATAGGCTTTATTGTGCTGATAATGAACAGCATGAAAGAAAGATTAACCAGTAATTACTAGGAAGCACTCACATTTGTTTCCTTTATTAGTAATGGAAAGCTGACTGCTTGCTTTATTTGAGTGAAAATGTTCTCAGAATTTTAATGGTGCTGCTGTACATTATACTAGCAGGTACAAAAAGGTGAGAATTTTGAAGACATTTGTGTTTTTGTAGGCAGAAAAGGGGTTTGGGTAGTAGTTGTATGGCTCCATAAACTTGAAATATTCTTAAACATAAAAGTTTACAGTATAACCTAAAATGCAAATTATATATATTTATGTAATCTGCAAGATTTAAAAATCATATAGCAAACACTACAAGGAAAGCAATCAAGAAAAATGAGACCTGTACAATTAATGAAATCTTAGAAAGGGTTATCACAATGTGTTTACTGTAGGGATAGGTTGTTTGGTTTTGGTTTGAGGGTGACAGGGGGAAGGTTTTGGACATGATCATGGGTTCTGTAACGTTACTAACTTCTTGGTCATCATTTTTCATAATTTTTTCATTGTTCTAGTGTTCAAATGGGTCAGAAAAACATTAATTGCACTAGTACAAGTCACTTTTGGAAGAACTATCAACAAGTAAGTAGCTGTTTCTTTAAATGAACCTTCATTGTTGCTCTAGGAAAAAAGGCTGAGAGTAGAGTTATTAAAAAAATAATTGGGACATTCTGTTTTATATGATAATCTGCATTTGTTTTACACAGTTCAATTTACAAATATGTTGGTTAGAGAAAACACAGATATGTGAATTATCTTTGTCAAGTGAGGCCTGGATGAGGCTATGAAGTCAGTTTGCCTGTCTATACACACACTTTCATTTGGAAAGCTGTATTTTTACTTCAGAAATTTTTATTTCAGAAAAAATTTGGAAAAGTATTCTACCAGCAGAACAACCTATTCTTTGTCCAGTCATTGACTAAATTTGCACATGCCAGTGTGGTTTTTAAAGCCTTTTATGTATGTTATGTAGCAGTAAATTGGAGTGGTCTCTGACAGTATACACTCAGTGAGTTTTAAATTGATTGGTTCATTTTTGTATACACTACTGATAGCTAAGATGGACAATGTCTGAGAGAGGACAGAGAGGGACAGAGTGTGTGAGCACAGCAGGCATGTGAAGTTGCTATATAGCTTTTTACATGTAGGCTGAATTTTTACATTTATAGATTTTAAGGGTTTTGGCTGTAGTGTGGCACAGCAGTAGTGCCTGCTCTCTACCTCAGACTCTTGGTGCTGAAGGCTACAGTGACTGCTGCAGTCCCAGGAGGAGGTTGCTATCTCTGCTTGTAATCCCTTCAGTAATGTGCTTTTTGCTATCTGTGAGGGAACCTACTGTGCTTCTATCAAAACTTTGTCTTTATCCTAGCAGGCACATCTATGCATGCAACTAGTTTGGAGTTTGCTACATTTAGTTACCTGATTTTTACATCTTTTCCCTGTGGAGCCTTTGTAGTGCCCATCCCTGAAATGTAGTTCCAATGTATGTTTTAAAAGTAAAAAGAATAAATCTGCATAAAACATGAAAGACGAACTCTGATGAGCTCCCTTCAACACTTCTTTACAGGCAAATCCGTGACACTGTACACTGGATCTTCAGTGAACCAATGCTAGTTTACTACATTGGTGTGTTTCGAGATGCTTTTTGGCCAAATGGAAAGTTAGCACCACCACCGAGAGCCAAGAGCGATGAACAAAAGCAAGAGACAAAACAGAGAGCACAGCAAAAACTGCTTGAAAACATTCCAGGTGAGATCACTTTTATTCTGCTTTGTCGCAGATTGAGTAGCTAGTAAGGTTAATCAAATTATTTTTCCTTTAGAGTTCTAAATCATGATTATTTGCATAAATAAGGATAATTTTGGCCTTATTCTTTGCCTCTCCTCTCTGTCTGGTAAAGGGCATGAATTCAGATATTGGTGGATGCAAAATCACGTATTGCTGTACTTCTGTGTGTAATATTCATTAAGGAACCTCAGTTGAGACTTTCTCTCTGCTAGTTCTCTGTGAGCAAATACCAGGTGGTTCTGCTACCTGGAAGTACGTGACAAATAGGAGAGTCACACCCTAATTACTTCTTCCTCTTTTATTTCGAAGTTGGAGAGAGAGGTCTACCCACAAGGTCAGGTTGTGTGTTGCTGTCTGTTTCTGATAAGAAATTTCAGAGCGCTGAATGTTAGAGTGACCTGCAGCCTGGACAGAAAAAGATCCTCGACTGAGTGGGTTTTCTCCTTTGCCTACCCTTATCTCCCAAGCCTAGGCAGCTTCCTCTTGAGCCAGCACATTTCTGGGGCAGCATTCTGAGATGCTCCATCCTGTCCCATTCACAGGACCAGAAGTCCAGTTATATATTTTTGACTCCTCAGAGATCATGCAAACCAAAGGCTCCTAACTGGGAAGAAACAATATCATTACTTTTAGCACTTGGAAATGCACTTAAACATAGCTTGAATGCTTTTTATCTCCTCTTCATCTGAAGAGATGAGCTCTTTTATGACTTCATTGAGATACTCTGTGCATTAGGTTGTTTAATGAAATTTTACTGCAAAAAAGCAGCAGGTATGCATGCAAAATATTTATTTCATGTGTAAACAACTCTCCATTTACTCCCTGTGTTATGTACTTACCTACTTATCTAGATAGCCTTCCATAGTTTGTGGTTTTGTTTGATTTTTTTTGTTTGTTTGTTTCTGAGTTTGGAGCCATATGACAGGACATAGCTGAATGCACCTTAGATTAATGGTGGAGCACTGGATCACTATTTATTCTCTAATTTAATCCGAAATGTAAATAATTGACATAGAATTCTCTGAACTGCTTACTTGTGGGAAGTTATTCTCTGTGAAGATTGAGAAGCAATTCAAGTGCTAAATCTTTTTTAACTGTTGTAGGAATTCTGTCTTTGTTGGTGAAAGTAATTTAAGTGATATATGAGATGATGTATGAGATTAAACTTGACTCTGTGAGGTGAACTACCAAAAAAGCATACTATATGTCATGTTAAAACATGTAAAGCATTGTCACTGAGATTCACACACTATTATCTAACTTGGGTGACTTGAGAATAAGGATACGTATCTTTTCAAGATGTGACCCGTGTTTTTAAAATGTTGTTGACTAGACACTGTGTATCTTGTAACCAAGGGCCACTGAAGTGCAGTGGCTTTGTTTCCCCTCCTTTATGGGTCCTTATGGTTGAACCAGATGATCTTGAAAGTGTTTTCCAACCCTGATGGGGTCGATTCTGTGATTCTGGGTAGTAGTATAGGCTGGAGGTTTTGCCTAGCAGGAGTAAAGCAATATAAGCTGAAGTAACATTTGTTGCAGATACTCTGCAGAATCTTGTTGGACAACAAAATGCCCGTCATGGTGTAGTGAAAGTGTTCAATGCGTTGCAAGAAAGGAAGGCTAACAAGCATCTACTTTATGTAAGTAACCAGAAAAGTAGCTTTTTAACTTCATGATCTTGTTAATTGCTGAGCTCTATTTACTCAGTATTAAAGCCAGTGATTTAGTTTGAACTATTGGTCTGTGTGCAAGAAACTTCTTTTGTTATTAAAATAAGTGAGGAAAATGTACCAAAAGGCTGTTTAACAGCAGCATTGCTTTTATCTAAAAGAGATCCTCTACCACGTCCAACTTTCCTGACTTCATAAGGTGCAAACTAATTTCTTCATACATCTTAGAAAAATAAATTTATGTTGCAGAATCCTAGGGAAGGAGGGCTCCAGGACTGGCTTGTAGTTAGGACATGACAGGACTCCAAAAGTCCCACTCCTCAACTGTTGGTGAGACTATGTTGGAGCATGCAGCTGGATCTAAGTATAATGCCTTCACGCTCAGTCAGTCTCTTCTGGCTCATTTTGGGCACCAAACCGTCACACAGTGCAGCCTTAGCACTGGAGAGGATGCAGCCTGTTCAGGAGACGTATGAGATGCAGGCTCTGGTGCTTGCTGATCATGCTGCAGAGTCTTTGGCAGAACAGCAACAGTTTATACTGGGTGGGAAATCGCCATCTGAAAGCAGCTGCCCTTTGCACTTGCCTCCTTTCAGCCTTAAGACATTTCCCATGTTTTCTCTAGGGCAAGTGCTAACTTCAGGATAAAAGGAAAGTAGTTGCATGAATGATGAATAGAATGGAATGTACATGCTTCTGTTATCTGTGATGCTCTAAACATGACAGAAGGGAAGCACAAATTCTCATTTGGTTGGCACCTACATCATCTTAACTTGTTTCTCTTTTTCAGGTTTTGCTGGAACTGCTGCTAACTGAACTGTGTCCTGAGCTGAGAGCTCATTTAGAGCAGCTTAATGCCACTTAGGTTTGAATCTGCACAACTGGACCACTAGAGAAATGTCTATGTTCGATAATAGACATGAAACTTATTTTCCTCTTTTCCATAGAGGGCTGAGGACTATGATTATTTTTAGCATTTTTCTTTCCTCTTGAGTTTTTTGTGAAGTAAACAGACTTGAAAAGATCTGATGCTGTAGTAGGGTAGACAAAACAATGCTGTATAGCTGCCAATTTTTATTTAAATTGTTCTATTTGACTACTCTTCTGTTTCAAATATAGATTGAAAAATAAATGTTCATATATGCTGAAAGAAACCAGAAAATATTTTAAACATTTATGAAAAGAAATTTTGCTTATAGTGGAAAACTAATGAATGTTGTACAGTTCTAATCTCCTCACTGAGGATCTGAGCATTCCTCTTTTTTTTCTTGTGTATTGAAAAAGCCTTGTTGTGCAATACTACATGTAAAGCTATTGTGAAAATTGTATCAATTTTGTTTTTACCAAAGATTTTCTGTAGTTTGAAGCATTTGTAAGCAATAAATATCACAACTGGATTGCAGTATTTGATAGTGAGGCTGTACTGACAACTAATGAATGAGTTTGACAGCACTAGTTTCATAAGAAATATCTACATTGCTTTGAAGTCTGTGTCAAAATTATGTATTGTAAACTGGTATGTCCTAACAGAATGCCTGTGTTAAATGTTAGTTCAGAGATCACTGCTTATGAATTGCTTCTATGAATGATCAAGCAGACATTTAATTAAACCATTCTAATAACTTCCCTGATATTACTCAGGGCTCTTTTATTCAAATACCCCACTTTCAAACAACCTTCAGATATTTCCCTTATTTTATACCAGGAGAGGAAACTGTCTTCAGTGGTTTTTTACTTTTGGTTATTTTTTTTTTTTATTTATGTAAAAATATGTAAATATGGTCTTAATGCACATCTAAATAATTAAACATCATCAGAAATCCCAAGGTGACACTCATTACTGTCTTTTCAATTCAGTACAGTTGTGCTCTTAGAAAAACTACTTGCAGTTAAAATTGGCTGTATTGTAAGGTACACACTATCTGTATTCTATATTTAATCAACAATTTAGTAACATCTAGCTTTCTGTTCCAACAGATTCAGGAAAGTTTTCAGGTCATGGCAGTCCTAAGAAGCAAGCCAAATTCAGCACTTAAAACGTTTTATAAGTAAGTGGGTATTTAGAAATGTGCAAGCTTACCATAGCAATTAAGTTTTACTAGTGGTTAATCAAAGTATCTTTCGATAAAAGATTGAGCATGACATTGCTCAGACATACTCCTAGCCAAAAGGTTTTCAACAATTTCTAACACAAACAGAGGCAATGTAAATGCAATATGAAGGATAAAGGAAAACAGGCTTCATGCTGAGAATGTATATAGAATATTTCCTTACTCATGTTTGGAGGTTTTTTCCCCATAGTTCTGTAAGTAGTATTTTCTAGTTTTACAAGCTGGCATGGCTTGAACTGTAAACCTTAGTGTCTTACAGGCCAGTTTCCAACTTCAAATCTCTGCAATCTAAGAGTAAAATGTGTAAAGACATTTAAGTAGATCTGGATGCATTAGAAAGCACGTGAAAGAAAGTATACATACCGCTAACAAAGATAAGGTTTAAAAATGGCCATAGCCTGGGAATGGATTGTATGTGAAAACTAGACCAGTTTGGGTTGAAACTTTTCAGAATATTAAAAGAAACACTACATATGCAGAAAGGAAAAAAGTATTTTTATTTGGTTTTGATTTGATTCATGTGCTATATAGCAGTATGATATAAAGAAAATATATCTGTTCCCAGATAAATGTCCTTAATAAAACTTTAAGTCTTTAATACTATTTTAAAAAGTCTGCCTTGGCTTCATCTCAGTTAAAGAAAGAGTGTTAGCTTTTTTCTTTATTTTAGATGAAATGAATCAGGAAATAGCTTTAAATAAGAATTTAGAGAAAGTTGAAAACAAGCAGTAAGTAAGGCACAGTCTGTAATTGCTGGAGATTAATGATGATTTACTGTAGGAAATACTTTTATATACCAGTCATAGTTAAAGGAAGTGCTAAATTCTCCCAAGATTAGCTGCCACTTCAAGGTCAGAGGCAACAGCAGGATCCAGGTGGCATGCCTTTGAAAACAAAGAATACAAGTGTTCTGGTTTATAGCTACAATAAAATTTAAAATTAGCATACTTGACTATAGTGTTAATCTTGGGTTTATTTTTTTAAATTCTGTTGGCATGGCCTGTGCTGGCTTCAGTCAGAAACATAAATCTGCTTACTACTTCTTTCAGTAGTGATGGTTTTGCTAGACTTAAGGAGACAATGGCTCCCACAAAGCCATGCTGCAATTTAATCCTGATGGACCTCTTTGATGCCTTAAGATGTAGCTAGGAATACTACAGTGTTCATAACACCTCAGCTTAGATTCCTTTCCTTATCCTATCCTCTATAACACTTTTCACAGCAGAAGAACAAAAATGTTTAAAAGGTCTGTATTCAGAAGATCACCTGCCTTGCTAAGACCCTCATACCAGTGGCTTCCCTGAGTCAGGAGCCACAAAAATTATTTGATAATTTATCATTTACATAACTCTCCATTTGTTTAGATTGCATCAAGCTGGAAATCAAAGTATTCTACTTGCAGAAACAAATGGTCACTACATGCACAGAAATCATAGTCTCTCTAAAGCACAGATGCAAACTTTCTATGCTCCCTTCAGTTGATATAATCACCTAGCCCTGATGTACGTTTAGGCATCACAGATATTACTTAGCAGATTCATCTTCTAGAGGCAATTACTGATATTTTTCCTCAAGCAATAAATTTTACTCCAAGATTAAACGTTGAAAAAATGTGACTGTTTTTTTTTCCCTGTGTATAGGGAACAGAGAAAGCAGTAGATCCTCAGTTATTGCTAAAAATGTAATTATAAAAATAAGCATGAGAACCAGTTATGGCCAATTTAAGTATTGTTAATGAAGGTTATAATTGTTAGAGAATCTAAAGTAGAGGAAAAGTAATGATGTTTCAGTTTTAGAGAATGACAGAAAGCAAATTGATTTGGGATAGAATTATTCAAATTTTTATAGCTAATTTATCTTTCAAGTTACCAAGCTCTTTGCTGTGGTGATTACCATGGATTTTTTTTGTTGGTTTTGTAGAATGCTTTGTTTCCTTAAGCAAGTGGCCAGATAGCATCCTTTCAAGACAATTTTTAGTAGTTTTCAATATACTTTATCACTATACCTTTTCTTGCACAGATTTTTTTTTAATACAAATAATGCTGGAGTTTTTAACAGAACAGCAAGTTGAAAGACTCAAATCCAAGGTCATGAGATATAAATAAATTAGTCTGTAAGACTTTCTCAACTTACCTTAGAATAGTATTTTTTAGCAGCATCTTGATCTTGCTTTATGCCTCGGCCAAGCTGGAGGCATCTAGCCAAGTAGAAAGCAGCCATAGCAACCCCCTTGGCTACATATGTTGGATGGCAATCAGCTTTCTTGGCTAGCATATTGATGTCATTGTTTTCTGTAGTCCTATTGTGGAATTTAGAGCATTAGGTTAGATAATGCTAGTTCAAACTATAATTAAAGTTGACCATATATAACCTTGACAATGCTTCCTTTCCATTTCTGGTATTATCCAAAATAAGCTGAAATTTACATGTATTCGGCCTCTTATGAGGATTTTTTCTATTCGGTATTTGATTTAGTCTTATTTGAATATGGTGATATTAAACAGCAAACAAGTATATAACTTTTGAAGTCACATTCATTATAGTCATACTGGTTATAAAAGGCAGTGTATTTTACACTAATTGTTCCTATTAAATTATTTCATGGAAATTATATGTGGAAGAAAGGCAGTTGTAATTCAGCAACTTCATCTGGTAGATGTCCCTGCCCACAGCAAGGGGGCTGCCACCAGATGATCTATAAAGGGTCAACCCAAATCATTCCATGATTCAACGATTCTAAAATTCCAAGTCCTTACTAGGATATTGTTCCCAGTTAGCCCTCTTCAAGCCAGTGCCTGCTAAATCACTTGAATGTGTTGAGAGCAACATTCTCCCACCTAATTTGGTCCTATTAACAAATACAGTAACACAACTGTTCATAGTAGCCAGAACATTCAAATATGACAACAGTAACCAATTATCTCATCTTTCCTGATGCACAGCATTTTTGCTTCCTTTCCAAAAGATACAGCACAGGATGCTGATGCAGATAACAATATCACTCAAGTCAGGCAAAGACACTTTCATCACAGCTGACTTCAAGAACATACCGCAGAAATGGGTAAGTAGAACCATATGGGATAACTAAATTGTTTGAAGTGAAGTATCAGTAGCTAATCCAGACTTCAAATATTAGGCAAGGTTATACTGTACATAATAACATAATGTTTGTATGCTTGTACATAATGTAACAAACTATGTAGTTGGTATGAACATAGAAGGACAAATTTTAGCAGAAAAGGTATTGGTACTTGATACTACTGGTTGAACTGCTGAGATTTTTGCCTCGAGGCCAACTGCAATTCTAATGGTGGCAGTATCTTTTGGTTCAGAAATTGTCACTTCTGACTGTACTGTAGGATTTCATTGCTATTTTGTGCAATCACAATTGCAGCTGATGAAATGCACAGTTTACTTGTCTGAATAATCTACTGTGCAGTACTGACTGGAGGGGATTCATTCCAAGCGAGACAGGCTAGACCAGACTGAATAGCTATCAGTCTACTTACAGTGCAAAAGAAAGAAAAGCAGCAATTCAGAGAGAAACAATCCCTTCCAGCAAAGAGTATAGCAAACAGCATTCATAGCTGAACTTATGAATTACCAGAGCTGTATATGTGGTGGCATATACAGGGTGCAGCTCCTTTAAGATGGTAAGTTGTGATTTGTTTATTGCCAGGCAGCAGCAGTTTCATAAACATACCCCAAGAGGCGTGAATGCTATTGTGTGCAGCTTGTGCAAGTAGTCTGTCTATCTGCAGCTTATTTCCAGCAAATCAATAATCTGATTGACAGATTGAATTTATACACTGAGCTCTGCAGGTTTGTCACAGAAATGTGCTGTTTATCAGCTGTAGAACTGGCACCAACATTGCTCTTGTTCTCCCTGACTAGTTCAAGATACAGAAACATGACACAGACTATTTTAAATACTGCAGCCTATCACAAAAGCCGCTATTTCTTCAATACACAAGCCACTGTGGAACGTGTAGGTAGAGCAGTGAGTCCCACAGTGACTGCCTGTGAAAAGGCCAGTCAGTGCTGCCTAACTGGGGCTCAGACCAGTACCTTTAGGTAAGAAGATAATCATCAGAAACCATTTGCCTGCAGATGTCTGTTTTGTGGTACAGGCTTAAAAGTGCCTGTACAGTATGCATCCTCGTAAGCAGCAACTGATGAAGAGCTCAAGGGTGATAACTTGGCACTGTGTGCAGCGGCTGCTTCTAAGTCCCAGGCAGTGCTGCTGAGAGTGCTTACTGCAGGATCCCACCAGTATCAATGCTTGCATTTCCTGAATGAGACCAAAGCACACTGAGCCACAGAGCAAGGAAATGATGGATGGGAGGCAGTGGATAGAAATTATATTGAGATGGGGTAGGTGGAGAGTGGAAGAATACTTGTGTTCTTTGTATTAGAAATGCTGAGACAGATAAGTGGTTTCGGAATCATGCTCCTGTGGCGGACACCACAGAGAATGAGACACCTTGGACCCTGGTGATCTACAAAAGCAGGACTTTACCACCCTGCAGCATTGCAACCAAAGTCAGATCTGAAGCTTTAAATGCTCTAGATACCCGAAAGCAAAGTCTGCAAGGAGAAACTCTACCAGGAGTTCACAGTGGATACCACAAAAATCACTGTGGAGTGCTTGGGTGACTCTCTATGAAGGGGCACTGAGGCTCCCATCTGCCAGCCTGAGGGGGATTCACGAGGGGTATGTGGCTGTCTAGGAGCTGAGGTCCGAGATGTTGCTGGGAGGGTGCCACAGCTTTCAAGAGGGTGCCACAGACCCTTTGCTACTCTCTCATGTGGGCACAAGGGACACCACAGAATCAAGGAAAACTACAAAGGTCTGGAGGTGTACACAAAAAGTATTTGTGCCAGGTTACCTTTTCTTCCATTTTACCAGTTAGGTGGAAGGATGCGGCCAAAACCAGACATATAATACAAATAAACTTCTGGCTTTCTGGCTGGTGCTGTCATGACTGTTTTGGATTTTATGACAACAGGGCATTCTTTGACTGCAGCCCATTAGGGAGGGATGGGATCTGCTTGGCTAAAGAGGCAAGGGAATCTTTAGCTAACCTGGTGAGGCAAGCTTTAAAGAGAAGGACTTGGGGGCACTTTGGACTCAAAGTGGTAGCACCTGTGCCATTCCAACCAAATGGGGAATAAATTAAGCCAACCAGAGCAGCAACAAATATTCTTTAGTTGCCTCCTAAGACGTGAACCAGAAGACCAACCACCTCAAGTGTATGTATACAGTGCACACAGCCTGGGGAACAAACAGGAGGAACTGGAGTTCTGCACCCAGTCAGAAAGCTATGCAATCAGGAATAACTGAAACGTAATGGAACAACTCACTGGCAGGAGCATCACAATGGATGGCTCTAAGCTGCTTTGTAAAGACAGGAAGGGAAGAAGAGGAGGAGGAGAAATCATGCTCTGTGTTAAGGAGAACTATGACAATTTTAGAAGCCTTATCAAATGTTTCTGGGTCAAGATCAGGGGGGTCATTTCCAAGAGGCATCTTGCATCAGGCATCTGCTACCAACCTCCAAACCAAGACAATGAGACCAACAAGGCAACATTTGGGTCACTTAATAAATTTTGGGTAACAGAACCTGGTTCTTATGGGTGACTTTAACTACCCAGACATTAGACGGAAGAATACAGCAACTCCCAAAACATCCATCCAGTTCCTGGCATGGAGCAGTAGAGGACTGCTTCCTTGTACGAATGTCAGATGCGCCAACTAGGAATGAGGCACTGCTGGATTTGTTCCTGACAAACCAAGAAAATCTGCTTTGTAATATCTCAGTTAGTGATAGCTTTGGCTGCAGTGATGACAATAATGTGGATCTGGGATCCTGCTGAGCTCACTGAGAGTTAGTACTAAGACAAGGTTTTCAAGAATGCTCTCCTGGAAGCACAAAAATCATTCATTCCCTTTAAGGGTAAGGAAAGTATGTGGGGCAAGAGACCCCCTTGGCTAAACTGTGAGCTTCTGAGACTGCTCAAAACCAAGAGAGAGCATAGCAGAAATGGAAAAGCAGGTAAAGGGAAGTGGTAGATTTCCCAACATTGGACACTTTTAAGATTCAGCTGAACAGGGCGCTGGGCCATCTTGTCTAGACCGTGCTTTTGCCAAGAAACGTTGGACCAGGTGATCTGTGAGGTCCCTTCCAACCTGAGGATTCTATAAGTGTAGGCGTTTAAAGGGAATGGTGAAGGCAGGAGCCTAGAGGAGATCATGGACTGAAGAGACAAGAAAGGCAGGCTTGTGTGTGGACATCTACTTTGGATTCTAGTTCAAGGCTGTTTTGCTTTAGAGGAAAAAAATTTTAACCATACTGAGTAATTGAGAACCTTATAGTATTCATTTTGTGATTGGCTATTCCATCTTTAAAGGTGAGATTTTGCAACTCATTATCTCAAAGATCTCTTGAGTTTGAAAGACGAGCATTAATTTACTAATAATTTTAATCTGGATTATGTGGTCTTGCATGAACCATAATGAAAAATAAAGCAAAATTAACTTCACCTTTTGGCTAGGTCAGCAGCTTTTGAGTAAAATTTTTTAGTGTAATAATATTCTACAAGATGGCCTTGAGCATAGATGTTTCCACGTTCTGCTGCTTCTCTCAAGCACTTCAAAGCAGCTTTAGTGTTTTGACGTATACCTTGTCCATAGAGATACATAATGCCAAGTGCTCCCTGTGATTCCAGATTTCCATTGTCACATGCTTCTGAATGCCAGAAAAAGGCCTAAATGAGACACAAAGTTGCAGTATATATTTACTTTAGCTGCTTTCCTTGTATACTGTTTCCATAAAATCTTTTATACCAAACATCCTGTAAGAAGTGCTTATACATAAAAGAAAGCAGAATCCTTGTAAGGCTTTTAAACTTGCTCCATTTACTGTCAGAGCTGTCAATCAGTGACACCTGCTTGATCGCTGAAGGTTACCAAAGGTGACAAAACTTTAATCCATTCTATCATTCTTCCTGATACTCTCACTAAAAAAAAATATAAATAAATCTTGGCTAGCAGCGTCAAGTGAGTCAAAATGAGGGATTCTGGCCATCTGTTCATACAGGCTTAAATGGATAATGCTAAATGTTGCTTAATTACTTAAAATACATCTTTCAGAATCAAATATATCACTGTAATATTTCCATAAAATTAAAAATTAATTTGGACTCATTTCAAAAGGTACAAGTGGACTTTACCTTCTTCAGATCTTTTAGAACTGGCATAGAATAAAGCATTCCTAAAGTACTCTGGGCCTTTACACTTGCTTTTGGATTTCCATTGTCTGCAGCAATAAGCCACAACCTAAGAAAATGGGGACAACAAAGTTTAAGTAACACAGAAGCTTATAATTTGTCAGGAAAATCACTGACTGCCCTTACCTTTCAGCCTCTTCGGTTGAATGCTTAACACCACATCCTTCATAATACGCCCTGCCAAGATTGTATGCAGCTGCAACCTTCAGGTGTCTTGCTTTTGGAGAATCAGAGTTGAGTATTTTATTCATGTATTCCACTGCCCTTTCCTAAAATTGAGCCATTGAAGTTATTATGTTCAGACTGTGAAGAGGATGAAACAAAGAATCTGAGAACACACTAACTTCTGCAAGAAAGGTAATTTTTCCACTCTGAAGAAAGGCTGAGGCATACTGGTAGGAAAATAGTTCATACCAAAGCAGAACTGATCTTTGGTTAATAGCCCCTAGATCTTTGACCCCAACATATTTTTAATGTGAAATATTTCCTCATAAATGTTCATCTGGTATTATATTACTCTTCTTCACTGATAAAATTTTTCTAAAAAATATTATTTTGCTTACATAAATGCATGTTGCATCCTAAACTTGCAACGCTTCCAATTTCAGAATTCTGTGAACTTTTTCATATTGCATAATGTATCTGAAATCATAAAACAGTCTTAACAGAAGGTAAAGTGATACGTAGTACACTTTCAAGTCCCTTCATTTAAAATACCTTAGATTCATAAAGGACAAAACCTGATACCCTTAAATAAACAAATGGAGAACATTGCATATGAGCAACTGCACCTCAAAAGTATTTTCGAAACAAGATTTACACTGCTAGGATTTAGCATGGACACCCTGTTTAAATACACTAGAAACAGTGCGTTATAAAAGGTTTCTCAGTTATTCAACTTCCATATTGTAATACACAAAAAAGGAAGAAACTCTGCTAAAATGTTTATTTGCAAGTAAATACATGTGGTAATTATGCAGGCATACAGAACAAATGAACCACCTCTGAACCCCAGCAGAATATTTTCCATTCTGCTGACTATCCTGTAAGCACCAGACAAGAGTCCCATTTGTTAATGTACTGTTTGGTTAATTTTTTTTTTTGGCCTCCTCTCTTGTAATTTACCCTTTCTTTCATCCTGCTTGTATTCTTTCCTCATGCCACTCTTTAACCTTTACTGATAAATTAACTCTTAATGTAGCAAATCATTCTTTTGTAATATAATTATTGTAATATAATTATTCAGTTTGAATTCCTTAACTTCTTGCAAATGTAGTTTTTCATTTGTCTAATTTAAAAATATTACTGTCAACCACTGACAGAAGCACAATCATCTTTAGCATCTGTGCTAAAAGAATAGAAAGTACTTTAAAAAAGTCTTTATGGAACAGATGTTTTACATTTTGAAATATAATTGTTTGATTTCCATTTTTGCGGACTTTGTTTTCATTTATATGAACTGCTTATTAAAAAGTAACAAATAGCAATCCTTAAATGTAGCTTCTACACAATGTACAATCAAGCCCTTAGAAGTTACATTTTAAAATACAAATTACCATATTTTTCAGATACATCTATTTTATTATAGCCATTTTTGAGAACTTCCTCAACCCAGAACCCTCTCTTTTTAATGATGCTCTGTAAACATCTATACTTAATGAAACTAATTCTAAATCAAAAAGCTGTTTAAACTAAATAATCATGCTTACAAAGAAGCTCTTAGTAATTATCAGCTAATATTAGAAGAAAAGTAAAAAGTGTGCAGCTAGATTACTCACAGGGTCTTTTTCAGTGCCTAGTCCATCATAATACATTACACCAAGCTGATACATGGCTTGAAAATCTGTATCCTCAATTTTTTTAAATTGCGTTAATGCTTCTTCATACAACCCCTGGGAAAGACAAATCAAACAACGAACTACACAGAATGAAGACTAATACAGCAGCTTAACTCTCCAATATATACAGCCTTACAATTTTTCAACCTGTAGCATTTCTCTCATGAACGAAAAACAAAAAATTTGAACCATAGAACTGGCAGAAAACAGAAACAGAGTAAGTCAGCAGCCACAAGAAAGTTGGATAACCAAAAGACATTCTGAAAAATTTTCCTGCCCTCGTCCAAAACACCATCTTTTTAGTTTAAGGAGATAAAATCTAATTCAGAGTCCCTGCCCTATCTATCTGACATCCCTTAACTTAGGTCTGCTTTTACATCTCAACTAAGGGTTGGTTTCACAAAGACTAATAAACTCAGATGTCTAAGACTTTTACGGACCCATCTGTCTGCCCCACATTTCTTACGAAGGCATCAACTGCAGCAGCAGAGATACTTTCATTTCTAAGAAAGAATCAGGGAGTATTTGCTTCTGCATTAAGAAGAAACTAAAAATACTGTTAAACAACTGCAGTGTAACAGTTAACTAAGCCTTATGTCCTTTCTAAAATATTTTTATGCATGCATACTAAGTAAAAACAATATTGAAATTAAAATGTTCTTCTCTATATTTTTCCTTCAAATTTTCGGTATGTTTTGATAAAACAGTGTCAGACTGCAAAAGCTTAAAACCAAACAATAGTTCAACAGTAAGTCAAATGTCATCACAATGACAAATTGTCCCTTGTTAATACTGTCCAAGCTGTTGTCTAAACCACTGATTGTCTTGGGACCTACCCATTATGACTGTGTGGGCTTTGTTTTTTTAAAGAACTTGGGAGGAAAAAAAAGACAGTTCCTTCTCACAACTAGCTGTTGTGAATATCAGAAAAAGAAGTACTGGAGGTACACTTATTCTTACATTTCCTGAGAATTTAGTGCTATAAGAAGGAGACATATGGCTCTGATTAGGCAGTGTTTTTTTCTAACATATAAAAGTGCAGTACTATAAGCACGTCCATTTTTAGGCACTGCAGACATATATTTAAAAAAATCTGAACATTAAAACTGGCTCAAAGAATAAATTTAGGGATATATATATATATATATATCATGGACATCCAAGCCAGCTTGTCAAGAAACAGACAGGTCTTATGCTCCGTGGAGTTAGTCTTGATCATGCCAAAATCAGGTAATTCATTAATGAAAACATTAAGGACAGGGCCCAGAAAGCAGAAACCCTGAGTGAGTTAATTATCTTCTTGCTGCAAACCCTGACTGATTTACATTGTGCCACTGCTGCAGTGTAAACAGTACCGAATCCATGCACATCACACTGGAAAATACCTGAATCAGTACTTGCACTACATTCTTTTTCATGCTCCTGAAATAAGTTCTAATTTTCACAAGAAGCTGAGGTTTAAGTTCCCCTGCCAGCCAGTCTTACACTGTTCCCAGAGCATTTGCTTTCAAAGATATGGACGACCAATTTTAGCTGAAGCAAGCAAGGACAGGAATCTCAAAGACAACATGCTTCAACAAGTTTCATCAAAACTGGTGGCTAGGTGGGGAACAATGATCAAAAACTGTGTCTGGGTCAGGGACTGGTACCCCTGGTAACTGAAAACACAGTGCATTGTGTTTGGCCAGTCAGCTGGCCAAAAAAAACAACTTGGCTTGAAAGTTAACTGTAAGGATAGGCTGCTTCTTTTTCATCTGGTCCTAAGGAAACCTGAGAGGGAACTGGAAGACATCACTAGATGCTTGGGGAAAGTGCAGAAAAAACGTAGGGGGAAAATCTGGTGGGATTTTAATGGGATACAAACAGGCATAAGAACCTCTTGTAGGTTTTTTTTTAAGATGTCTCTTTTCCCACTGAAATGGTATTGAAAATTGTCAACTTTGTAATATTTACTTAAGAGAAGGAAAGCACAACCTGTTCATAGTACCGTTGTCCGTCCTGAAAAGGTGCTGGAGGATCTCCATCTGATGCCCTCCTCACAAGCAACTCCTTCAGTTTTGCAAACAGTGCAGCGTAGATGCGGTCATCTCCTTAAAAACAGACGCGCATTTGGTTTTGTCCCCAAAGAGATGGAACAGCATCAGTGAGCACACCTAAGGTCTGAAGTTGGCCGGGACCCCTTTTTAATACATTCTTTAAAAGACTAAGATTAGAAGAGAGGGATGTGTTATAAAAAGCAAAAATTCACTAAAAGCCTGAAGGAAGCATTCAGTGAATAGAGCCTGTTCACAAACTTGTGACCTTGAAGTTTGTCCTGGAAGAGCTTAAAAGCGAACCTGAACAGGTGGAAGCGGCGAAGGTGAAGCAGTACTTGGCATGGCGGGGGCGCGCTGGGAGCAGTGGGAGCAGTACCTGGTACCCCGGGGCGGGCTGGGAGCGGTACCTGGCGTGCCGGGGGCGGGCTGGGCGCTGCAGTCCGGCGGCAGCCGCTCGCTGTGCAGCGCCATCCAGCAGCGGCGGTCGAAGCCTCCGGGGAGCCCCGCGCCCGAAGGGGGCTGGGGCCGATCCCGCCGGGCGGGGGGAGCCCGGTGCCGCCCGGCCGGGGCACGGTGTCTCAGGGGCGCCGCCGCGGCCCTCGCTGGGTCCGAGCTCCCCGCGCCGCCGGAGCGTCCCCCGCTGCGGACCCGGGGCCCCCCGCGGCCCAGCCCGGCCTGTGGCGGCACCTGGCACCGCTCCATGGCTGGGGCTGGGGTCCCACGGCCTTTGAGGCAGAAAGAGGAAAGCAGGGACTGTAACGATGGCACTTTCCGTTTGGTCTTTGCTCCACCTCCGGCCGTTGTCCAATGCCAAACCGTGGGAATAAGTGACAGGACACGCTGCGGTTTGGGCACACACCGGACCTTTCCTTCTTCCTGCCCATCCTGTCCGAAATTAAACGCAGAAGCTCAAACTGCTCTGCAGAATGGGGCTACAGGCAAAAGGAGCAGAAACTCTGAATTCAATTTCGTGAAAAAGGCACCAGGACACGAAACTTCAGTCTAGCAAACGGGACTTCAGCACTTCCAGGGATCAGAAACTGTTGTAATGTACTTTGTTTTCCCTATATAGATACTAAAAAACGTAAAAGGATAATTGAGGGAAAATGCTGTTTGACGCTATTTCTCCTGAAATGTAAGGCGTTGCTTTCACTTCTGTTGATCACTTCTGGCTGCCTCTCTTAAAGAAAGGGAAATAATACCAAAATGTTGCAAGAGTGCTTTCAAAATAATCTTTAGCTGCTTTCCCATCTTTTTTTTTTTTTCCCTTTTTTTTTCCAGATGATTATCATTCTTCCATTTTTGGCAGTGCAATCTGTTTCTATAGCAACAGGGACAGAGATAACAGTCAAAACAGGAGAGTGATGCTTCCAGATTTGTGTGGTTAAACCTGTAGGCTCTGCATCACATTTTCCAACAGTCCCAACTGACTTTAAGTACCAAAAAATACCTAAAATTCATCCTGATTAATTTTACGTATATGATACAGCCTAAGAGACCTACAGGAAAACAAACTTTTTCTTTTAAAGCACCAACAAATTACTTGATTTAACAGGCAGAGTGAAGAACAGTTTGTGAAAGCAACACTGCCCTTCAGCAAAAATAATTAACATTGAGCTGCGCAGCTGCTTGTAATGCTGAAGGGTTTGAGATTCACCAGTACACCTTGGTTTATCCAATGCTTACATACATTCATTAGAACCGATTTTTCCAACTTCATTTACTTGATACCTGAGCCAGATGTGTGGTTTGAGATACAAAGTGCAGAGGAATTTTTAGCAAGTTTTTTTCCTGTAGCCAGGAAGTCTTGTTCTTAAGTGGCACTTGGATTGGGCTATACAAAATAGATGAGAATTGTTGCTTCTGTGTTTATAATCAATACACATACCAGTTATTCAGAGGCAGAAGAGTTCTGTAGGCACTAATGCAGTGTGCAAAATGTGACCTGAAGCTCAAGAACTAATTAATAGCAGCAATTTGAAGAGAATTGTGCCTGACTGGATAAAAAAGTTTGTGTAGGTGGTTAGGCTGGAAAGATAGGATTCTTTGGGTGCAGCTTGAAGCCTCTAAATTGTGGAGGTAATGTAGGGGAGGAAAGATCTTAAAAAAAAAAAAAAGTCCAAACCTCTTGGGCAATCCAAGACTATTTAGTCTTAAACTAATTCTGGATATGTGTGTTTTCAGAAGAGTCTTTGTAATTGCATAAAAAATTACTGTGGATTTTGGGCATCTGTGCAGAGGCATATTATTCCCTAACAATGAATAGTTAGAAGTGTAGGGATTTTCTTTGTTTGTTCACTAATTTTCTTGGCTAGCTGTTCAGGGGAAAAAAATCCCACAACATTTTGTAATTACACAGGTGTATTTCTTTCCATATGAAAGGAGAGGTAAAATCTGTCAGTACTGAAATAATTCTGCTGAATTGATACGTCGCCTATCTACCTGAATTCTGCACCTTTAAAAGTGATACTGTATATGCTTATGTTCCACTACTTAAGTAATTTATATTTTCTTTTCCAAAGGCAAAACAAGAGGTAATTGTCATCACGTTTCTGCATTCATTTCAGAACTACATGTACCCTAAAGGGTAGAAGCCTGTTAGGCTTCTTTTCCTCTAATTCTGTTTATCAAAACCATGCAATAAATAATATTTTTTTAATACATTACTTTTTTTTTTTTTTTTAGTTATTTTAAATTTTATAAAAAACATTTTAGGGTATTAAAAAGTAAAAAAAAAAAATAGTGTTAAGGAAACAGAATCGTTTACCTTTGGACACTGGGTTAGTATGCTCTGGTCTTCAGTCTTTTAATTGTGAAGCATGATTAGTACTAACTGAATCTTCTGTCAAATTGGATTTTACAGCATGGAAAGGAAGGGCAGTTGCTTTCAAACATAATCATTGCAAAGGCTGTCCATGCAAAATGAAGTTATGCAACTGTTTTTGGAAACTCAAAGCAGTCACTGATGGCGACTGTGGTTTCTCTGCGCAGAGGCATTAAGCCCTTCCACCCTTGCCTTTCCTGGCTGCCATGGGCACCGAGTACTACAGCTCTGTGAGGGGAAGGCAGGTTGCACCATGAAATGCCACTGCACCATGGTCAAAACAGATTCCAAGCACTTCTTTTTGATGGAAACAGCCTTTGAGTATGGCTGTGGCAGGTTCTGGTTTCCAGCACAGACAAGTCTATGGGTGGAAAGCCTGTTTGCGACCTTGGCTCACGTGGTCTGACCCTGTCTAGGACATTTTGAACTCAGGTCAGTGACAATCAAATCTGTGCTTCTTGCAAATGTGTTTTGAGCAGAGATGTAACAGGTAGCTGCGTCCACCTCCACCATCACCAGTTCTAGTCCTGCTGAGACTGGTGATGAACTTGCTGTGTGTACACTGAAAGGGAGCCTGGGGTTTCATAGACCGTGGCAGGTCTGGTCAGTCTCCCTGGCCTAGTGGCAGAGCTTGCGTAGGGGATTTCTTTATACTGACTTCAACTTTTTTCGGGGGAAATTCTAAATTAATCCTCTATTGCTTTCTTTCCTAGATCCAAGTCTGCCTTGGTTTTGCCTTCCCAATCCAGCAGTACCCCAAGGTAAGATGGCAGAACCTCACAGGAGGCTGTGCTTAGCAACAGCAAAACCAAGCAAACCAGTATGACGCGTACATGGTTCGGTGGGCTCCCGGCTGCCAGCGGCAGGAGGGGTTTCCGGAGACCCCCGCTCCCGACCAGTGCCGCAGCCGGTGTCAGGCTCCTCGGGAGTGGCAGCGGCGGGATGGCGGACACCGGTGGGATGGCGGACACCGGTGGGATGGCGGGCGGGACGGCGCTCCCGCGGCTGCGAGTGTGTGCGGGACGTGCCGAGCCGCCCCGCGCCACATGGCCGCCCCCGCCGCTGCCCGCACAGCCACCGGCAGCCCGCCCCGGCCCCGCGGCGCCCCCGGGGCGGCCAATGGCGGCCGGGCGGGCGCTGCCGCTGCCTACGTGACGCGGCCGCGGGGGGCGGGGGCTGCGGCCGGAGCTGCCTGCGCGCGCGGCTGGTGAGGGGGGTGGGCGGCCACAGCCCCGGAGCCGCCACAGCCCCGGAGCTCCGAAAGCCGCGGAGCCGCCACAGCCCCGCCAGCCCGCCGCGCTCAGCAAAGGGAGGCGATGTTGATGCTGGACTGCAGTTTAGAGGTGAGGTTTGGGGAAGGTGGGTCTGTTCCTTTGTCTTACCGGGAGCCCAGACACGGAACAGGGTGAAGTGTACTTTACCTGGAACTGTTCGGAATGTTGGGGCGCTGCCGCCGTCGATCGGTATTTCCGATTATGAGATTAAAAGCCAAAAAAGTCATGCTTGGAGCTGTTTATTTTTTTTTTAAAGGGAAGTTTCAAGGAACACGAAGGTCCGACGATTTGCGAGGGGGATGTTTCCTGCCATAATGCAGTGTGCTTAGATCTGCTGTGGCTTAAACTGGCAGTAACATTCTTTTCTTTTCCTTTTTTTCTTTGTCTTTTGATTTATTGTTTATTTCAGTCTGGTAGTTTCAGCAATCTGTTTGAGGCAGGAACCGGTGTGAACGCACCTGCAGATGCCTTTGGTCAGTCTCCAGCTCACTTGGCTGCTTGTGGTGGTGAAGCTTTTTTCCTACTTTGGCAACTACAGACAGGAGCAAATTTGAACCAACAGGTAAAAATACATAAGTTTCATTTCTTCCACTTCTAATCTGGTATGTTAGTAATTCCAGTTAATATTATTTACATACTTTTTATCTAAGAGAGGTTTTATAAACAGTTGTATGGCATGAGGTACCTAGGGTCACTTATTTTAGAGTAAGCTCTAGCATGAACCAGAAATCCTGTCTATATTGTGTTAGCAATTTCATTTGCTATAATAATGCAATTTTCACACAGTGCTGCATGCAGATTTCTAGAGAACTTAATTCTTTTACACAAATGATTATTTATTTTTCCTCCAAAATTTTGTCCTTTGTACTTCCAGTACACATAAGGATTCTAGCTGCAAAGTTTAATTTACTTATACCTCTGAGCTGGTAGAAAGCTGTTGGTCACAGCAATCCCTGAATGATGCTCAAAAATGCTGTTAATCAGTGTACAGAGTGTATTCTGTGTAAATTATCTTTTAGAAGGCAAAGGTTAAAAAATTAGTATTGCAGGGGACAGCGTTTTTACTTTGTGGTGACGAATACACTAAACATTTAATGGCAGTTATCAAGTACGCTCGCTCTCAACAGGCTGATATACACAGTCATTTTGAGGAACAAGATAGGTTTATCCCATTCCCCTTCTTCAAATGACTGCTATATGTAAATTGTGTTTTTAGGATTGCCTTGGAGAAGCCCCAATTCATAAAGCAGCAAAAGCTGGAAGTTTGGAATGTCTCGCTCTCCTTGTTGCTGGTGATGCCAAAATTGAGTAAGTTGAGTTACATTTATTAATTTCAGTAACAGCATCAAAGGATGTGTATTTTACACAGTACTTCTGCTTGTTCATGATGTGCATGCTAAGGCTGCAAATATAGCATGACTACAGCATAAGAGTATTAAAAACTGAGATAAGCACCAAAGTAGCATGGACCATATCCTGTTATTTTGTTATATGTTAAATACCTCTGTAATAACTGCTGAGAGAATATTCCTGATCATAATCTCTCGTTGTTAGTTTTCCATTCCAATGCTGTGCTCATCTTCTTCTTGCCTTTCTGATATGAGAAGCCAATCCTAGTCTGATGACAAATTTATTTTAAAATAATTATTGTTGTATTTAATGCCAGCCCTCTGTATGAGCCCCATGCTATCCTTGACAAACCTTCTTGATATTGATTTTCTGTAGTTATTTTTATACATCTGTCTAAATATACCCCTTAATCAGTGGTTGCTCATAATATATATGCCAGTGTAATTGGTTATTGTTAACTCTGTGTTTCAGCTTGTGCAACAACAGTGGACAGACAGCAGCAGATCTTGCACTTGCTTATGGCTTTCTGGAATGTGCCAAGTTCCTCACCACAATTCAGCACACTCAGACAATGAAACTGAAAGGACGGTGTGGCTACTTGCTAAGTGACAAACATGGCTTGCTGAGAGAGGATCCAACTGCACAGAAACAAGAAAGTAAAACCAGCAGATCCATAAGCAGGAAGAGGAGAAGATCAGATGGTGTGTAACACAGTTAAGTTTAATACAATTCAGAATATTTTTCTAAATGTTTTTAGCGTCCAAGGAAATGGTTTTAGACACACAGCAGTTAGATATAGAAGCCTGCTAGTAAGGATGAACTTGCATAGGTAGTTAAGGTTATGGTCTTCTTGGAAACGGACAGTGCATGGGGAATGCCAGTGGAACGACTACTTTAACAAAGGGGAAAAAAATAGGTACTCTTACTTGTACTGATGTAGAAGCTACAGACTTATTGTTGTTTATTCAGATGACAGATCTTGTTTCCTTGCTGCCAGAAGAAACAGCCTGTAATCC
The DNA here is from genome assembly GCF_003945725.1 of Corapipo altera. Lineage (NCBI taxonomy): Eukaryota > Metazoa > Chordata > Aves > Passeriformes > Pipridae > Corapipo > Corapipo altera. The sequence continues at coordinate 7,555,907 of NW_020884876.1, read as the reverse complement.
CAACATGAAATATGGGGAATCCAAAGTCTGAAGAAACATGACTGGATGATACATTGAGCAGCCAGATGTGTATGCTGGGACATTGTCTCCTTCTGAGAAGGAGGAAAGCTTGTTTATTGTTACTTCTTACAGAAGAATGTTGTGGTTCCCCCCCCAATAGTTGTATTCATACAGCTATAAATAAATGAGCATGTGACAATTAATTATCTTGATTTTTTTTTTCTGTGTAAATATGAGAGCAGAATTCATAAAATTCAATATATAGCCACTTTTTTCCCACTCCCAAAAGGCCGTCATTGACAGTACCAGCAGCAAACGATGCCTTTGAACAGATTCACAGTGCACAAGACAGCTGGCTGTGTAGAATCTGAAAGGCAGGGGACAGTTCATCTTTTCGTCATGAAAGAAATCCATAAAATAAAAGGATTGGGCATTTAATCTGTAAAGATTTTAGCGTGGCAAAAAATGCTATATAAACATAAAGTTGCCTTAGGGAAAAGAACAGATATTAGTTGCCTAATAAATGCATTTGTAAGGAATGCAGTTCACAGCAGATAACTCTTATTTCTAGAGGTTTCATTTAAAAAAAAAGTTTCTTAATTTAAATTACGCCAGCAACGTTTCTATTTCAACTGAATTTTGATTGACTTAAAGCATTCTTTTGATAAATAACAGGACAGTTTTATCTAGATCAGCTAGTAGTCTGGCGTGGCATGTTCCAGCACAAGAGAGGAATTTAAATAGCTTTTGGTCGTTGAGGTAGGCACAGATTATAATAGGCGTCCTTGTTCCAAAACTCCGGGCCCTTCCATCCACAGCAGCCCTGTCCAAGAAAAGCAAGATAGCTTTTAAATCTACTATGAATTCTAGTATTCTTACCTACTTCTATTGGATTTATTTTACTAATCATTTTACTAAGCTGTATGAATTCTTTTCAGATACCTATGGAATGCAATGACAATTTTCAGAAAGTTGCCTACATGCCTGGAAACACATGAATGGAAAATTTATAGCAGACTCTCTCTCCCTGTTCCTATCTCCCCAGCTTAGTTCCTAGAAGTATCATCTCCTGCACTCCATGCCCCCTTCCCGCTACCTCTTCTGCTGCTACAGAGAGATTAGTATTATTCTAAAATCATTCTTGCGGTTCCCATTTCTCATCCTGAATCCTTGCCTTCTTTGGTAATAGCTGATATTTCAGCCCCAAGCAGAGCTTTCAATATCAGAAACTGTGCTGTTCATCCTGATTCTGCAGAAAAAAAAGCAGTCTAACAAAGCTCTTAAGTTTGCAGAGTACCACAGAATTATTGGAGATGTTTTTGAAGAAAACAGCTACAGAATGCCAGTCCACTCCACCTCAGTTCCTCCCCATCCACTTTTGATGAGGAAAGTAGGTTCTGCATGTATTCTATCCTCCTGGACCATTCTTAACAACTGTAGCTGTAACAGCCTTTGGTCCTACACATTCTTTGGAAACTGCTTCTGTTTTCATGTCAAGCTTTGATAATTACAGTCCAGCAGAATGTTTCTTAAAACAGCTTTTTCTGTTGGGCCCCACACATGGATATCAGAGATTCAAAATAAAAGTTACTATTTGCAACTTAATATGAAGAACAGAGAAGAAATTGATTATGTAACACCTACAGGAGATTTTATCCACTTTTCACAGTTTACATTTCTGACACTACATTTACTGTTTTGTAATGCGCTGTGTCATCCCTTCTAGTGGCTTTAAATGTGGAAATAATATTACATACCCTTTAGCTCTTCGGAGGTTTTTTCTTTACAGTTCTCCCACATTTTTAAAACAGTTCAGTACCTGACCTTTAAACATAGTTCAAGGCCTGATCTGAGAATGCTTAGTGTTGGATTTTTAAAATAATTTTTAAAATTTAAAATAAATTGCTATCTTCTCTGCTTCATTTTCAGCATTTTACAGGCTGAACAGATTTTTCTGTTTCATTCAAAATACCAAACACAGTTATTGTATACACTACAGAGTAGAAGAGGGAGATGGGTTACTTCAGATAAAATGAAGAACAGTTGCTGATCTGATACATCTCCAAAGACACTAAGTTTCAGAAACTGCCAATAAGTACCATACAGTAGTATGCAGGTTAACTGGGATCAGCACTTCCTCCATAAGGAACCGAGAAGCCGTATAATGGCTAATTCGTATTTGGCCGTACGTTACCTGATCTATGTATGTACATAAATATGTGTGTATATATAGGCATGAAGCCTCACCTTTTCCAAAACAGCATGCAGATCTTCTCCTCCGGTGTAATGTGGGTCTAGAATCAAATATTTTATTTGCCCTGTAATCTCATTCCAAGCCACTCCTAATATCGTGTGAGCTAAAACACCTCCACCTAAAACAGGAGAAACACAAATTGCTACGTTTATTTTACTGAGATTGGCAAATGGGCAAGGCTTAAATAAAAATACATCAACACTTTCTACTAACAGATTAGCTTAGTTATCAAGATGATTCTGAAGCTGACCTACATAAGATTCTACACATTATTAAATAACATATCTTTACTGCAACTAGGGAAGATTAGTTGTAGTAAGTAAAGAATTTACTTTTCAAATTTCTTGCAAGTCAGCAAGGCAGGTTAAATCCTCAAAACTTTCACCAGATGAAGTCAAGAGTATTTCAAACATCTGTTTTGCAGTTTTTCTTTAAAGAAACTTAACTGTATAAAAGAAATCTGGAAAACTTCCTGGTTGTAAAATGACTAAAGTTAGAACAGAAATCAGAATTGCTGGATAAGGTTTATCTGCTGTTTTCTACTAATTTACATCAATGGATATTAGGGGCAGAGTAGTAACTTCTGACTTTCTCTAGCTTGCAAACAGGAAAAAGGGATATTTTGATGAGATGGGCACAGATCAACTCTTGCACGTTTCTTTCAGGTAACATGAGAAGTTTATGCCCCTGCAATACTGTAGTAATGACTCCACACAACAGACAGGAATTGCAAAATCTGCAAAAGAACACAACTAAAAACAACCCCCAAACAGCCAATCTCCATACCTCCAACAACAAAAAAAATTAAACCAACCTACAAGAGAGCATTACAGGGAAAAATAAGTTACAGCCTAAAAGATTTTTCAATACAGGATTCTAAATTCTTGAAATTCAGACAAAAAGGCTGCTGAAAGACAAAGAATATTTCATAGAATCATAAAATGCTTTGGGTTGGAAGGGACCGTAAATATCTCCTAGTTCTAACCCTGCTGCCATGGGCAGGGACATCTTCTACACCAGCTTGCTCAAAGCTCCACCCAGCCCGGCCTTGAACGCTCCCAGGGATGGGGCATCCACAGCTTCTCTGGTCAACCTGTGCCAGTGCCTCACCACCCTCACTTCTTTCTAATATATAATCTAAACCATCATCATACTAAAGCCTGGACTTTTGGGACCTCTAATTTGAGAAAGTAACACTATATTGTGGAGTATCAAATATGGATTGTAAAAACTGCTAAAATTAATTTTATTAAAGCTGAACATAATAATATCAATATTACTAATTTTATAAACCACAGCTTGGAAATAGTTCAATTAAAGTTACAGTATTCTTAGGAGTGGCACTTACCTTAACAACATCTCAGATTATTAAAACTGGTCTTAAAAAAAATTTGGATAAAAACTTCTCTTCCAAGCAAGAGAAACACTACGCTTCTGTGAGGGGAAGTTTTGGGGAACTGTATGATCTTCTGTTCCTCTAGAGAGCAGAAGTCAGCTCTCAAGTTATGATTTAACAGCCATTTACAAAAACACCATTTAGATTGACTTTTGTTACCATGTTTAATACTGAGCTTGGGAGTAATACTGAATTAAAAGATACCAGACAGACTAAATTGTATCATTTTTGAAGCTACCTTGGGGAAACCATAATTTTTAATTCATCTACAGTTTTGATTAACTCTTGTACAGTAAATTGAACGGGTTCTAATTGAAATACAATTCAGCACAGGGAGGCCATGAACTTTCACTGGCTTTCTTCAATATTCAAGCACTTACCAATCATAATTGGAGTTCCCTCAGTCTTGAAATGATTAGCAAGCTCTCTTCCCTGCAATGCTAGTTCAGAACCCTGGCTAGGTAAGAAAAACAACAATAGATTTGTCATTCTCACTAGGCTTAATTCTCTAATTATCCATTATACTTGTTAATTGCATAGGTAACCGATTAGAGGGTCACTTGGATTATTACTGTGTAAACTTCCTGAGACAATGTGAAAAACATTTTCTAATGCATCTCAGAGATCCTGGTTGGACCAATGAATCTGCTGTAAGCCTCATTGCCACTGTGGAGCATCTGGAGTCACCCAGCCTCTATGAAAGTGTCTGCTGCTCATCTCTCACAGTGGGGACAGCTGGTAAACCCCAAGAGGTCCCTCCAAGTGGCTGAAAAAGAGGTTGGCCATATCTGTCAACAAGGGGAAGTCTGAAGTAACAAAAAAATAAGGACTTGATAAAGATGCGTATAATTACCTCTCTTAAGGTAAGTTTCTACTGTAATTGCACAAGCAATTGCAATATTCATACCCACGTTGGCTTTGAAAACCAAATCTCAAATAACATTAGTAATCTGTTCAAAAGCAACACTGAACTTAGCTTTGTTACATTCTCCCTGCTTTCTTTTTCAACTATGTAGACCAGCCACTAACAAAAGAAATCTAGATGTAAGAGAAAGGTGTGCACACAATGCATGCACATACTCTAGGATTTGGAGCTGAAGACATATGTCTGATGGAGACTTATATTCCTCTTAGAAGACTGACAGTACTCCCAAAAGTGGTGACAAAAGCTAGGCAAGGAAATTAATACAGATATATTTAATATCTTGTCATTATAGTTCTTCATAGAGTGGTTAACTTCTTTAAAACCCAAAGAAAGCCTGCACACCTACTTCCCAAGTTCCTGGAGAGATGGATTAAATGCAGATAGAATACAAAACTGGGAAATGGTGCATTTATGATAGTGGATCCAGGACCCAGTACTAGTGTTGCTGGCGCAGCTGTGAAGTCTTATTTCCATTAAAGGTTAGAGGTGCTATGTGAAATAAACCCAAGACAAAAATGTCATCCACTGCCAGTGACCAGCTAAAAAAGATGCATAATATTTTCTTCTTCCCAGCACGGTATTGATGTTGGTTTTTCATAATCCTGAAAAAAATTGGTGTTCCCTTGGGGCAACACTATAGGCAATTCTACTCAGTTCACAAAAGAATTTATTCTATATTCTTATATACAGGAATAAAAATCTTCCTAATGGCAGGGTCTGTCACAGCTATCATAAATAATAGCTGGATCATCTGCAAATACAAGCTCTGGAACAGAAACAAAGATTAAGATATTTAAGAACTGAGCTATTTTCCTAAGATTAAGAATCCCCATCACCATGCTTATTTAGAATATTTACAGTGGAATTTACTCTAAATACACGAATAGTATTTTGACTTGAATTTTCATACGCACTGTGTTGGTATATGTTCTTTATTTCATGACTCTATTTATCACAACATGTTCAGGGATTTGTTAGTCTGCTTGGTGTTGCCTCTGTGATAAAAATCTGGTAATTTTACTTCTGATAAATGCTGAACATTATTCTTTTTGTCCAAAAATATCTTTGTAGGGTCGTTCATTGTCTATAAGATGATCAGATTGTCAGAATGAAAACAGATTCCTTGTTTTATTTGTCACACAAACCCAAAAAAAGAGAACATTATTTCCAGGCTGCTCAGCAATTCGCCTCAACCCTCAGGAGTTAGCTCTGTGGACACAGCAATAATTTATCAGTGTGCATTCAGTTCCCTGTGGCCACTGGACTGTTTGTCTGCTTCAAAAATGTGATGCAAAGGAACAGGCTGAGTTCCATATCAGTTTGCATATCATTAGGCAATTTATAGGATTAAGCACATCCAATGGGAGCCGCATTTGTAGCTTTATGAAACTGGGCAGTTGGCATATCCTTAAGCAATTTATAGCAACTGGAAACTGAAACCCCAAGCCTGCAAGAAATTCAACACCACCTTTATCTGTAAGCATTTAGCAAAAAATAAAGGGGGAATATAAGACTTATAAACAAAGAACCCTTAAAGGATTTATCTCTTTAATTATTCCCATTCTCCCAACCACTGTAATCATAATTTGCTTTTTATGGCATTCAGTCTTTTTAACAATTACTGAGCTACTAAACAGTTAATGATTCTTACCTGACAAATAATATCTTGGATGTTATTCCAAAAAGCTGATTCAGAACAAGCTGTACCTCAATTGAACCAATCCATTGCCGTGATCCAACAAATGCTGCAGGCTTGTCTCCAGCATCAACCAGTGCCTTTGCAACATCATGATGAAGAAGAAAAACAAACAGCAACAACATATAGTAGGGAATTCCACCACATTTTTGTGAATAAAGTTGTTTTATATTTATGGAAATGTGTTTTGAACCTAGCCAGTCAAAAGCAGAAAATAAGTATCAAATACATTCACTGGGGTTCTGTTTTAGAAATGTCCCTTTAAGCAGTAACACAGAACAGTGTCCATAAGCACAGACTACAAACCCAGGTCCACAGGCAGACTTCAAGCTGGGATGGTGAACACTGAGCTGTCTAATAATGCATCATTTGGACACTGCAGAAGCCACTTCATAGACTGAAGGGCTTGGATGCCGATTCAAAGCATCTCAGAAAAGGATCCATAAAATAGTGCTCTGAGAAAGAGGCCACTGAAATACACCAAAAGTTGTGGTTTATTTTAAACTCTTCTCTGTTCTGAGGCTTATATGCTACATGCAGCACTTGAGAGGGTCCTTTTCTGCTCAGGATACAAAGCCCACAAAGTCTCCTGCAGGCTACTGCTCTCTTCTAGATGCCTAAAAATATTACAGGAGTGCAGAGACTTCAGGAGCTTTTAGCTTTAGATCTGGTCTGAGCAATGTTCAGGAAATGCAGTTTTACCTTTAGTGTTCACATCCTTGCTAGGTAGGATGAAAGTTGTTTTATGAACTGGATTAAACTTTGCTAAAGATGTTCGGTTAACTAATAGAACACAAAGAACTATTTTTAGAAGATGGAAGGTAATTGCAGTATTTCTGGATAGGCACAGAGTATTAGTTACCCAAGCCTACAGTTTTTCTTCAGTGCTCTTAAGAGAAATGAACACATTCAGGTATGTAGTTGGATTCAAAACAGAAAAAGAAGTGAAGGAGAGTTAAAAAATCAGGAAAAGCATGCTGTTCTCAAAGGCAAATTTGCAAAAGGCGTCAATAAATTCATGCATAGCATCTGGGGACTAATCCAACTGTCACTGAATACAAAAGTCAGTTTTAAAACTGATTTTAGTATGACACACTGGGTTCTTTGTTCTCTTTTCATTTGGCAAAAACACTGAAAATGTCATAATCTCAGCTTCTAAAAGAACATTAATCCAAGGAAACATTTAAAAGACTATTTTAAGGAGTCTTATTTGTACAGATAATGTCATTCAACAGTGATAAACATTTGGAGACAGATCTCCTATAATAAAACTTGTTAAAAACAGTAACTCAGAACCACTACTTCAATTTAAGAGATAAATTAAAAATATCACACAAATCAAAATATATGGATTGGATCTTTAAAAAATAATCTACACAAATACTTTAGACAAATATGCATAAAATAATGAATCTCCTTAAATGGTCTATACCTGTTGGATTTCCTTGTGTGTTGGTATAGGTCTATCAATGTAACCTTGGTGCTTGAACCAAGAGCAGATTGTCTGCAAAGACCTATAGGCACAGCCCCAACCACTGTCATCAGTCCGATCCTGCATATAGTGGTGATAACTATACACACCATGTACTAAATAAACCTGCACAGAAAGAGATAACACAAAAGAATCTGATCACACTTGCATCAGTTTTCAGAGAAGTCATATGACCTGTCACTTGCACTGTAAAAGTTTTCAGCTGCAAATCTTTGGAAGAATCAAAGGGCCATTATTCACACATGATCACTCCTCCTGGTTTTGTCTCGTAAACATCTCTGTTCATGGTTTTAGTTTCTTGTCCGGGTTCTAAGAAACTTTTAAAGTACATGCTAAAAATGTGCACATCCTTTTCCAAGAAAATCCAATTTCTTTGGGACAAATATAGCAACCTAAAGCAATGCCATTTTGCGCAGAGAAGCCCTTTGATTTAAAAGGCTGGGCCAATTATTTCACTTTCTCATCTACACAACACTGACGATCTAAGTTACTGCTTTTAATAACAAACTCAAGTAAAAGAAAAAGTACTTTCTGACAAATGTTCAACTTAAACTTACCATACCAGGCTCCATACCAGGTGAATTAAGATGTAAGTGTGGATTTCTGAGATATCCATCTTTATATGGTTCATCTGGAAAATGATAAGCATTTGCTCTCTTGAAATATGGTCTGTCACAAGGCAGATTGTATAACCCATGCAATTCCTACATGCAAGTTCGAATAAAAATAAAGAGCACAATTCAAACTTTGGATTACAAGAAAGATCAAATTGTAAGCAGCAATAAAGACATATATATAATTTTAACAGCATAGCTTAGCAAATTATTAAAATATGCTTAACAAAACATTCAGCATGTACGTTTACTACTAGATCTCACGTCTCAAAGGAAGTTCATGCAGGCTTACCTCCTGTCTAAAGGGCCCACTGTTTTATGTAGTCCTGTTACATAATGCCTGCCACTGGAGCCCCACTGAAGATACCACGAGTGACAAGTTTGTTATGGAAGTATGATAAAATACATCACAGAAAAGAATTACAGTTTTATCTATGTAGTAGTGTAGATAGATACACACACTGAATTATAATCTTAACTGATACTGAAGACACACAAATACCTTGTATTGAGACAAACTAAAGATACTGAGCTTATGGCTCAAGCAGATTCGGTCTATTTTTAAATCTCTTAAGCCCTGTTTATAACACAGCAGCCACAATTAAAGAGATATACTGTCTTATTTCACAGAGCTTAAAAGTGAAAGGAATGATGAGATCATCTAGGATAATGTGTGTAACACAGGTAATACATTTTAGGCAGAGGTAACACTTTCCATCAGTGGGTAAGAGTGAACAGCAGACAGAGAGCAGGACAGACAGTGTGGCACCAGTGCCTGAGGCCTCTGCAAATGCAAGGCTAGATTAGGTTTTAAAGACCCAGTAATGCTTCACACAGAAGAAAATGAAAAATCACCACAGCTTCTACATCTCTAAGCTGCTCTCAGTATGTGTGACCTGGTTGAACTCAGTCTCAATCTGAAGGTTCTGCCGCATCACAACATTCTTCCACCTCATCCTCCTTTTTCTACATGTGCCAACCCAGAAGGCAAAAACAAAACAAAAGCTAGCTAAGCCTGGTCAGCTGTAAGCCACAAAAAGCAGCCCCCTCCAAACAAACAGACAAAAACCCCACCAAACACCAAGAAAGAAACCAAAACAAACAAACCCTCCCAGCATTAACCCTTTCAGGACATGTGTAATTAAAGCCTGAATGTAGAAAAACGCTACACATAATCTGATATTCTATCATGGAACTGGAGAAACTCAAAGAATATTGTACGGGATAGATAAAATCTATCTAAACCAAATTTTATGTACTTTTAAAGTTTCTATTGTTCTCTTACCAAAATGAGATCTGGCACATATTTTATAAAATAACTTCTAATAAATCAAGCTTCCACATTCAGTATGGTGCTTTGGTTACAATAAAAATAAATTTTAAAAAAATAACATTATCTGTTAGTATTTATTCTACATTGACTAAATGAAAAGCTTTACCACTGCTTCAATTACAACAATTAAAAATAAAATTAAAACTGTTTGTTGGCTTTACCTTTCTGTAACTTTCCAGTTGATCATCTGAAATACCTGTAGGATATGAGACTGTTACAAGATGATTTTTTCCTGGTAACATGAAATGAAATTGTTCTGGTACCACAATTGATGTTCCTTTCACGTATTTCATGATACATCTTTCCATGTCATCTAATTGCCCATGAATTGCTTTCACGAGGAGATTTTGTACCCTGCAAAGTCCAAAGGAGAATATTAAAAAAGCAGAGCAGCGATGGTGGATCATTTTCTCTCATAGCTCTGGCAGTTATGCAATACTTATATGCATATCTGCACCTGGTCAGATGAATGTACTACTTTCCTGCTTCTGCTCCCACAGGCAAAGGCAGAGCCTCACCATGCTTTAGTCAAGGCATGTCTGCACACAGAAACCAGTCCCTAGTGATTCAATCCTCCAAAGTGCAGGTATGCTGTTTTTTATCAGAAACACGACCATTATGAGCATTTGCCAAAATAAAAATTACATATATGACTACATGGGGGTTTTTTTGTTTGGTTGGTTTGGTTTGGGATTTTTTTTTCTCTCTTTTTTTTTTTTTCCATTTTATCCACCCCATTTAGTATTGTTCAGAGTCAAATCCTATGGGAAAAATACAAGTTAAAAATACAGAGGCAGCTTCAAACGTTTTCCATGGGCACCTACCCAGCTGCAGTCCCTAGTGTAGGGCTGAGATTAGAAAGACTCATCAAATAAACCCCAACTCTCACTTTTATACACCTCACATACTTACAAGAATTTTTAGAACATTTCCCTGCCTTTCTCATTGCTAAGTAATAGTTATGAGTTATCAAATCTATCAGACATTGATGCAGGCAGCAAAAGGATTGTTCTCAAGATTAGTAAAGCTAACAGCTGTCTACATGAGCTTTTATTATTTACACAGTTAAAATTCCACTCTAAAAATACTATATACTTTTCATTAAAATTACGAATGATATAGTTTTACTTCATTATTTCAAGAAAAAGCAGAAATTAAGCTGAAAATTGCAAGTTCAGGATAACACTTACTTTCCCCACGTTTCTTCTGGAGAAACAGATACAACAACATCAACTGGTAATGTCATATTTATGTAGTGGTGTTCCTTATTTTCCCTTTCAATGACTGGAGCCAAAGCAGCTAAAGAAGATGTCATTTCCAACATGAGGTCTACATTGACTATCTGCTGCTGCAGAGAATAAAGACACCAATAGGACATCTGCAACTACACATGCATCAAGTAGGCAAAAGAAAGATTGTAGATATTTGGTATCAAACTCAGTAATGAAATACCTGGGTTAAAAAAAAGCTAGTAACATCAAACTTCTATGTGCTGATCTACCATAGGTGGACCTCTGCACTCACATTGAGTCTCAATGACTTTAAAATGATTCTTTTAACTCATGTCAATGTCTATTTGTGCACAAAAAAGCCCAGGGAGGGCAAGTCTGAAAATGTTTAAATGATAAATTTTCTGACATAATTTTTTACTGGGGTGAGAGACATACCGTATCTTGTAACTTCTTATCCTTCTTTTTGCCAAGCTTTCGTTTGGTCTCATCATCTTGATCAAATCTGAAGTATCAACAGAAAGAGAAATTACTATAATAAGAAATTAATCTGCTATTCCCCCCAATTTTTAATATACTTACTGGATAAATCGTGTTATCTCCTTACACGCAGACTCATCAGTCAGATCTGGAACTGTGGTCATACCATTGTTAGGCCACACATACACTGAACTGTGGCAAATTCTTAATACAAGAACCTCTGAGGACAATTTGTTTGCAAGATCACTGAAAACATATCCTAATGCCTTTTTTGTTGATGCCTCTGAAACACAATAAGGATACAATTAGACTAGAAAATTCCCTTGCTCTTTTTTTTATAGCTGCTGGGCATACATTAAAAAAAAAGTTTTAACTTGGAATAAAAACCTAAATGCCGTTAGGATGAGAAAAATGACTAGGTGAACAAAAACTGATGTAAGATTTCCCTTAGCAGGTCTGCCTCAAACATTCATACTCATACCTCCCTGAACAAAAGTTCTCTTTTCTCTCAGATGTCATATACGAAGAGCTGAATGAATTACAGAATAACCTATTCTGCAGTCAATTCTCACATCTATAATTCTTAACCAAGCCTACAGTTGCAAACAAACTTCTACGTACAGACAAACTTTGAACTAAATCCTGGAAAGATTCAACCTGAGTCACATGTTTCTGATTTCATATCATTGTTCAGAAATACAAACAGACTAAATGTTTGGAAAAGCAGAGCCTATAGTCCAACTGAAGACCAAGTTCTGGCCAAAATAAACCTGCAGCTGTAACCCTGGTCTGCCTTAAACTTTATTACTGGTATAGACAGTTGGCTTTCAGAGCTTGACTTGACTATTTAACTTTTATCCACACCTTACAACCTGAACCAATACTGCACATGACAGAGCAACTTTTGCACATTATCCACATTTTTTCTTCACTGACCTTTGCTTAGAATACAAAAAGTTAAAAAAGCCTAAGAAGTCACCAAAGACTATACTGTATATCTTTAATCCTTTAACTTCAATTTGGTAAGCATTAGATAACTTTTGCACTAGAAGTATGTAAAAACTACAGTATTAGAAAAGTCAAAGGAAAACTGCTCCAAAAGAAAAACCTACTGCCTTCAAAAAGAATGGTGTGTCATATTTACACATTAAGAGCTGTGAATACCATGCATCTGGACAATTCAAATACCACTCCGCTGCACTGCGGTTAAAGTTCATTACACTGTAAATTAAGCCAAATAAACAGCCCTTCTTTGAGGATGCAACTCACAAAATGTTGCTTTGCATTAGGCCAATCTATTCCACACTTCTGCTGCACATCATGACCTCAAATAAGCCCAAATTCCTTTTCAAGGTTCACTAACATGGAATTCAGTGTCTCTAGTAGAGACTTGTCTTTTAAAATGCAGAATGAGGGACATTTGAACTAAAGACAACCTCCTTCCACATTCTGCCCTATGACAGCTCAATAGGTCGCTGACAGCTTTGAGCTGACTTTCTGAAGAGGATGTCACATTACTGTAACAGTGTGGGACTAGAGGAGCCCCTTAACACCATATGGACTAGTCCCTTGTTATCACTTGGAACTGCCAGAGCCAATCCCACCTAAATTCACTAGGCTGACTAGTTGATTTATTCCCCTTCTCTATTTCTCTAGGAAGACTGGACCACAGTCCCAAAACTGTATTAATACAATCTTGTTATAACCAAATTCATTGTCATTAAATTATTCTTTGTCTGCTTAGAATTTCAGGGTCAACTTTGGAGTCAAGCTGAAAATAAAAAACACATGATGGAAAAAGATTGTCAGAAAATTTATGGAGATAAAGAATAACATTTTGCGTACTTAATTGTTACAGGTTTTGGAAGAAGCACTTAACAGCTGGTGAAATGCAAACAAAATAAATATCTTAACCAGTTTATTAATAGAAGTTTATATAAATACTAAGAAATCTATTAGTCTAATAGACACACCATCAGTAGTTGCTAGCTGAAATGCAAGATCCAAGCCTCCTCTTATTCTGAAGAGTATATCCATAGCTTCTAGAATTACCTAAGGAGAAAAAAGAAGCAATGAAAATGAATAGCCACTTCAACATGTCTTCTCTCGAGCCACAACTGACTGCTGTTTTACCACAGTATGCCAGCACACCAGCAATTATTGCAACTGCTCCGGTTACAAGAGGCCAGTGAATAAACAGGGAAGTGTGTGGCACAGCAACACACAGTTGCTGGAGTCAGTACCTGAATTACATGAGTACTGCTACAAACACAGTCCTTAGAACACATTTCCTGCCTAAACAAAAAAATTGTAATTCTATACTTCTACCATTTAGAAATACTTTGGGTAAAATGTCTTTTTTTCAATCCAAATGTATTTCCCATAATATGTCTTCTTCTAGCTCAAGTAAACCAAGGACTGCTCTAAGCAGAAAGGTAATTAGGCACATCTGTAAGTATGCATTCATCTTGGTTAGGAAATCACAGCTTTAGAAGGAGAAAAAAAAGGGGGGCAGACACATACACAACCTGTAGAACTACGGCCAAGTTTCACATTTGACAGGAGAGCCACTTATGCCAGCATAGAGATCACCCAGCTGTTTGCCCCCTTCCAAAGTCCCCACTTTGTGTCCTCAGGACTGCTCATTGCAGACATTTTAACATGAACTTCATCAGAGAACTCATGCAGATGGAAACCCATCCTCTTATTGGCAGAAGACAGATCAATTCCCAGTCACGTTCAACACAGTGGTACAAAACCAGCTGTGGCAGTGCAGAGAGGAACAAAAGGTGACAGCCCAGATGAGTGTGGGTATTCTTCAATCTAAGTCCAAAAAGAAATGCTTCACAGCCTTAATTGCTCTAAACCCCCCCACCAAGCACCTATAACAATAATTACACTATGACCCTTTGGAAAGCCTTATCACATAACTGTTTACTTACAAAGTATGAGAGACTTCCAGGTGCAATGTTAGTGTTATTCATGAAAGAAACAAAACATAGGACTTTCTTTCCATTAAAAGTATTCTAAAGAGAAATATGCAAGATATGCATACCTGATGAAAATATAATCATCTACTACACTTTTAGTTGTGGGCAAAGGATTTTCAGGTTCCTGAAGCCTAACTGTGAAGTATTTTAGATAATATAGTTATCTACATTAATAGGGTCTTGGAGTGTGGGATCCACAAGTGCCTGAAAGAATGTTTGCATGGTTGACGTGAAAGACCTTTCTATTTGAAGTATTATTATGCAAGAATAACATTCACGAATAAGAAGCAGAGCTTTGCAAAAGGAGGAAGAGAGGATCTGGCCTTTTGGTAGTGGTTCCTCATGGATGATCACAGAATGGGTCAGGTTGGAAGGGACCACAGTGGGTCACGTGGTCCAATCTCCCTGCTCAAGCAGGGTCGTCCTAGAGGACATTGCACAGAATTGCCTGCAGACAGTTCTCGAACATCTCCAGTGAGGGAGACTCCACAGCCTCTCTGGGCAACCTATTCCAGTGCACAGTCACCTGTACAGCAAAGAAGTTCTTCCTCGTGCTCAGGTGGAACATCCTGTGCATCAGTTTCTGCCCGTTGCCTCTTGTCCTATTGCTTGGCACCACCGAAAAGAGCCTGGCTCTCTCATGATGATGTCTTCCGCCAAATCCCTGACCAAAGCCACGCAGACCGAGACCCCCAGGGCGATGAGGAACAGCAGCTGCCAGCGGGGAGGAGGAGGCGGCAGCGCGGGAGGCGCCGCTGCCCCCGTTTGACACAAGCCAGGCCCTGCGGAGAGGGGTCCGAGGGGCCTCGACACCTCTCTCCGAGGTGCCCCTGGGGCTGGAGGCCCAAACGCCGCCGCCAAACCCAGCTGGCAGTGGGGACACAGCTCCCAGCCCGCCAGAGCACAGGGCGGGCAGCCCCGGCGGGAGCACTCCCATCCCCGCCGAGGACGGACGGACGGACAAACACTAACCCATCCACCCACCCATCCCTACCCCCAGGGAAGGGGAGATGAGGGGAGGGGCGGACTCACCACGTCCGTCAGAGCCGCCGCGGGGGCCGGGCCCGGGCGCGGGCGCATCCTCGTGGCGCACGCGCGCTCCCGCCTGTAAGGGGCGGGGAGCAGCTCCCGCTGCCGGCGCGTCCCCGCCTCCCCGGCCGCGCCCCCGCCCCCGCCCTACGGGGCAGTGCCCTCGCCGTGCTGCGGCTGTCGGCACAGGCCCTGCCTCGTACAGCCGGGCAGGACGGGCCGCGGTGCTGCACGGTTCCCTATGGAGTCACCCGCCTTCCCTTCCCTTCCCTGCGCTCCTGCCCGGCTTCCCGGCACTGCGACAGAGTGCCTACAGCTGAGCCTTCTTTAGCTCGGGCACTGAGCCCAGTGCGTCTGCGGGAAGATTGTGGTACCTCCTCACTATTTCTGCACATTCCTTGGAAGACGCTCCAAAATCCCTCTTGCCCGCCTTCTGCTTTGCATTACTGCTGCTTCCAGGCCAGGCTTGTCCGCATCCACCTTCTCGGTCGCATCAAGCTGCTGAGGTCCAGAAATCCTCCCCATTAATCCCTCCATCAGTGCTCTATGTGTTACGCTGTAGAATTTAATTCCAGGTCTGTTTATTTTCGATAAATTATTCCTATCCTCCTCCTCAGAAATGCCAACTAGCTTCTTAACAGAACCCTTCAGCTGGTCTGCAGAGGTCAGTTTTCTGTCATCTGTGGTTGTTTCTTTCTCTGCTGTCACCTGCCCTTGGGTTCCTCACCCAGCATCTCTAACTACCAGCATTCGAAGAACAGCACTGAGGTTACCCAATGAAGCTTCACTGTGTGAACCTCCACACATTGCAAAAAAACAAACCAAACAAAAAAAAACCCCAAACCAACCCCAAACAAACAAACAAACCAACCCCCAAAAAACCCAAAACAACAAACTCCAAAACAAAAACAAACCCCAAAACTTCAAGCTTTTTAAAACTTCTGCATACTGTCTATCTCGGGTGCTTAGCACAAGCAAAATGTGCCTAGACCTTCCACTGTACACAGTATTCCAACATGTTACAATAAAATGTATAAAATCTATTTTATTAGATGTATTTCCACCGCTGTGATGCTGCGGCTTTTCTGCTCTGCACCCACGACTGACATGGCTAATGTGTGATATGAATCTCTTGGAGCTTTCTGTTGGATATTCATGCGGTTTAATCCCAGCCAGCAGCCAAGGCCCACACAGCCACTTGCTCACCCTCCCACCAGCAAAACTAGGGAGAATCAGAGAAGTGAAAACTTGTGGGTTGAGTTAAAGACAGTTTATTAGGCAAAGCAAAAGATACACACAGAGGCAAAGCAAAACAAGGAATTAATTCACTGCTTCCCATGGGTAGTGATGCCTTAAGCCCCTAATGGTTTTTTTATTTTTCTAATATTGGTAAGCCTTGTAAGTTTTATAGGTAGACTCTAAAAGCAGCATCCCTTGTCCCTTGTCCCTATCCCTTTCCCTGTAGGCACCCTTGTTAATCCCTCTGCTCAGGGAAAGGTTGCAGAATAAACAGAATAAACAGGAGTTATTTGTTGCTTGTCCTTCAGCAGACACGCTGCTTTAGAATTTGCCAATTCATCAGTGTTTAGGAGAAAAGGAAGACAAGGATGAGAAGGATAGGAATAAATATGTGTGGATAGGCTTAGAGGGCATAAGAAATAAAGCCTGGAATTAGTATTAGGTATATATAACAATGCAGTCCATTAGTTGCTTAGTGTCATTATTTCTTAAAATCTAAATGAATATTTTTCCATTCCACAAAGCATTCCATCTTGATACAGTTTTTTTGAGACGAGATACTAAATGGATGCCATTGTCCTTAGACTAAACTTTAATTTCACTTTGAAGTGGATTTACAATGTATAAATATCTCTCTATTAAGTGATTCCTGGTAAGTAATACAGTGACACCCTTTAATCTGTCACTTTTCAGCTCTTCAGTTTGGAGTTCTGTCATTATTCATTTAATACCGTGCAGTGCTAACCACTATTTTCCTTTTATTATGTCCTTCACCCTTGACTTATTTGGCTGACACTGATTCATCTGAGGAAGATGATGATAGCAAGAAAAATATAACTATTCTGAAAGAGAAAGCAAAAATACTTACACACTAATAATGGTGTTGGGTGGTTGGCCTCGTAGATGAGGCAGCTGAGATCTTTCAGAATGGAAATCTGCTCAGAAAAGTTAGCTGCTAGTAAGTCAGCACCTTGTCTGGCTGAAGTACTGGTGATCCCATGGCTCCCATGGGAAGCACCAGGATCCCTGTCCTTCACACCATATATGCCTTTTCTGAATATTTAAATTACATGTACTTCCTAAGATACTGCGCACTTTCCTTCTCTACCATGTGAGTTATTACAAGAAAAACTGCTTTATTGTTGATTGAATTGCTTACTGCTGCACTATTCAGGAATGCAGCCTCAGCAGACTAGGGGATCTAGCTGTACTTGGGATTGCAAAGAATTAATTAGGTCTCTGCATGGTTTTTAACTAAAGCTTGCCACTCTTGTAGTATTAGTGGACACACTATTTCAGGAAAAGCCAAAGCTGCATTCAATCCTGTATGTCAGGAAGCTTATTGATAATAATGCTGAAATTCCGCTGTCTGTAACAATCCCTATACCGGTACTGGATATAGAGGTGTACTAGTAAACTAACACAGGAATTTCCTTTTTTTCTTTTTTTTTTTTTTCCTCAACGCATCTCATTTTAGAGAGTGATGTTTTTACTTTTTCTGTCACATTTTTAAGATCCTTTCCTCAAAAGAAAAGAACATTTAAAACTAGTGATTCATCAAAATAGCAACTAAAATTTTCCTAAACTTTTACATTGCAAATTTAAGGAATATTTGTTTGTTGTTGTTGTTGGTTTTTTTTAATATATATAATATAATGCAGTCTGCTATTAAGTATTCTTCTTGCTTTTGCATGAAAAATATTTTGATTAACTCAGTTATATTATAAATGGGCAGTTCAAAAAGGTCTTTTTTTCAATCAGGTGGTGTGAAAGGAGGCACATTTGATCCTAACCTAAGGCATTCTGCTGATCTTTGCTGATCAAAATCTAAAGATGTCATAAAAAATTAAGAACAAGTGATTTTTCATCATCTTTCTGGATCTAAAAGCAGATCTACTACAAGCATAACTTTGAATGTGACAAAGTAAGCTGCTTTAATTGGAGTTCTTGTTTTATGTGTGCTGTCTATCAAAAGTGATTAGCATAGCTGTTTATTGCTGTATAAAATAATTGAATAAATGAATAAATGAATAATTGAAAAAAGGGTAAGAACCTGTATGAGGAACCTGGCTTTCAAATTCATTCCTACTCTCTTCTGCAAATTCAGGTTACTTTATAGGGCTATATGGATCACAGAGACCTTTGAAATCATGCTATACAGATGTCACTGAAAAATTATTGGGTTTTATTAGTTTCTGACTTGAAAAATGTAAAAAGACCAGGAGTGTTCCTCTTAAAAAACATCTGGTTTTCCCTTATGTTTATGGAGTAAGATTGGCTCCCTCTACTGGCAGACATAACATGAGGTAATTTAAGCCTGTGAAGCTTTTGAACAATGGCACTCAAAAAGGATCCTGAACTATGAACATGTCACTGTGCAATGTTAGGAGAGATTTGTAGAACACAGTGCATGTATATAGGAGATAAGCACATTGCTTTACACTTGTGGTGGGTGCACCTTGGCTGGACACTGAGTGTCCACCAAAGCCTCTCTGTCATTCTTGTCCTCCATGAACCTTCCCAGAGGCTACGGTTCTTCATGAACTGTTCTGGCATGGGACCCTTCCCATGGGATGCAGTCCTTCGGGAACAGACTGCTCCAGTGTGGGTCCCCCATGGGGTCACAAGTCCTGCCAGCAAACCTGCTCCAGCATGGGCTCCTCTCTCCATGCGTCCACAGGTCCCTGCCAGGAGCCTGCTCCAGTGTGGGCTTTCCACAGGGTCACAGCCTCCTTTGGGCATCCACCCGTTCAAATGTGGGATCCTTCATAGGCTGCAGGTCAATACCTGGTACAGCATGGACCTCCATGGGCTGCAGGGGAACCTCTGCTCTGGCACTTGGAGTGCCTCCTCCTCCTCCTTCTGCACTGACCTTGGTGTCTGCAGAGCTGTTGCTCTCACATATTCTCACTTCTCTCTCCACTTGCTGAAATTGGTTCTGCACAATAACTTTTTTCCCCTCTTAACTATGTTAGCCCTCAGGCCTTACTGCTGTTGCTGATGGGCTCAGTCTTGGAGCTGGCTGGCATTGGCTCCATTAGATATAGGGGAAGCTTCTGGCAGCTTTCACAGAAGCCATCACTTGTTGCCCCCTCCTCCACCAAAGCCTAATCATGTAAATCCAATACATCATTACTAATGGAAAGTAAGAAAGAACTAAAAGTAATTTTTTGGTACACCAAAACTACCAGCACTGATGGAAGGAAGTATGACTTGCCATTTATACACTTGTGTAAAAGGGAAAAAGAATGGTATATTGGTCTGAGCAACCTTCTTATCAGTGTAATTGTTTGTATTATTGTTTTATCAACAGAATAAAAATTCATGTTCCAGACTAAATACTTTTATTAGGAAAAAACCCACAACTGTGTGGGAAGTAGGTTTCAAAATTGAAAGGGTGGTACTGATTGTGCGTTATCACTCTGTGCTCACAAATGCAGTTACGATGGATTCGTTAAAAATATCCAACATAAATTCCATGGAGAGAAATTAGAACTAGTATGTAAAATTCTCCACTACTATTTCCCTCCTAAGAATTTTAAAGAATATATTCATTTTTGGTTCATTATTCCTAGGGTTAACAGAATGGGAATTGTAAACTGAATTTATTACAAATATGAAGCTCATAGGTCATAGATTTTAAGAAACGTGGTAAGACATTTTGCAAAGCATCTACTTCCCCGCTGAATTACAGTTCTTTATGTAGCTTCCAATGGAAAGCTTATCTTCTGATATTTGGACCGTAATCCTATAATTGGATTTGCTAGTGTAGATTCTTGCTCTCACCCAGAGCTCTATTGAAATCAATTTGACTTTACAAGGATGCAAGTTTTTAAATTTAAACTGGACAGGGTGTACCACATTTTTTTTTATTTTTGCAAAAACTCTGGTAATTTTTACAGTGATATTCTACAAAAATCCAGTAAGTTTCTCCTAATTTTCATTTCACATCATTGAATGTAAAGAACCCCAAGACTATAGAGCTGACATCTTCTTGGGTGCAAAAGGTGAAATGAAGGGTATACTTTTTTAGATTCTAAACTGTTAACAAAGCAAATAAAATATGAAAAGTGAAATTCAACTATAAAGGGCAATCCAATCTCTTTAATTTTTGAAATGTCAATATTTTGTTTCTAAATATAAAGCTATAATAAATAGTTTGTTTATTGAGTCTGATGTTGTATTTTTATTTACATTTTCATCTTATTGCTTAGCTGGAATTTTAAAAGGTATGTTTAGAAAGCATACCTTCTAATGGGCAATTTGGCTTGCAAATTGACTATGTATTGCAGTGGTAGGAAGTGCATCTGCTCTAAAGTGAATGTCAGTGTATGTGTTATCCAAGTTATGCCACATATGGCCAACAGTGAAACTACTGTGATTGTTTCCGTTTAGTAGAATTACAACTTGTGCTTTATTTCATCTATGTTGTCCAAGAACAGTTTTAAAAATATGTAATTTTTGATTTTGTTGACCTCAAAATGACCAATATCAAGCACTGTTCAAAGCCAGACCACAAGCAGACTGTTAGGAAGTGAGTCACCTGTATTTACCAGCACGTCATCTCTATTTACCCCTCTTCCCCAGTTTCCTGACAGCCATAACTGCTGCCATGTTCTCCAAGAGGATATCCTATGAATTCAGCCTTGCTGTTCTGCCTGAGGAAGCACATAATTGCTTCTTTCTGCTGCTCTGGATTGAGTCCTGCTGCAGTTCCTGGCACGGGACAGGATCATCAAGAGAAGCATTAGTGTTGGGAAGGTCCCTGAGGAAGGCGGGACAGCCCTTCTCTGTCATCTTTTCTTCCCATCGAGGCCGGTTTCCCCCGGAGCCTGTTGTGGATCACTAGCCCGAGAGCCCGCAGGGTGGCGGAGGAAGGCCGGGAAGGGAAGGCACGGAAAGGCTTTGCTGCCCCGCCGCCGTCAGTGCTGGAGGCAGCCCCTGAACGTGTCCCGCTCTGCCCTCTGAGGGCCTTATCTAGCTTTCTTTCTTTCTTTCTTTCTTTTTTCTTTCTTTCTCTCTCTCTTTCTTTCTTTCTCTTTCTTTCCTTCTCTTTCTTTCCTTCTTCCTTCCTTTCTTTCTCTCTTTCTTTCTTTCTCTCTTTCTCTCTCTCTTTCTCTCTCTTTCTCTCTCTTTCTTTCTTTCTCTCTCTCCCTTCCTTCCTTCCTTCTTAAAGCTTGTATGACAGTTGATTGGTTGACATTAGAGATATTTTTTGAACCCTATATTGCATAAAAGCTAAAGATCTGGCAGGATTTGTTGGTGGAAGAACAAATTCAAACTCAACCTTTTTATTTCACATTCAAATTAAAGTTCTGTAACATAATGACTTGGGACGTTCCTGCTTCCACCAAGGCAGGAACAGGGAAGAGATCTCTCAGGAGAACCCTTGTTGCACAGTCTCGGGCTTCTGTAATATAATTCATTAACATGTTTAGTGATGAGACATGTTGAAGAAATTTGACCTTTTTAATATTCAGTCATGGGACTTGTCATTCAGTGCTTATGCTGAAAGTTTACACATGTGTTTATAGCATCAGAGGACCACAGTTCTGCAGACTGACAAAGGCATTGATAATTGCCTATTTAAACATCATTTTTGGTAGGTAGTTTGCAGTTATGTAGGTAAGAAAGTTAAGGTGTGGTCATGACTCTCAGTCTGTAAAAATGGCATAGCTGTAATACTCAAGGTCTCCAGGATCTCTGAATAGTTCTAACGTGTTTTTGCAGAAGTACAAAGTTAGTGAAACCACTTTACACCTGTCAAGGACAGCTGAGGAGTTTAGTGTCTGGAATTAGGCCAGCAGTATTACACAACACCAAGAAACACAAATCTTATATTTAGCTACTTACCAACTGAGAAATAAATTTATTTTTGTTTTTAATTTTTGTGGCATCATAAGGGGAAAAACAAATTTTGGGTTATGTGTGCAATCCATAATTAATAGAGCATAAAATCTGTCGCTGTAATAGGTCCTGTTTACAATTTCAGAGAGTTTTATGGATCCTATTCTAAGATTAGTGGCGACATTGTCTCCAGAGGTTTTTTTTCAGTGCTTTTCCATGAACAGTTTTAGGAATGGCTATTTAACAGTTAATGGTTTTGATCTTTGTTTCAGGCATTTCAAATTGTCATTAAGCTATGCTAGCAAATCAAGTAGGATTTTTTTTTCTTTTACATTGGGCTGTTTAGTCAAAAATAGCTTACAAAATGTTTGCTAAGTTGTAAAAAACCATACAATACCATGAAAGATCTGGGAGACAGCAGAAGGCTTTACTTTGCTTCCAAGCAGTGCAGTAGGAAGAAGAATGAACTAGTGATGCAAGAAAGATTCACCATTTGAATTGAATAAATGTAAAATTAATTTATCAGTGCCTATTATAAGCCATCCAAATCGTGGAAATTTCTCAGAATATTGCATCTTCTTTTTTAGTGAAGATACAACCATTTCAACCAGTGAGTTCTGCCACTGATACATGCAGGAACTGTTAGTATCACATCAAGTTAGTATTACTGGAAGTATGTGTGTGAATCTCAGTCAGAGAGAGAGAGTTAATCCTGTTGTGTACTAGCAGTTTAAAGACTTTAAGAGAGCTTGCTGGACCAGGACGTTTCTGGCCACCAAGGCCAGAACAAGGAAGAAATTTCTCAACAGAACCCTTGTGACATAATCCCAGGCTTTGTATACAAGTGGTGGATATCCCATGTGTGCCCCAGGAGATGGTTTCAATGTTAGTTTCTGAATGGGACAACGCAGAGGCCATTGTGCTTGTGTGTACCTAGTGTCCCACTTGTCTCATTCCCCACCATTTGCCTTAAGAGCTGAGGGCTGCCGGATCACTTCTAAGCTGGGAAGTGCTGTAGCAAGTGAGTGTGGAACCTAATGTTAAAGGTTTTGGTGAAAAAAAGAAAAAGTTGTGGGATGAAAGTGTATAATTTCTTGGTCACTTCATAGAAAATAATTTCTGCTTTGTGGATAAGTGAATTGGATGTGGAGCTAAAACTTGAATAGATAAAGTCAGTAACTTTTTTTTTTTTTAATAAAGATTATTTATTCCTGGCCTCAGCAAGAATATATAAATTGTAGAACAAGTTCTGATAAAAGAGAAATTTCAATGTATTTTTTTTTTGTAAATCTATAAGTTAATACTTTCCCTTACTTCTTACAAATAGTCATTTTAAAGGGGAAGAGACATTCTCTGAAGATGAAAGTAAATTGTTTTTTTCTTGAAGATCGGAAGAAAATTGTCCTTTCCCTGCTTCTTTTCTTTTTTTTTTTAATTTTCTTTTTTATGATGATTCCAATAAGCTGATATGATTAGAGGCTAATAGTTTTAATAAAATCAGAACTGGCATCTGTTTAAAAAGACACTGAATACATTCTCTACCCTTATAAATATTACGAAGCTACTATTTATTTTACAAAACACTTCAACATAATCTAATGCGAAGCTTTAGGAAAATGGCAGGCATTACTCTTTCAGTATGAAGGTGCAAGAAGTGCCAAGGATTACTAGTATTTTCCTTAACTGGTGTTTGACACTGATTTTTTCTTCCCTAAAAATAACTTTCACAAAAGGAGTCAGCAACAGTTATTCACTAACTGGTTTTAAAAAAAGGAAAAAGAAAGAAGAGATGTATCCGGAAACAGTCCGTCATTCTCATATCTTTGATATCAGATGTCAATCTGTCTTGAGAGTACATGACTCAGGTCTTTATAGCCCCATGAATTTTCTTATGAAAATATGGGCTAAATATGAACAGCAAATGGAATTTGTCTGTGTCCCTCATTATGATAGAAATGTTAGCATCAGCTACAGGGACAGCTGTCACTTCTTGATTATTGTGAGGCGACGAGTAGACATGTTCCTAACCTTTGAACAGGTGCAAACTAGACAAGTTTATTGAAACATGATAACCATGATTATACAAGTATGTGGGACATTGGGATCTGACTGCGTGATCATAGAGACAAAATCTGTTAAATATTTGGAAATGTCAGTTTGGTTTCTAACTTGAAAAGCAACATATGAGTCAGAGCTGTCAGTTTAAGTAAACTGACCTTTTTGGGGATGTCTGAAGTATCAAGGGCAAGGGCATTTAAGATATAAATTCAAAAGAGGATTCTGTTATCACAACTGCTGCAAACTTACCCTCTTTCATGTAGGAATCTGTATGAGTGTAACTATTCATATTGTTCTACTCTGTGAATGAATTTTTACCATGTATCCAGTGTCCTCTGTTATTGGTGAGTTAAATATAAAGTCAGACATTTAGCGTTTTTGTCTGACCTTGGAATGTTGGGAAAAAAGAGATTGTCCTACTTTCAGATCACTGTATTATCTTTTGTATTGTGGTGAGAACATGAGTTTGAGCCCTTTCAGCATTCAGGAGGTGGCCTTGTTTCCAGGAAATTTAATTGCCATGAAAAGCCTTTTGGCAATAAGCAGTGAGATCCAGTGCAACACTGCGTTCTGAATGCCTCGAAGGTTTTGCCTTTTTTCCTTACATGCCAGAGTAGAGCCGTGATTGATTTGACAGCCTGTTATTGGCCCAGATGCTACCAGTGTAAAGCATATTTTACTCAATCCTTACTTCTGCCTAGAGCAGGACAATAACTGTTACAAATTTTGCTAACAGATATCAAAATCCCCATCTGTGTTTAGGTGTGTTTTTCAAAGAACAATGTCAACAAGGTCATTAAAACTCCACGTTTAATAAGGGAACTGACCTCTTCGGCATTTTTGTGGACTTGTAAGGAAAAACAGCACTATGCATCAGTGCACCATTTCTGAAGCACTACACTTCCATACTCTGTCAAGGGTGAAAGTAGCTTTGGATTCAAAAAGGCCAGTAGTTAGTAAGCAAAGAAGAGGAAGTATGTCGAGAAGGCAATTATCAGAGCCAGGTGGTATATGTGCTCGTAGAGAAGAATCTCATAATGAGCCAGAGTGAGAATGGAAAAGGTTAGATGAATTATGAGCCAGAGAAGAAACAACTGATCATTTTTAGAATTATAATCCTGTATTAAGATCAAAGAATCTCTCAACATCCCTGAGATTGTGTAGTCAAGCAGAAGTTTAAAGAACTAGCCCCGTTAACACAGTGCAGGATCCTTACCTGGTTTCTCATTTTTCCAATTCATTTGAGTTTAGGGAAGAGAGAAATTGTTATGAGCCAGCAAGTAGATGAGCTGATAAAAGATTTTGCTGGTGTCTTGGTGTGTAACTAGTTTTCACAAGTCTTGCTCTGTGTTCTTTCTTTCTGATGATTGGTTATTTATGCATTTTCTTTCACTTTGTGATTCTTAGAGCTTCTTTATTTCAACCTCCATCAACTTTGTGTGGAAAAATGTTTATAAGGCATCATGCCACTTTCCCTTTCATACTGTAACTGCCTTGCCTGCTGAGTCTGAATTTTAGACTGTATGCTACCAATTATTTTTTTATTCTCAGTATAGTGGCTGGTATAGTTGTACCACCCCTGCTTCTGAGTGTTCTTGTAAGATATGCTTTTCTTATAGGATGAGTTAAGGTAGACAGTGGGAGAATTTAATTTTGAAACAAATATAGTTTTCACCTCCTACATCCTATTTGTGTAAGGTTTTGAACTGGCTTACTTGAACAGGTACAAGAGGTCCAGAGCAGTGAACAGGGGCTCTCTGTAAAACTGACCATGATTTGGAAGGTAGGGGTATTCTTGCAGTAAAAGGAAAATTAAATTGAAGCAATTTGCAACAGTAAAACAGCAGAAATTAATGCAATTCTTGGAAAATATTAGAAAGCCAAAATAGAAGTGTCTTACTTAACTGTCTCATATTTGGCAGTTTTATCCCACTCTCAACTTTCTTAAATCTGCAAAATGTAGAAGCAAAAATGTTAGAAGTCCAAACTCCACAGAATAGAGCAGTAGTGAGAATTATTTGTGACACTGCTAATGAGAGAAATTTCATTCCAAAATATGATTAGTAAATAGATAGCATTCATTTATAATTGCTGAATTGAATGAGTTCAATATATAAAAAGGTTATTTTGCCCATAAGTGGAGCAAAAGACTGTGATTTGTGCAATCACAGATTCTCTTTGGGATCTATTCCTCCTCACAGAAAACTACCTATGCTTGTGCTTTCTGTATCTGCACAGTCTGCAAGCACCTTGTAATTACCCTGGCTGCAAAGCTAGTGCTGGGGCACTTAGATTCCTTTCTCTATGCAAACAGACTGAATATTTTTGTGCCTTGTGACTGAATATTTCTGTGCCTCGTGCTGCTTGTCAAATACTGATGCCCTATAGGCTTTGCATAAAATCAGAACATTTCTCTTTTCTGTGATACAGAAACTTGATTTTGGCCTGAATGTGTGGAGACAATTTGGCTGCATGTATTACCTGTTGTTTTTCTTTTTTTTTTTTTTTTTTTGCCACTGAACATATTGTTCCAGTCATATCTCTTCAGTATATCTGGTCTAACTATTCTTTAACTATTTAACTTTATATAACTGCAGGATAATTAAAAACCTCTTAAATCAAATATATACTAAAAAGATTAAAAAAAAACCCCAACAACAAACCAGAGAATGAGACATCTGTATAAATCTGGTTTTGAACAGTGTCATGAAAAGAAAAACTGTGAAAACCTTGCAAAATATTTTCCCCCTCAGAATCCTATTGGTATTTAGTGAATTTTTTTTTTTTCTGAGTAATAAATAGTAATCTTTAACTATTCTACAGTTTCTGTGTTTTGTGATTTGTCACTCTAACACTCCTGTAATTTTGTCAGCACGTGAACTGTATGAAACAGTGTTTCTTTCAAGTTTTATTTTGGACAACTGTTCTAGCCTGTGCCAAAGAGAGCATTTTTTTCCAGAGTAATATAATATAGTCTTTCTAGACTCTCCTAAAACCTTTACTGGTCTTTGCCCTGGTGTGCCAAGAGAGAGAGGATTAGGTAGGGTGCGTGTAACTAAAACCGCTCACTGAGTGTGCTGAAACGAATGTGTTCTTTACCATATATAGAAACAAAATCCTTTGTGAACTCAGACATTGTGTAAATCATATTATTTATCCAGCATATGCTCTGGAGGCAAAGATTTTAGTTGGTGCCACTGACCATAAACTGAAGACTTGTATGCATTTTATTTCAAAACTTCATGCATTAAAAAAAAAAAAGGAATAATCTGTGGAAATTTCAAAAGAAGCTATCTGAATAGCTTTCTTGGATGACAGAAGTTAAAAAAAGAAACAGAAACAGGCAAATCTGCAGAGTACGTTGCCTTTACAGATAAAATTTGCTGGATACAGGCCAACACGTGTTTTATTTCCCACCATTTTATTTATAAATGTATGAATGCACTAGGTAAATAATGGTCTTGTACTTGTGTAAAAGCTCCCTAAAATGGAGTTTAAATCAAGTGCATGTGTTTTACAAGCAAGTCAGATCTGCACAGCTGCACAGTTGTTCCCTTTGATATGGTTTATAGAAATTTGAACCAGAAGTCTTGATCAAACAACTCTGAACACTGAAACCTCTGAAACTGGTTCGAATTCTGAGACTGGATAAGCAATTGGTAATTTAATTTCTGTTAAGAAACCTTTACTCTATAACACTTGCAAGCAATGCTTCAAGCTTTGTGTGCTTTAGAAGGCATCGTGATGCAGTAGGAGGAGATCAGTTGGTACTGAGGACCTGACATCTTTGTTTGTACATGTTTCAGGGATGGTCTGTTCAGTTCTATTTTGATTCTATGGATTGAGTTCCCATTACTGGTTGATATGCATTAGCAGTGCTCCCAGAAAACAAATTCTGGTAGAATTTCATCCTAAAGGAAACCACTTTGTGCACTCTGAAGTTGTTGTGTGATGTGAACCAAAACACAGTCAGTGGGAATAACACAGAGTTTATTTCAATAGCATACTTCTGAACTGAACAAAAGTGCTAGTCTAATTTTTTAAGTGATGAAATGTGGTTGAAAAAAATGAAAGAAGCTATTTAGTTGGTGGAAACAGTGTAGTTTCTTTTAACTGCTTTAGAGAACTTTTTTAGGATCCAGATCGTTGGCAACACTGAATTACTTGAAAGACCAAAAAACCAAATTTGTCATGTAACAAGTGATACAAAAGTACCATATAAATTAATATGTGTGTTTTCAGAGGCAATTCTCGGCTTTTTCGTGTGGAGTATTACAGTTTCATATAAGTTTTTAGCATCTCCCAGAACAGCCCTGCTGTTTATGCAGCAGTAGCATAACTGAGGAAAGCTTTTCACATCTGTTGATCAATATCTGAAAAGTCGAGATAACAAGCATATGAGGTCACACTTCTTACCTCTCTCTCCATCTAAAAATAAATACCATATTTGCCTTTGACTTGTAATATATATAAGAAAAGTCTAGATGCAGCTGAGAGGCATGGTAGCACTGAGCTGTCGTGATTGAATGGCTGTGTCATTCTGAAGCCAGAGGATAAAGTGGGTTGTTCTTCAGCTGGACACTTTGTTAAGGATTTGTGCCATGAATCTCTGAAATCCTACTGAGATAAAGAATTTGGCCTTGAGCACGTCGTAGAAAGAATTGTATCTTCCTCTCACATTTAAAACTCTATATTCAGTTCTCCCAGACTGAGGTGACTGTAGGATGAGATTTCCTATTTTTCTCCTCTATCAGGATCAAGAATTTCAGAATCTGCATTAACTGAAAATTGTAGTTTCCTTTATGTTACATTGGTGTAAAGGTTTTCTTATAGGTCGGTACTTGCAATTAGATAGGCTTACCTTCTGATTCTATCAAAGTCACATCCAACCTCAAACATCTCGAAATAGCACTACATCATGATGCAATACCACTGAACTTCCCCCAAAGTTTTAGGATCAGGTCACATTCTGTGACTTCCTTGTAACATAACAGTCCTTGTATCTGCATTTCCAAGAGTTTTCCCACATTTGTAACTGGCGTGTTTGGCGTGTTAGAGCAGTTTTAGGTGTTTAGTTTTGAAGGCACGTGGTCTCATTCTGTTTTAGAAAGCCCAGGTAATATACTCAAATGCCTAATACAAAAATTGCCTTTTGTTCTTGCCAGGGTTTTGATAAGTCTGAAGCAAACTGCTCTGTCAGGGTGAAATGCCAAACTTCTGGTATTGTCAAGTCACTTGACACTCACAGTTTCTCATTTTCCATACCATTTGAAAAGAAACACGGAATATTTATCATATGTAATAGATTTATTTTTACCTTTAGTTACATACAAAGACAGAAACATTAAACAAACATTTTAAAACACCAATGACACTTTAAGTTTGTAAAAATAGACATTATGTGCACTCTCACTTCCAAAAGGATTTTCAGATTTATGTCCTTTATTAGTGGGAAAATATTAATACTATACATAGCCTCCATGATACCTGAAGAGCAGAATTATGTTTTGTGCCCAAAAATATTTCAGGAACTAACTTTGGCAAGGGTGCAACACTTTTTTGTCTGCTTATGATATACAAATGTAAATAATAAAGTCAGGGACACACTCATTTTTAAAACTTCTAAACTCTGAAATAATACATTAAGACATTTTGAAAAGTCTTTGAATACATGGACGTTATATTTCAATCTTTGGGACTTGTGAATTTTTAAAATAAATTTTAAGTATGTACAGCTTCTTATTTTGATTTCATATTCTACTTACATTTTAAACTTCTTATATTGTAGAATGGGAAAAGTATATGATGTTATTTTTGTTAGTCTTGTAGACTTGATAAAAAATTTTGTAGATTATTCTACATTAAATTGGGTTCAAAATACCCCAATAAATAATTTCTGACTTGTGTTGGTATTATCTGTAAATGCTAAGGTTTGGTTTGCCAGTTAGGTGTGTTTATGTAGCTGGCAGCTACCTGAAAGCAGTGTAGCCCTTGACAAATTCCAGGAATTGATGACAAAAATGTATTCTTTCAGCCTTTTCTTTCTTTAGGACTTCACTAGTTTTTTTGTAAGAGATCTTTCCTTTGTATATTTTAATTAACAATTGTTTTTAAAGTTGTCCAAGCTTTAATTTTCCAGCAACAAAGATATTATGATGATGTTTCCCCTTTTTTTCTATTATGGAAATTAAAAGATGGAGATGCAAAAATCCAGTATAATTTTCTGCAGAAATATTTTAAAATTTACTTTCAAACTCAATTTGCAGTGAGTTTCTCTTAGAGTGCGGGGGTTTTTTTCCAGAAAACAATGTATGTGTGTTCATACCTCAGAACAATTTTTTACTAAGTTATGTGAAAGATGATGCCATTGCAAATCATTAAGACAACATAGAATTTTTGTTTTGCTTCATACTAACCAGTCTTTATTATACTAGCCATTTTATTATGTGACTTGACATTTATTCTTTATCACAGTTGCTGAATCAGAAAATTAAGGCACTATAACCCCAAATTCAAAGCAAAGTAAGCAAAATCTATCTGGGGTGCACATTAATGCTGGTTGAATAATAGACATGAAGCAGACATGAACAACTGCTTGTTTTGTACTATCCATGTAAAATAGCTGCTTTTTTAATGACCTGTCAAGCCTTTACATTTGCAGACTCTAAGACTTTGATGGTGTTGGTGTTTGCATAGATACTTAATTTATGTTAGAAATAATGTCTCGTTTACAGCATTTATGTGTATGTTGTAGCATTCGTGTTTCATTTTTTGTAGTCCAGGACAGCTGTTTTATTTTATACTTCCTTGACTTACATTGACAACTTCAAAGACAATATCTTAGCAGAATTTTTCTGGTATAATATGCTACTGCTGGCTAATAGTGGCTTCCACCTCCCCCAGAATCCCTCAAGGGAAGGTTTAAAAGCTGCTACTTTGGATTTAGTCAGAAGTCCTGACACTTGTACTGCAGTTCTAAGCTGGAAATGGCTTTTTGTGTGCATGCATATAATTGTGTGTTAGCCTAAGACTAGCATTTTGGGTAAACGGTGACTGTTTCATATCCCTCTGGTGGCCTCATGCGAGCTCGGGCATGAGCTTCACAGTACAGTTGGCCCTCCACAAAGAAGTAACCTTTTTGTTTCAGGTTGAGATTGCAGTCAGAGCACACAAAACATTCTGGGTGCCGGTATTTATCACGTGCCTTCACCACTGTTCCTCTGTATGAAAACAATGAAAAGAAAAAAAAGCAAATTAATTCATATGAATTTTAAAGTGAGAAGAAACTGAAGCTATCTGGTCAAGGGAAGGCATCCCTGCCCATGGCAGGGAGGTTGGAACTAGATGATCTTTAAGGTCCCTTCCAACTCAAACCATTCTATGACTATGATTGTGATACAGTATGACACAAAGAATGTTCTATGTATTTAAGGTTGTTCATCTGATGGTTTTGGAAACTACTATATTATTTAAGTTTGGATGCTGAGTTTGAGTAAGTGACATAAAATGCTGTAGAGCTGATCGCATAGTTCATTAGTGCATTGGAAAATTAGGAGTTTAAAAAACATGTTAGTTTGGTTACAAGACAGAAAGTACACCCTAACCTATCAAAATAGTGACAAAATGAGTTTCAAAACCACATTCCCTTCTTTAGTGATTGTGTTCTCTGAGTTCATAATTATCTGTCTTCTTTGCTGAAGTTAGAACTTTCAGGTAGAAATCTCATATTTTTAAAATAAGTTCACAGAGCTTTCTGGATACTCCCACTGGGTTGGGAGAAGGGTGCTTTGCACTACCAAGAAACTTTTGAGAATTCACAGCGTGAGATAACACAGCACAGAAAACTGCTAGTTAGATTATGTGTGTGTTAATGGTTGACTTGCAAAAGGTCCTGGGAAATCTCAATTAAAACCTTGACAGTACATTTTCAAAACTGAAATAATCTGTATCAAAATTGTTGAAGGTATAGGTTAATAATTAGAGATTTAGAAATTTATTGAGCTAGAGATTTCTAAAACTAAAAAGAAACAACTTACAGAATCCCATTCCCACACTTGTCACACAGTGGCACTTTCTGGACACCAGGCATGGCAGTAGGTGCCTTTGTTACAGGGGCTTTCACACTCCTTGTACCCACAGGGCGCCCATCTGAGAAACAAAACAACCCAGTTATGTATAGGCTGATATAAAAGCATCTGATGCAGTAAGTACTTTTCCTGTAAATATACTACTGGATGTATTTACGGGCTTTCACTTATATCAACAAACAATGCTGTTTCACTATAGAACTTTCGTGGGCCACATTCCACCTCCCTGGAATCAGAAAAAGTGTTGTGTAGCCGTAGCCAAAAAGCAAGTACAAAAGAGATCGTATATGCAGTGCTCTCAGTCTCATGGACATCATGTAATTCTCTGGTAGTAGGTCTTGAATATAGCAGGAGAGGGAGGAGGCTTTACATAGCAACATAACAAAATCAAGACCTGTTGTTAGAAAGTTTCTTATTTATATAAATCACCATACAAAAAATAAGAATGATTAATAGCATGATATGAATACAAAATAATAACAAAATACAAGAGAATGCCAAGCAAAATCCCACAATGATATATATAGACAATTAGACTTATTTATCCCTTCTCTGGTAAATATTGAGACATAAACATTAAAATTTTATATATTTATCTCTTAGGTTAATTATGATTTTATTTTAATCTTTATGCTTATTGTAAATATAACAAACTTGCAGATTTTAGGGATTTTATTTTCAAAATGTCTTCATTTGAAGGAAATATGACTGTAAATTATAGTATCTTCTTCAATTTTTATTTGGAATGAAGACAGAATTGGTTTTAAGGGGATTTTAAGAGTTTGTTTTAATTCCTCTTTTCCTGGATGTGGAAGAGAGCGTTTTCTTTCTTGGTGTCATGCGTATAAGGAGCTTGTCCCAAAAATCCTCTCATATAAAACTTTTTATCATTCAGTTAAAGTCAACTGTACATTAATGATCTTAAAACCTGAGAAAAGATTCTGAAAAAGGTGATTAACACCTCCATTGTATTCACAGAGGAGACTGCTAGCTATACAAGCAAGGAGGCGAAATGACAGGAGACCTGTGTATACAGAATGATTTAGGCTTTCAGCAATGCTTATATCTCTGATCTCTCTTACTTTATTCTTAGATTCCCCCTTCCCACAAACATTTTAAAACTATTTGAACAGGTAAATATGTCATTATTAACCACCTTCCTCGGAGACTAAATTCTGGAGCACCTTAAAGGAGCCAGATTGGCGCGGCTGACTGGGCTCCTCCTGGTTGGCATGGAGCATCTTGTACACGTCAGACTGAGTCACTGAGTTGGGAGATGGGTCACTGTAGCAAAGGGAGGAAGAGCAGATAAAGCAGTTTAACAAATATAATTTTAAAGCAATGATTCTACCAGGCACAGAGTCTGATTCAGGAAACAAACATAAAGACCGTGTTTCAACAACTACTGAAGGACTTTCTTCCTGGTAACATTGATTTATATAGCCTCCCTCTTATCTAAAGGAAAAAAAACAGTGCAATTGTTACAAAAATAAATCTACAAAGTCATGAAAGTATTTCCGTAATTATGGTTCTGGCTCTACTGACATTTGGAAATAGGCCATTTAACTTTAAAATAGTTTCGTTCCTGTAGTCATCTGCTGTATTACCAGGTGCTCTTTGGTAGGGTAGCCAGAAGTTCCCTTTTCACATCACCTGGCCTCAAGAATGTTGTTAAAATCACAGCTTATACCTTTACATAAGATCAGCCAAAACCTAAGCAGACAAATCTTTTGGGAAGATATGACTTCTAAGTTGGCTCGATCACTAGATAATACAGTGATTATTTTGTTAAGAAAATTGTTATTTATTTAACTTATGGAGATGACATAAAAGAGAGAAATAGGTATTGTATAGTAGGAAGCATTGTAAGGTGAATACTGACAAATGGAAGTTCCATTTCTTGATTTAATAAAAATGAGACATGGTTTACTTTAGTAATGACAATTTTATGCTGAAAAGATAAAGTAATTTATTGTCCAAACAATAGTTGGTGGTTAAATCTCAAATGACCTGCAAGATGAAGATTTTACTAAGAATACTTCATGTGATTTTAAACTGTGCTGAATGTCTTGAATTGTTCATGATAAATGACATCCTAAGTAGTTGAGAGAAAAGGTAGATGACTATATGCACTGGCAGGAATTAGACTGAATGTGCGGCATCTGTAAATTTCAAACTAATACGGGGGCTAATTAGGAAGGTCCAAATTTACTTTGATGAAGTCTATTATCTTACTGCTACACACACAAATGTCTGGTTTAAATTTTCTTTTGCAACTGGCCTTCCACTGTCAAATCTTAGGTAAGTTGCTACTGGAACTAAGCAACTAATTCCACAAAGAATTAGACTGAGTTTTGCTTTAAATAGTTTATTTGTTTACCAGGGTAGCATCCAAGCTGCCAAATGGCCCAGTAAGAGCAGCAGCAGTTGGGTAGTGACCCCCCTGTTGCTTATGTGAATTGTTTGCATCTTCATCCATCAGTAGATTTCTTTGAGTTGTCTTTAAACTGTTGAAGAAACTACAATTTTCTTTTCTTGCCAGATGCTTTTAATGAATAAAAGTAGTTTCGTTTTTACAATTCTTGGCAATGGTTAATTAAACTCTTGAATTGTCTCCTCTTAACTAAAATATTTCTAAACATCAAACAAGTGATAATGCAATTACATACAGAAGGCAAACAAAAAAACCCCGAACACAAATGTGTGAGATTACATTTCTAAATGCGTACATAGTGAAAACCAATCCCACAACAAAAGAGACATTTCAAAAGTGTAGAGAGTCAGTTCTCAAACTGTCAATGTCACAGGCAGTGTGAAATCTGGTTACTTTGGGTTTAATCCATTATTTCAGAATAAAAAAGCAGCAAATTTTTCTTTTATTGTTCTCTAATTGTTCTGATTGAGGATAAATATTCAGGCACTAGAGTAACTTCACTCTGCAAAGACTTCATGAAAACTATAGTTTTATTTTCATCAGATAGGGTGAACTTAAATACTTCTATATAAATATGGCTTTTTTGGTTAGTAGCAGCCAAATTCTTCGAGGTGTGAAAGAAGGCTCATTGGTGCCAATGATAATTGCTTATTTAAAATATTAGTAACTAGCTTTAGTTTACACCATACATATTATGAATTATTAACTTAAGTACCGTTGTAAAACAGAAAAATTATTTACTATTATGCAAAAGTAAAGATAAAGCAATGTGACTGGTGAATGATCCCTTGGAAAAAAATGAATAGTGCCTTAAACCTTGTATTGTATAATCATAATTGTTATCCATATACATAAGGTTCCTACCTGACTTTTAGTCATGCAATGCATAAAATTCGTAAGTCGGACATGGATTAGTAGGCCTACAGTAAATTCTGTCTCTTTTTGTGCGAGAGCTAGTTGTACTGAATGAGTTGTCCTGAATGAGAATTAAATATCTGGATCAGTATAAACATCTACAAGATGTCCTAATCTTCCTAACCTGAAATTAAACAGTTGAAATAAATTTTATTTAATTATATTTTATTACTTATTAATAAGAGAAAATTGTTAAATTGTTATCAGATAAGTAATTATAATAGTAATAAATAGTTTTGATTTTTTGAGGGAATCGAAATCTTGATTTGGAGTGGTCAGCCAGCTAATAGTCCAGGTAGTATAATCTGTTTTTATTTATTAGCCACAATTCGAAGATTATTACCTATGAAATATTTATTTGTAAATCCTGAAGGAGTCCTCTAATACTTTGGGTTAGAAAATAGAAATTACTAATATTTTAATGAAAATATTGTATGTTTTTAAATAACTTAGTTTCTCTCTAACCCTTTCACCCTTTTTCATAGAAAGAGTGATATTATTAAACCTTGTGATTTTTGGCATATTTTAAATTTGTATATTCATAAATATGAAAGATACTACTCTAATTACCTTATGACAGGTGTTTCCCCCAGAGCTGTAGAAACTTGGCCTTGCAGTGTTTCCAGGATATTGTCATCTGAGTACAACTGCATAGGTGTGTTAAACTGAGCATGTACAATCTTGACACCAGGAAGCTCCATTTCCAAGGGAATGTTAGGGGCCATCTTAGACACTGCTTTCAGCTCTGTGGGGCAGATAGAGCTAACCGTGCTAATTGAAGAGGGGGTACTGCGTCCACTGCCACAGTCCATCCCTGAAGGAGTGCTGCATCCACTGTGTTAATAGGCACATTACAGAAGAGTGTGCAGTGTGCATTGGATTATAGAGAATAAAGACAAAAGTACAGAAATACAGTGATGTTAACAGGCCTGAAAAGCATAAATGGAAGAGACACAGAAAAGCAAAAGTATAGAAAGTAGAGAAAAGCAAAAGTACGCGTAGTCATTGAAAAGAGTTTTCCTGCAAAAATTATCAATGCCAGTTATAAAGCAGTCCTTGAAATTCTGGCATGCATATGTTCTTTAAAGATAGTAAAAATCCATTGATAGATTGAATAATTCAGAACGTAATATCACTTTACATTTGTAATGCTAGGTTTTATTGAGAATTAATTAAGCCTCCCTAAAATGCTTTGTTTTAGGTGAGTAATTCTTAACATCTATAAAACGGTAGCATACAAAGGTTGTGTGAGTTGTCCATGCAGTGATAGAATAAACACCTGCAGCACTGAAATCCCAGGCATATCATTTCAGTTCTATACCTCACAACTATCTCATTCCACAGCTGAAAAGAGTACTATAAATTAGTGTAAAATAATGGGTGTGACATTTTCTAGATTTCCTTGAATTCTACAATAAGATATTTATTAATATTTTTAAATTACTTTAACAATTAAAAAAAAAGATTAAACAATTTAACAATTAAAAAAAGAAGAAGAGATACTAAAGCATCCAGGCTTACTTTTGCTTTTCTAAATTACAGTGTTTCCAGTAAAATGTAAAGTGGTCCTTCACAAGAACAATGGGTATGTATTCAGAGAATTAATTTTTCCTACTTTCGAAGTAGACTTTTTTAAAATTTATATATAAAAAATGAGATGTACATTTTTAGAAATATTAATTTCGCTTGACATTACTGAAGTGAAGTTACTGTGCAATTCAACATACCTTGAAAAATATTAGCAAAAAAAATTAGCAAAAAAAATTAGGCCTGAAGTCTTTCTGAGTGTCGCTGTTTTATACAGTTCAGTCTTCTCTCCATAGTACCTCAGAGGCTTTGTTTGTTACGGGGTATTTCTTTGCTGTTGCTATGTAACAGCACATAACAAAGGCTTTTACACAGTCATTGGTTATAATTTCTGTGATATTCAGAACTGTGAGACAGTAAATGCTTCAAATACATCCTCCAACCTTCCTGTCAGAGTTGTGGTTAGTTTTTCCAAGCTGATGATTCTGTGTAAACCTGGAAGAATGCTCTATTTCCCAGTTTGATAGTACAGTACTCTTGCTCAGTAGCTTCTCTTGGGTGGAGAAGACAAACCAAAATTCTGCCTTTGATTCAGAGGGCAATTTGTGCAGGGCCACTTTCTTAAAATTTTAAAGGGAAATACACACTTTACTATCAAAGACAAGTAAAAAAATAGTTTATTCTAGAAATGGTAGGCAAGCCTTAAAGCAAACTGTGCATCATCACCTAGCATGAGCCAGCCAAAAAATCCACACAGGGCAACATACGAATTTACAGTATTTTCTTTTAGAAGAATTAGGACCACCTTTAGATTCTGCAGTAGGGTAAGTTTTGTCAGTGCTGATAGTGTTAATAAATGGAAAGCAGTGGGGAAAGACTAGAAAAACCACAACTCTTGCTATGAGCAGCCAAAGTAATGTTAAACTACAATAAATTATAGGTAAATAATAAATAAAATATAGTTATGTATTAAATGTAATCTCCAGTTAGTTTTGCCAGAATAAAGTCCAAAATTTTGGCCAATGTCCAACCCATTAGTTCAAACCCCAGTCCACAATCAGGTTTTTTTTTAATCAAAGTCCTATTTAGCCTCAGCTATCTGTCCTAAAAGCATAGTTACAGTCAAGGTAGTGGCTTTTTGCTGTGTTTAGCATTGGGTATGTATTGAGCCAAACTGATGAAATAGTAGCACCCAAACATTGTGACAACAAGGTTTCATAGATGTAACACCCTGTGTCAGAGATTCTGCAGTTTGCAAGTGCAGACCTCTCCAGTGCTGACAGACCTTGCCCAACTGCAGTTCTGAAACCTATTGCGTCGCTATCAGGGTAGTTTTTGCAGGGTAGTTTTTTATTTTCCTCATCTGACATGCTGGAAAATGTCTGTTTACTTCAGTATTTTCATGGAAAACAGTGTGTAATTGAGGTTTCTGAATTAAGAGATTAGGCTCTTGATACATTCATTTGAATTTTCATAAATCCAGTAGGCACATGTAAAACCTTTTGGGACCTAGTGGTCCCAAAGTCTGTTTTGGTACAGTCTGTAAGCGCTACCTACAGTGAGAAGCCATGGATGTTTGCTAAGGACTGTTTTGTCCTTGGGAACCTTTTCTCCACTGTGGTGGTGTTCTACATTGATAGTTCTTGTTAGCAGGATGGGACCATCTCCTACAGTCAGGTGACTGAAAAATTTAAGACATCTCTCAAAACTGATGATCAATATGAGATTGCCCTTTGTACACTGGAATCATTTGTCATCCTGTTCTTCTGGTGTAGTTTGTCAGACTTAAATTAGTGTAATTAAAATGCGGGCATTATAATTTTTCAGAATTAAAGGTAGAACACTAATTCCACTAGTAAAAACTGCTACTGCTAGCAAGGATAAAGGGTCATATTGCAATATATTGCAGCCCTCATGCCCTTATGAGCTTCCTTGTGTTTTTAGCCACACAGTTTGAATTGGCTTTTCCTCCTCTGTATTTAATAACGTAAATAATAGTGGGAAATTTCATTGCCACTTATGACAGAGGATTATTAAATCAAAATGATGGATGTAAATGTGTAAGATTTTCTGCATTGGAGTTTTACATGTCTGTGACATCAGTTTTCCTGTTTTAGCTCAGCATTAGATTGTTTTCTGGAAAGAGATCTGCTGAAATGCAAACTTAAAATCTCTGAATGGCCTAGATTATAATCTGTATAAGTAGCTATCTTTTATTTAGCAAGCTAACAAATTATATGTATTTGCATTTGGACAGAAAAAGTTCACAGTGCCAAAGATCTGTAAATATACAATATCTGGTGGTATGCTGTAAACTGAATCAGGTTCATGGATACATTTACTTCAGACTCTTATCAGTATAACTGAGATGGAAGTGTAGACCAGCTTTCTTTTGGAAATAGAAATTTGAATGCTAAGCCTGAGCTCTATGAGTCAACCATTTCATTTTTTTTGTCTGTTTGTTTTTAGTTCTGGTATTAGCTTATCTAGTACTATAAATAAATTCAAATGTATCCATATGCTTTATTAATGTCAAGGTGAGTATCTATCCATTAAAAAAAAATAACACCATGCATCAAATCCAGCACAGCACTCAAAGTTTATAACCTGCTTCGGCCTGAGATTATGAAAGGTTTGGGCCGAATATTATGCTTGTGTTCGAAGTAGTTCATATCCTGTAAGGAAAAAAGGGTTAAAATAACTTTCTTTGGCCTACAAATGCCTATTTCTAGTTAAAATGAAGCTAAAAACATTTTAAAATTTTAACCATGAAATAGCCATGTTTAGTTTGTTCATTCCTGGTGCTCAAAATGCAAACGCTATAGTGTTCAGGAACATTCAGAGTAAAGTGCAGTTACAAGAGAGAAGGTCAGGGGGTAGTGTTGCAGCCCAACGTAGAGTCCAAATGCTAGCTACCTGCAAACACTGCTACTAGAGCTGAATGGATAGTTCTCTGTGTTGGAAAAAGTTGTTTTACTGATCACCATTTTTTAAATTAATGAATAAACTCCTGATTCCCAGAAAAAACAGCAAGAGCTGGACTTTTAAATTGAAAATGGAACAGATAATGAAATACCACAAATGACCACGTATTATAAGTAAATATTAGTACTCACTTTTGTGATGAGTTAGGAATGAGACCCCTCAGTTGTCCATGAAGCGCGTCTTGAATATTGCCAGATGAATAGAGCCCAATTGGAGAATTATAGGAGGAGCTCACTACCTGTCTTTTGTCATCAATATTTGCTGCTGCAACAAAAGGCTGGGCCCTTCTGTTGTGAGCTGTACCAATAGGCTTGAATTCCTGTACATGATAGGCAGACAAAATACACAGAGCTACAATGCACACCAAAGCTAGTAATGAGTAAAACTGACAACACCAGTATTGTTAATCTGCATTTTTTACTTTTGCAACTCTGTGATTTTTTAACTGGTGCAAGCATCCTATATTTTTCCATGAATTTTGTATATTCTACTTAAGCTATACGCGTTATTTTCCTGCCTCCGGGCAAACAGAAGGCTTAGAAAAAATGGGAGGAATGAATATTATAGTGACTTTTCGTATTGTTCTTGAGATTTTTCACTGTTTACATTCTTTCAGAAACATTTCATGGATAGTTAGCTTGACTGCTTTGCTTTAGTGCTAATCTCTAGATTCTGCATTTTCATCACATACTGATAGAGGGATTCCCAAAAGTATGACTTTAATTTAAGTGTCTTACCTAGAAAACACATGATTTTAAACAACTTCTTTTAACAGAAATAGTCTTGAATGTAGCTCAGACTGAGAATGTTTTTCTGAACATATTTAATCTTTGAAGCATACTTGTGCATCAAAAATTGTGATGCTGGTATAATTTAAACATAATGTGAAATCATCATAAATAAGTAAAACCCAGAAATGGATAAATTTGAAATCCTTCTTCCTATGTTTGTTTATTTCTGGAGTATTATTTTATTTTTAATTGTTGGCCAGGATAATTTTCTTCGGTTGTGGAATCCATAAGGGATAAGATCTGGAAGTA
Source organism: Corapipo altera (assembly GCF_003945725.1). Lineage (NCBI taxonomy): Eukaryota > Metazoa > Chordata > Aves > Passeriformes > Pipridae > Corapipo > Corapipo altera. Next base: position 7,514,337 of record NW_020884876.1, on the reverse strand, counting down.
AAATCTCTGATGACCTTTCAGATACTTAAAATCTTCTTCTGTAGTGGTTGGCCAGGAATGATAAAGGCTACTGACTGTGTGAAAATTCACTTATTTGTATTGTGCATATTTAGTACAGTCTCTTTTGAGTCCCTTTCGGCTCAGGTCCACCCCTAAGCCTCAGAAGTAGACTTCAAAAAAATTAGCCTTGTCATCTGAGAGGTTATTTTTGTACTACCCTAGTGGGTGAAGAACATTAGCTGCTGCAGCCTATCCAGCTGCTGTGGCCCTGATGTCCTGCAGCACTCTTTGGAAACAGTGCTGTGAGAGCACTTGAACTTCCATCCATATGGAATAAAAAGCTTTTGTTACTAACAAATAGGTGTCTACAACCTGAATTGATATTTTCTGGACCTTACAATGTTAAGATAGCACGGGTCATTAATACTTCAATTTCCATTGAAATCTCTGCTGGTTCTCTGGTTTTGAGTGTAACTGTTGTACAGAAGTTTCAGAAATAGATTTAGGATCAGAATAAGGAAAAGTCATGGATATATAGAATGTGCAACCAGAAGATGCAAACAGTAAAAAGCAGTTTTATTAAATGAAAATGTTTAGCAGCATTGCACTATAAGAGGCTACTGAAAGCAGCAATCAGATAAATGACCACAAAGATTTTACTTGCAATTCCTTCTTTCTGTCTGATAGAACTGAGTTGCAGTTAACAAAATGTATTAGTAAATGGAAATAATCTAATAGTGTTTAGGATCATGGCTACTTAATGAAAGATATTAATGTCAAAGTACTTAAAATTGATTTAAATCCGTATATGATTCAAAATGAACAAAACCAACTGAGAACATTGTAATTTCATCCCCCTTTTTCATTTCCTATTGAGAAATGAATAGAAGATGAGGTACTGTAATAGCATATTAACAATGTAACAGTTGTGAAACAAGTATTTGCAGTTAGTCAGACTTACATACTGTTTTCTTTATAGCTCATCTAATCACATAAAAGGTCAGTGACAGAACATACAGCAGCAAAAATAGTCCAGCTCTTGTGTTTACTATTTCTCATCGAATCTGCAAAAAGTCCTCTTTTAGTTCAAAAGCTAAATGAGAACTGAAAGTTGTTGAAATTCCTAATCAGGAATGTTTGAGATTTACAGTACTTAATTTCTTAAATTTTTTTCCAACTGACTGATGTCCTTTTTGCAGGGTTAGCTACAGTTTTGCATTGATATAGGTATCAGGAATAGAATTAATGTAGCTCCCAAAGTCTGTAGAAAGGCATCCAACACAGACCATATGATGGCATTCGTTGGGGTAATTGCTGTGACAGAACAAAAATGTGTACATTTTGGAGGTATCATGTGGCTAAACCCTTGATCTTTTAAATGCTGTTAAAAAGAGGGGGTAGGTCCTCAAAACTAGCTAGGACAATTATATTGTTTCAAAAGTTGATTTTCAGTGGTAATAGACTATAAAGTTACTTTTTAGAAGGGTGGCTTGTGTTTTTCTTAGATTTTTATCTATGTGCATCGTGTGTCTCACAGGAATGTATAATATCCTTCAGGGCCAAAAGTCTAGTCTCACTGAATAAAATGTTCAAAGGCAAAGATAGATGCAAATGAGAAAAGCTCAAATAAAAACAATTCAAGATATTGTGGTAATGAATATAAAATAATTTTCAATCAGGTTAAAGGGATTATAACATAAAACATTTACAGGTCATCATTATTTTACATTGACAATATAGCAGAAAGGATTTTAAAAATAATTTTATAATTTGCCATTTGTGAAAGATTATCTTTCTAATTATATTCATTGAGAACTGCATGTACTAAGTCACTTTTATACAGAATACAATGTGATTGTATTAGTAATTCATCAAGTGGTCTGTTATTTCTTATTATTTATCCATCACACTATAGGTTGCTCCAGACTAACAAAGTTAATGTGGCTGGTTTTTATGTGGGAATGTGTAGCTTTCAAGAGTCACTTTTATCAGCCACTTATTGCTGTAAGTTGGAATTGTTGCCTCAGTTTCCTCTTCCAAGGGTTTAAAAATAGTGAGAGCTTTCATTGGGCTCTGACAATTGCCTCTGTCAGTCTCCAAATGACTCTTGGGAGATGTTCAGCGTGATACAGAAGTTTGCTACTGTATAAAGGTTCCTTGTTCCATAGCTGTAAGTAGGAACGATTTTTAGTTGTCTATCAGTTTTCACAAAACCGTCTCCAAGCATCTGTAGAAAAATTTTCATCCACTGAAGATACAGTAAGTGTTCTTTGGCCAAATAGTTGCCCAAATTATGAAAAATTTAAAATAGGTTTTACACTCATTTTAACTATCTTTTATTAGCCTACAAACAGAAACTAGATACTTATTAAGAATATTGGTTAAGTCTTCATCTGCTTTTGCTATTTAGTTGGCTTATATTGCATTTTAAATGACTGACATCTCTTAACTTTCTTGGTGAATTTTAAAAAGTCTATCTGGCAAGAGTTAAAAAATCTAATTACATTTATAAGATCTATGACCTTTTGAGCAATTTTAATTTTTATAGAAATGGAGGAAATGTAATTCAGTGGTTTTCCATTTCTGCACATCAGTCACAGAATCACAGAATCAACTAGGTTGGAAAAGACCTCTGATCCAACCTATGATCTAACACCACCTTGTCAACTAGACCATGGTACTAAGTGCCACATCCAGTCTTTTCCTAAACACCTCCAGGGATGGTGACTTCACCACCTCCCTGGGCAGCTCATTCCAATGCCCAATCACTCTTTCTGTGAAGAACTTCTTCCTGATGACCAACATAAATCTCCCTCAGCACAACTTAAGACTGTGCCCTCTTGCCCTATTGCTGGTTGTCTGGGAAAAGAGACTGACCCCCAACCGCCTACAGCCTCCTTACAGGTAGTTGTAGAGAGTGATGAGGTCTCCCCTGAACCTCCTACACTCCAGGCTAAACAATCCCAGCTCCCTCAGCTGCTCCTCATAGGACTTGTGCTCCAGGCCCTTCACTTGTTGCTCTTTCTGGACATGCTCCAGCACCTCAACATCCTTTCTAAACTGAAGGGCCCAGAACTGGACGCAATACTCAACGTGTGGCTTCACTAGTGCTGAATACAGAGGCATAATCACTGTGGTCCTGTTGGCCACACTGTTCCTGATACAGGCCAGGATGCCATTGGCCTTCTTGGCCACCTAGGCACACTGCTGGCTCATGTTCAGCTTTCTGTTCATTAGAACCCCCAGGTCCCTCTCTGTCTGGCTGCTCTCCAGCCACTCTGTCCCCAGCCTGTAGCGCTGCAGGGGGTTGTCGTGGCCAAAGTGCAGGACCCAGCACTTGGCCTTGTTGAACATCATCCCATTGGATTCAGCCCATATATCCAGCCTGTCCAGGTCCCTCTGTAGAGCCCTCCTACCCTCCAGCAGATAGACACTCTCTCCAACTTGGTGTCATCTGCAAATTTGCTAATGTAAGACTCGATCCCCTCATCCGGATCCTCAGTGAAGATATTAAACAGGACTGGGCCCAACACTGATCCCTGGGGGACACCACGAGTGACCGGCTGCCAACTGGATGCAGCACCATTCACCACCACTCTCTGAGCCTGGTCTGGTCTTCCAGCCAGTTCTTAACCCAGCAGAGAGTGCCCCTCTCCAAGCCATGGGCTGCAGCTTTTCCAGGAGTATGTTATGGAGAAGGTGTCAAAGGCTTTACTCTTACATGACCTAGACAGCACAGGTTGTGCAAATATTTGTCATCTGGAATTAAAGAAACTTTGTACTGTTTTCCTTACTGATATACGGTGCTGCTGGGACTCCTGTTGTGACAAAATATGTGATAAAATTTAATTTAAAATTACAGCAATTGTAGAACAAAAGGCTATATTTATTTTTTTTCCACAGGGAGGTCAGACTGATGGATGCTCCTGGATGGAAGAATTTAATCTAAAATGGAAATCATCCCAGGAATGGTATAGCATATTTGCTTGCAAGCATTTCTACTTGTCTGGTGTGTACTATTTATTAAATATACTCAGTGCTCCTGATTTTTCTAGGAAGGAAAGAGAGATATACTAAAATGAAAAGGCTGGGTTTAATCTAGGAGAAACAGTTTTTCTAATTGCCAAATGGAAACTGCTTTTCAATAGTCTGCCAAGTAGCACTCAGTGAAATCTTGTGATCTATTTTAAAGTAACTGTCCTTTTTAGGAATGCAGCTTTCATGCAGAGGGATTACTCTTCTGTCATACATGCCTGCATGGTTTTCTCTATAGTTTTTTTAGTGAATTTGTTCCATTGCTATTCATTTAATGTGTATCCTACTATTCCACAAAAATACGTATTTAAAATAGTTTTATTTCTTCATTATAGTATCTCCTGCTGCTGAAGAGGCTATGTTATTTCTGAATAAGTTTGCTGTATCACGTAATACAAGTTTTTAGATTGGAAAGAAGAGAGAGAAATGAAACACTGAAATGCCATGTTTGGAAGTGTCTCTGGGAAAACTTTGGATTGGTGGGAGTACTTATTGCACAGGATTAATTGACATGGAGTCTGCACTTACATTTTCTAGGATAACACAGAATAAATACTTTGAATACATAGTTGCTTTGAACCTGGAGTTTTAGGATCAGTGGAATGCTCTTCCCTCCCCCCTCTTGGGAGAACACCAGATGTTCGTGTATGTTAAAAAGGAATGACAAATAAATAAAGGACTAGGTGTAGGCAGTAGCTAGCTAATTAGCTATGAATGGTACAGAGACTGACTCATAGTAGCTCTTCTTTTTAAGCTTGAAGAGAGCTTGAAGAGAGAGTCAATTGAGTGGATTTGCTTTGGTCATATACAAGGATCAAGACTTTGCTGGTCAGAAGTGGTGAATTTGCTTGTACAAGACCTGTGCATGGATCTTGTACAGATTCATAAACTTCAGTTCTGTGGTGTAGTATGAAAATGTATGGAAATAAAGAGATCCAGCATTAATGGATCTCTCTATTTAACCATTATATCAAATTGAATTATGTGGTCTGATGAGTTTATCGCTTAAGTACTTGGCATTTATTCCTGATTGAAGCATTTCCTCAAATGATGAAGAATATCTAAAAGAGTTAAAGCAACTTAAACTGTATCAGAATAAAAGAACATATGTCATTTCCATAATAGAATGATGGTGATAAGTACAGTCTTAAAGAAATATGATAATGTATTGTAGATTGTTAATGTTTTGTTTCAGTTATAGCTGAAAAATCAAAAACATTCTGTCAGATAAAGTGGTGTTCATATATGTCATATTCATGGTGGTCCGTATTAGCTTAAACTGATAATGGATTTTTATTATTTATTATTTATTATTTATTATTTTAATGACCACAAGGGAGATAATTTATAATGTAAAAAGGGAAATGGAAATGGTTAGGTAACTTTTCACAATTCATACCTGTGGTTCAGCTTCCAAATTTATCTTGAAGGGATGTGCTCTGCCATCTTCTGAAACTTGTGGGGACCATAATTTAGTTCCTGCCCTAGAAAGAGAGAAATACCGAATTTAAATATTTTGAATTCCTATAGGGTTGTATATGTCCCTATGAAATATAATGCAGCTTGGAAATATGCAGGTTTTTCTATGCTTTTTTTAATGTTTTGACATAAAAAACCTTTGATGATATGTAATCAATATATATAAAGAGTATTTATTTTTTAAAAAATTATGTATGCTATGAACAATGGGAAGCAAATTGTTAATAGTTTCCAAATGCAAAAGGAAAGGGAAAATACTGCCTTTCTGACCTGGGCTGACCAAACTTCTTAAAGTTTTACTTTTTTAATGGTTGATAGAATGAATGTTGGGTCCTCAGAATATTTTACACAAGTGAGTGAATATGATAGCAATAATCCTAAACCAGGAACTTCAGGGTTTTTTTTTTGTGATAACAATATCCATGCAAAGCCTGCTTTTAAATGTAGAAGTGCAATCTAAGTATGCAAAGTATGTGCAAATGTAAATCAAAGTGGCACAGAAGATTCTTTCAGTCATGTAGGCAGGGATAACAAACACAAAAATACCAGTTACAATTCTGTTTTCATTGACAAAGTGAAATATGGCAACTAATTTTACAGTAGCATAATAGTAATGTTAAATACTAATCTAGTACTGTTTGTAATATATACACTTATCACATCTTGAAAATGACTTCCCAAGATAATTGTTAAATGGCATATATCAGTCTGTAACAGAACCTAGAATTAGCTGTGGGAGCTTTTAACCATGGTGTGTGCTCTAGTAATTAGACAATGATCCTTTCAAAAACAACTCCACCTTCTGTATTTGGAAACAAATATTGTGCTCAGCTGTAATAAAGAGCTGTGCTTCCTTGAAGGCCTCAGGTCAATCAGGGCCGTCCTAATTTTAGGGAGAGCTGAAAGAGTGTGCTAAATGATTCTGATTAAAGGCTGAGCAAACTCAGCTGGAGATGTGAAGTTGCAGGTTGTTTCTCTTCCTGGCTCTAGCTGAGAGAAATGAACACAAAAGTTTCTGGACTCCTGCAGTTTAGGTAGGAGAGTGTTTCTTAGTTTTGTTTTGAATGTTGATTTGAGAATCCTGTATCTGGGTTAATATGTAGTGACCAAAAGGATTTGCTTTAAACTTGCTCTTTTGTCACCCTTTACGAATGCCTGACGTGATGTTTTCCCTAACTGGGAGGATATAATAGCAGCTTTGTCTGTGCTTGGGAGCAGGAGGCAATGATAAGCACCTGTGGCTGAGGAAGTGTTGGAGTAGGGTGGTCACTGAACAAGTGACAGCTAGATGAGGATTTTATTATTTCCCCAAAACATGAGGAACTGCTTGCTTACTGATGGTAAACATAGGATTTATGGAGTCAGCAGAGTCATGTGGCAAGTAACCTGAGAGAAACAACTTTTTTTGTACCTATGAAGATGAGTTCTGGGGAGCCTTGTGGGGTGAGTCTGGTTGCTTGTAATTTTAAAGATATCATGAAATTCTTCAAACTATTTTAAATAGTTACACCATATAATAATTGTAATGTATAATCAGTTGGTTGAGTAGTATATTCTTTCAGAAATAAGCAGACATGTACACATACCTCTCTATTTTCAAACAAAGCTGATGTGTAGCTGCTTTAATTCTCTCCTGGGCATCATTATGTGTCATGTTCTCTGTGCCTAGACCATCAATAGCTATAATAACATCACCAGGGCACAGGTTGGCGGCTGAAGCCTTGCTTCCAGGTGTAATCTGAAAAGACCAAAATGTAACTGCTTAATCACCAGGCATGCCTGAAAAATGATAGAGAAAACAAACTTCACCATGCTTCCCTATTTTCTGTTGGATGGGGAAGGCAGGGAGCGGGCCTGTAAACAACTATATGATTGCCTACAAAGACAGTAAATTCTTAATTTTACCAGACCCTCTCTAGTTCTTTTGAAAGATCATCAAATAATTTCCATCTAATTTGAAGTTATGATAAATAAAACATTTATCTTTACACTTCTGCATAAGTTTCCACTCTGACTTCTGTAGTTACTGTAACTCGTCTTTGAATCTTCTTTCTTAACTGCCATATATAATTTGCTTGGAAAAAAAAGTTGTATTTTCCCCTTAACGCCACTAGCAGAAGAAAAGAGCCATTAAGAAATTGTGTTACTTAATGTTCATGGGTATGATGTGCCATTGGACTGAATAATATAGAAAGCAGTGTTTAAGGACAAGTACAGCAGTTCATGGTTTCTGTTAGCCTGGCCTTTCACGTTGTATTGCCAAATAATCAGAAATATGCTAATAATATTAAAATAATGTTTTTCTCTTTATTCATGTCTAATTCAGTCCATGAACTCCTTAAAGTGCTTATCTTTAAGTCCCATTACATTTAAGTAACAGTGTCCCTGATCCTCCAAGGTGATCCATGTGGTGCAATTCATATCTCATGTAAATGTACCACCATTTGTAGAAATAGCCCTAAGCTTATCTTTCTATGCTTGCCTTTTTTTTTTTTAATCTACTTGATAATCTTCTACATGACTGTTAAAATAGTTGAAATGCAACATAATTTTGCTTTAAAATAACTCTTGTAGAGAGGCTATGACCTTAGACATTACTGAAGCTTGTTCTAGAGTTGCAGGTTTCTATATGCAAAAGGTGACTTCTCATACCACCACAACACTTACACATACCACGTACACAACAGGTCTTAGGTCACTGAGTGGGATTTAGGTCCCTTAGTTGTGTATTGCCATTTTAGGTGACTTTTGATTACCTAGACAACAACATGAAATCGATGGATGTAGCACATAACTCTTCTGAAATAGCAGAACAAAGGGGACAGACTGATTCATCCAAAGTAACATTAGTTGCTTATTTGTAAGTAAATGAATCCCAATGTGAAGGACAAAAATGTCAACACAGTGTGACTTACAAGAGCAGTTCTTTTATCTGTAACACATATTAAGTAAAAAAGCTATTGGAGAGAATTTTTCTCACTGTAGGTTCTGCTACAGCAAAAGCAAGTGTTATCTCAATTATTAAAAGTGATTAAGGAGGACTGGAAAACATGCTATGGAGACATTCTGTAGTTCTGGTGTTTCACAGTTTTCCAGGAAACGAGGAGATTAAGCTGCCCAGTGTAGCTCCAGCATTTTCTGAACCCCAGCTTTGGAGAAACTGGCAGACTTGTCTCTGAAGGTGACAGTACTATCAACATAAAAGCCAAGTAGAAACATTCTTTTTGATGAGAGTTTGCTTTGTGGGCTCTTTTTCTGCATTCCAGCAGGTAAACTTATTTTTGACGTCACTGTAACAAACTGCAATGCATATGTTATTATCAAGTCAGGCAGACTTTCCAAATGGGTATTTGTGGCCAGCTGGAGGCTTTTCCACCCTCACCCTTCAAAAGAACGGACTAATGTATTGTGGGCTTAACAAAGTGTTAAGGTGCCTGAATAATCTGTTTGAGTATGGATCAAGGAAGTTGCTTATAAATTCTAAGTCTGAAATCTCCAAAATTGTCTGTTTCTCAAGCTTCAACAGCTGTAAGTGTAAATGAACGGCATCAAGACCCCTTACATCACTGTAATAAGGCAGGGGATTTAGAAGAATGATCATGCTTCTCCCTTCCACTGGGAATTGTTCCTGACTTTGCTTGGCATGTTGTGAAAATGTCTGCAATGACAAACTGCAGCAGAATTCCTAGTGTTCCAATGTGACTTTTGATGCTCTAATACCCAAAATGGGCAAACCCAGCTGTTCTTGGTTCCCTCTCAAGGGTAAGGTAACTTGTATAACCCTTATATAGGTTACTCAGTAGATTATGCTTTTTACATGTCACAACAAATCATCTGCTGTATCTGTGACATGCTGCAGCAATGTACCGAGATAATGATCCTGCCTTATAAAGCAGTATATCTGTAGCAGCTGTGCTGCTAGTAGGACCTAACCTACTCTGTGTTGATGGTAAATCCCCTGGATTTTATAAGTTGTCACTAGCTGCATATATACCATTTATATGTTTGAATGGGATTACCAGTTGGTGGGAGCAAGGAGGAAAAGGGCCAGGAGTCTGTATTTCCTATTATTTGGCTGAATTGTGTCTCTTGGGCCTTAACACCTTGATGGGGGTGCTGAGCATTATGTGCCCAAGCCTGCTTGGGTGCAGAGCTACCTGCCCTCATATGATCTTTTCCCTTATCTGATCTTCCTGGGTTTGGCAGAAAGAGCCAGCGTTCTGCTGCTAGAATGGAGCAGGAGGAATATGGCTGGGTGTCACTCAATATGTTGAGGGGGGGGAATCTTGACTGTTGCTCGTAGGGAAGCGGGACTGACAAAAGTACAGTGGCCTACATTTTATAGAAAGAGACCATGTTATTCATTGCAAGATTCCACCATATCATGGGTATAATATTGATATTGTGGGTACTCCAATAACGTAAGTGTTGTTGTTTCTTAAGGGCTTATTAGTTACATATTAAGCGTGTATTGTGAACACTTAGAATTGTGTTATGACTAGTGTTTGTTTCTTGCTCACCTGGGCAGGTGAGGTAGATTCTACTGTTGCTTTGGGAAAATTTTTGTCTTGCTCTTCAGGACATGCCTGTATGGCATGCCTGTTACTCTTGTATCTTAGGTAGCTTGGATTTGGATACGTATAAGGATATGTGTTGATCATTCAGATGTTGTCACAGACCATTTAACCACATATGGGTCAATGTCTCCTATGAAACTGAAGACAACCTCTCTGCATCTGATAATAGACTTGCAAAACTTATCGTGTTACAGCATCATAAATTTTCAGGCTTTGTGTTTTCTGAAGAGAGCTATGAATGTCTGCAGAGTGAATAAATATAAAATTGAGTTAATATGAATACTAGCATTGTGATTGGTAAAGGTCTATATTAAAATAGAACTTAAATCTAGAGTTGATAATATTTCACCATTCCCTCCAAATTTTAAAAGTGTCAGTTGTTCTTGCAATGCTTTATTCAATAGAACTTAAATTCTAGAATTGCATTCCTCTAAATGTTTAATCCAAAATGTTACATTATTCTGGTTAGAATAAACCAAAACTGTTCAGTTTGATTAAGCTAAGGTTTTGATCAGTTTCAATAATGCAATTTCTTTGCATCTGTGCAAAGTTCCAAGTATTTCAATAAATGTTTCCACTATTCGTAGTTCATTTGTTGTTTCTGACCATAATAGAATTTAAATATGTCTATTATAGTCCCCTCTTGTTCTTTCTCTTTCCGAGTGATCATGGTCTGTGGTTTTTGCATTTGCTTGAAACAGTCAAAACAGCAGAACAATTTGCAGATGAGCTATTGAGGTGACATCTGTTCTTTAGACAGGTGGATAGTCTCTTATGTTGTCTGTCTCTCTCGACAAGTCCTGCTAAAAGCTTTCCTTGTTGAACAAGGACTATAGCCAACCAAACATAACACCTGTCCAATTATTTTATTCAAAATGTATTTGAAAATAATTTCTATTTATTGTTTAATGGCAAATATTTTTAATTTTTTTTCTTGTCAGGACAGTTAAGCCAAATGTGAACAGGTTGCTGGTGATACCTTTTACAAAAAGAACACTTATGAGCCAAGAAGCAAGACTTATGAATCTTATGAAATGTTCTCTATTTCTTAAGGGGTATTGTATGAATACTTATTTAGGTACTCTTTTAAATGTATGCTGTGGGAACAAAAATATTAACTTGAAACAATTCTGCCATTAATATACTTGAATTTGAGCTAAGTAAACTTAACCATGTCAGTTTTTTCCTCTACATAATTTCACTGTTCTACTTGAAATGTGATTTTGAACATTTCTGTAGTATGCCAGAAATCAATGGCTTTTGTCTTGTAAGGCATTTGGTAGGTATGAGTCAACTGCAAAGTAATTTATTCCTTAGAAAGTGACATTTATAGTAACATCCTTTGTTATTGCAGTTTTAAACTTCATTGTACTTAATCTAAACACAAAGAAAATACAAACCAGACACAGCTAAAATATTTTTCATTGGAGATAATGGAAACTATTTTTCTTTTAGAGGACCATAAAAGGCAATGAAGGCCTCAAAACATTCAGAGATTTTTTTTTTTATTTATCAATGTTTTAATCTCATTTTTCTCCAAAGGCTTTGCTATGTCCTATGAATATTTTTCATGTAACTACATTCAGTCAAATATAATAGCATTCTGATTTACTTTTTTTATGCTTTAACTTAATTTAATCGTTTATTCCAGATTTATAAATTTTTACTAGTTAATGTGTGAGAAGTGGATCCTTAAACTTTCTACAGACTATTGTTTGGAAGCATTTTTACTGCAAGGCATCACCAGTAGTATCCATCCATCTTCAAGGTTCTTGACACTTGCTCAATACCAGGCATAGTGTATATAGTGAGTCATAGTGCAGGGATTTATTTAAAAAAAAAAAAAAAGGCAATTTGGATGCTCGTGGAACACATACTTGGTGTGTCTAAGGTCCTGAAAAGCAGCAAAATATAGGGAGAACTAATTCTGGTCTGATGTGCACTAAACACAATTTTCAAAATTATCAAAATATGTATCCTGTCTTTTGAGTAGATCCATGTCTGTAGATGTAGGGCAGCTGACAGTGTGTTGTATGCTACATTCATTGAGTAATTGGTTTCTTAAATTTGAGATATTAGTTAATATATTGAAATCCATGAAAAAAATGAAGGCTCAGATTCTTGCTCTTAACTGGGGGGGGAGTGAGAGAGGTAGGTAAACTTTCGTTTTCTAACTATGACAGAAAACACCAAATAACTACCTCTTTCATATTCAGGACTGGACAACTTTCTCATAATTCACTGATTTAATGTTTATGGAAGTGAAAACCTTCACATATGTAAAAACAGGTGCTATTGCCTTTGCTGGCAATAATCAGAACTTGATTTAATTAGATAAGAGTCAGATTAATTTGCAAAGCACAAACTTCCAGACATGAGGAGCTGCTGCCAAGCAGTCTTCACCTCCAGTGATCTGAAAGGCTAGTCGTGAAAAGGATAAAAGTGAGGTCTTGTCTTTACACAGCTTTGAATGCCTGGGAAATCATGCCAACCTTTTTCTGCTGCCAAGGCACTTGAATTTAATTTTTGAGGCATAAATAGAAGTGCAGTTAAAGTATCTTAGGTGAATTACAGAAGCCTGTCGCACAAAACTTGTAAAAACTGTTAGCATTTCAGCTGGCTCTCTTCAGAATTAGCAGCCACTCGTTAATCTACTCACAGTTTTGTCTGAACTCCAGGAAAGGGCAAAAATCTACAGCAACTATTAAATGGAATTAATAGAAAGGAAATGGAAAGAGTACATACCCTGGTTATGATTAAAGGTTGATTAAAATCTATTCCTCCGGAGAGCCTGAATCCCCAGGGTGACGGTCCTTGGAGAATAACGTTTTGTGGCATTGTGGACAGTTTTTTCTTGGCTACTCTTCTTTTTTCCTTAGGTCTGTGTGAGGAGCTGAGCTGTAGGAGGAAGGTTGCTGTCAGCAGAGCACCTGCGTACGGGGCAGCCGACCTTTTATACTTCTTAAGAAGTTTTACTCATTCCAAAGCTGTGGGCACTGCACTTTATCCCTTCGGATGACGTCAGCCAGTCCCTCTGCTTCTCCACCCACAGAGGGGAGTATCACACTCAGACAAATACAGTTTGAGTGCTGGAAAGTTTACAGCAAATACATCAGCTTTATCTGCTGTTTCAACGTCCCCCTCAGCCAGACAATCAGTAAGCTTCAGGATGCAGAGTCTTTCTGGTTTCTTAAAGCTACCCTGTTGCTCATTTGATATCATGCTGATTACGTTGCTGGTGCTTGATTCAGCCATGCAATGCAGTGCTTTGACTTTGTACGTGACTCTGTTTCATGTAAACAGAAATTCTGATAAGGAAATTTCCCTTTCAAAGTCTTGTTTTACATCTTCTTTGTAATATAGTAGTTTGTTGCACTAAAAAGTCCTTCCAGCCCTCCAGCTGCATTTTTTTAGATAGTCACTTGAGACCATGGCATGCACCAGTTCTAATGCCTTGAAAAATCTGGACTGATGTCATACATATTTCTCATACTGAGGAAGAGAAACGCAGTATTAGGTGATGATGTCTTTTTTGCTTTGGAGAAATGTTAGCTTTTTAAGGTAGTTGTCCTTTACTTGTGGCTTGTTAGTAGATAGTAGTGTTCATCGTGGGTTTTTGTAATTGTGTTCTTGTCCAGAATATTTCAAAGATCTTCTCTATTTTCAGAGTGTATTATTTCATTTCCGGATCAGAACAAAACCAGTGGTAGTGACTGTTCCAAAGTAAACTATCAGAAAGGATATCTGTGTCACAAAAAGTTTGCCGTGTGACAGTTGTCGTCAGCTTGTGGGGGTACGGCCTGCATTAGGAATGTGAAGGCAGATAGGCACATTTAAAGAAAGAAGGCAGGTGTTTCAGTCACTGGTATCTCAGTCTCGGTAGCTCAAATATTTTTGTATATTTTGAAGTTCAGGAAAAAAATCCACTAATTCCTTGTGAGTACTGTATAAACTCTGGTATGTCCTAACATGTTTTGAGATTGGTTCAGTATATGCCTTTAATATATTGACACTATGCGGTTTATCCTGATGGATTACATTGTATGTGTTCAAGGTCAGAATTTATTACCAAGTAGTACTTCAGTTTCTTTTCTCCTCCTCCTTGATATCTGTTTCAAGTGAAAATCCCTTTCATATTTGCTACTCCTTTTTTTATTCCTCTTTTACTAGTAAATCCTGTAATGTGTTTTGATTTGTAGCTGGGAATGAAGAACATGTTAGATGTTTTCATTTAAAGAGTTCTTTTGTGTGTAATTTGCATTTTCTTTTTCTTTGAGTATTGGCAATTTCAAATAGTCAATCCTGCAATGCACTTCAGTAGAAAATGATTGGAAATATAAGAATTTCAGTATCAGGTCAAACTCAGATCATAATCAGGCTCTGAGTTTCCAGTGTCAAAAATTATAATTGTATAATAACTTGTTCACTGGCAGAGATTCCTTTCAAGTTCCCATGATTAAGTTAATGATTTCTTTCTTAATATGCAGACTTATTTTTTGGGTTTGGTTTTTTTATTTTTATTTTAAGAAACTCAAGTTTGGGGTTGCTTAAGTGTCTGTAAAGTTTGTTCATGTTTCTTTACTATATTGAGATTTGTTCATATGTCCCTTTTAAACTTGTTAGATACATGTGAGAGGAGGACATGTTTAACCTTTTTCTGCTCTTCAATGGAAATACTACGCATATATGAAACTGAGCTCTTGCTCAATTTCTTTTTTTTTTTCCCCCTGCCTGGTTTAATGGAAGGGTGACTTGCTCTCCAAGGTGCTGTTGCTCTGGAGGGGAATTGTTAGATCTTGTTTTATTGATGTTTCACAGATTCAGCTTTTTTTTTTTTCCTTCTTTTTAAAATTACCGAGGGGAAGAAAAATAAAAGATTTGAAAGGCAATACTGAATTGATGCTTCTGACATAGGGCTGTTTCCTGGTTTCTTTTCAGTGACTGCCTTTAAGAAAGTCCCTTTACCAATTTACATAGTATGTGTACATTTTTTTGGTTTATCTACCTAGAGCACTTCTGTTCTTTCATATTGTACCAAAATGATCAGCTGAGCTGGACTGAAGCCAGAGTCTTTTATCCACTTAAAAGCATATTACTTTCAGTAAAATAAAAGCTATTTTCTTTTCCTCTGCCTGGTTTTAGGGCATCATATCTTCTTTCATAATAGTTGTAGGTATGAAAATAGATTTTTTGTAAATATGTAGCAGTGTGACATTTTTCTTTTCCTTTTTTTTTTTTTTGTGTGCCATTGAAGCTTCCATATAAGAAAACAAGTATTTATTTTGCTGTACTGTAGGATCACTGGTGTTACAACTTTTTTACCTGCAAATATACATCCTCTGAATTTAACGGCCATGCTATAAATGTATGTATAAAGTAGCTTCCTCAGAATCGTAATGGAGTCTTTTGGTTTGTAGTATGACTACCCACCCAACCTGCTCTTTAGGTTGATATTTTGTTTGACTTTTGTGCCAAATATTATCTTTCTATCCAATGCAATGTGAAAGAGTACAACCACTGTTTTCCATCCTCCCTCCTCCCCTGAAGACTGGGGGCAGGGAGGGAAGCTGTGTCGTTAAACTTTTTGAGATTTGGGAGCTGGGGTCACAAATTAGGCATTGGAATAGCAGCACGGTGCACAAATCCATCATTGCATATGATGCCATCTCATTATCTTTGGACAATCAAACTCCTGTGCCCATGGCATGCCATCGTTTTCCATGTCGCTAGCAAAAGGCATTCTTCCTAATTCACATCAGATTATTTTTGGATGTCAGTTTCCTATTTTCTCTCCCAGTATTGCCCTGCCTTGATGGAAGGAAATGTTGTTTTCCTGTCAATTTGGCAGACCAAGAGTTGAAAAAAACGTTGTAAGGGGCAAATGTTTTAAACCAATTCATCCTCGTATAAGCTTACGGAGTGCTCTGTTTCAGGCTGCAGAATTAGAATAAACCCTGGTACAGAAAGAAACAAACAAACAAACAAGCAAACCCTCTTCAATGTCTGTATTTTAAGCCATAAACCTCCTGTCTTATTTCAGGACAGTAAACTATTGGACTAGTAATCTATAACATAATAAAATATTGGTCTAGGCCATTGTTTGGGAAGATTACACAGTAACAGCCTAGGATACTAAATGGAGCCTGAAAATCACTTGCACATGTGGAACAACATGTACTGAAACTGGATTTCCAGAGGTGAAAGGTCAGTGTTCCAAACTGCACAGCCTGTTTTCTATTTCAAAACTCATGGGTATATAGGACGTTTTCTTATAATAAACACTACTTATTTTAAAACAGTTTCCCAAAGCAATAAGACTGTTTATGTACAGACTGTAGTTTTTCCTAATCGCATTGTTAGGGAGCAGGAATGGTTAATAATTTGGATCCCAGTGAATTTTCATGTCAGCTTTTGGTTGGATGCCTGATAAATTAGCAGTACCCATAGTTTTTCCTGGCAAAGAAGAAATCCTCTCTCCTTTTTCTTGTAAGTCGTATGACAAGCAGCTGTGTTATTCTTCTCTTGCATCTGGCAAAGAAAGGAGAAGTGGGACTCTGGTACTGTACTCCTCTCCCAGGCATTAGAAATTTCCAGGCTGTAAATACATGTGAGGTGGAGGACATTCTTACAAATCCTTCCCACCTGCCCCAGCTTTGAAGCAGTAATTTAGGTCAACTGCCCTCTTGTTGATAACATTTGGTTATCATGTTCACATGGCTCTGGTACTTTTTTCTGCTATTTAGGTTCTGAGTAGCAAACTGCAACTGATAGGTATTTTCTTAAACTTTTCTATATGCAGGTCAAGAAGCCAGTAATGTCCTGTTTGTTTGTTTTTGGGGTTGTTTGTTTGTTTTTGTCCCACCCCCCCAATTTTTTATCTGTCAAAGGTTCATTTGTTCTGAGAATACTGTAGAAACTAAGACTTAAACCTCACTTTTTTTCAAGAAGCTTCCTACTTGACAAATGGGAAGTAGTTGTCTTAGAGCCCTTTGAAGCCTACATTAAGGATCTGTTCTAAATAACAAACCAGTAAGTGGAAAGTAAATATTTCTGAAATGTGCCATTTCAGAACTGTTTCATAAACTTCTAAGCAAATTTCACAACTTGTTTAATTACAGATGTGCTTGGTTTTCATTTCTGCTTTCATCTTCTCTGTTATTTGTGCATTACATGTGTGATTTTTTTTTTCTTGTTTTCCTTTTAATTTTCAAAAAACCAAAAGGAGCAGTGGAGGACCTACATAAAATAATGAATAGTGTTAAAAAAAAAATCCAAAGAATATGTTGAATGGAATGAGATGCTGATCTCATATTAAGGCATTGAAGTACTGTTCACCTTAATTTTGAAAACTCATGTCTATAATCTATATTTGCAACTCTGTGTTTGCAAACTGACATATACATGTACTGACTTTCAGTCTATGTTGCTAAGATTCTGATAACTGCACTGGTTTCCTGAAGTGTTACTTCTGCCATACTAATTCTACTTTGCCAATTTTTACAGGTGATTAGATATTATTGTGACTAGGGATGAAATTTGTTGTCCTTCATTGGTTTGCTTGTGAGCCTGATGTAATGTCAGCTCATATTTTAATTATGGTTCCTGGCAAAAAAGGTGTAAAGCGCTTCTCAGATTTTGTGCTTTATTGATGCACTTATCTAATTTTACAATTAATTTTATGAGAGTTGAATGTTTTCTGAGAGGATATATTTTCCTGCTGTGTATGAAAAAGGGTTTTCCCTTTTGTTCTGACAGCCTGTAGAAGTTCTGATGGAGAATCTTAAAGGTGACTGAGGAAGGAGTTGTTTTTCTTTTCAGCTCATTCACTCATCAGTGGTCCTGCTCCTTTTAATAGCTACAGTCAAACATCACCTCCAAATTTGGCAAGCTGATGCCTTTTTGAATTTAAAGTTAAAGCTCATTTTGGCACTGGAAATGAAGTAAGCTCATTCCAAAGGAGTAAAGTTGGAATGAAGTTAGCAAGGCTCTGTGCCAGCAGGTAAGTCCAGTATGCTTCATAAATTAATAAGCTGGCACTTACATATTTTTTTTAACAATATAAGCTCTCTGATGTACTTGCCATTCAACATTACCTGGACAAATAATGCACAGAAGTTGTTAGATTTCTAAAATCTCTTTCATGATGCATATTATAGAGCGACATTCAGGAAAGAGTCAAAATACTTCATTAGATGTGTAATGACATGTACCTACAAGAATGAAAATATACTTCTTCAGACACCCAGTAAAGTCTTATTTTGTATTTCTACAATAATTAGTCCTATTTCTTGATCCCATCTGATTTTATGCACTTAACTGTTTAATCTTTAATGCTACATGGAAACTTTAACCTTGTCTTTTCAGAAGAAAAGCTTATCATATTTACTAAAGGAATAGTGAAGAGATCAAGTGGGATCAAGACACTTGTCCTTTCTAAATTTTAGAGGTAAAAGGTAGCCATTTACCACTAGATTATTATCAATGGCTGGTGGTAATTTTGTGAAATGAGCTTTTCTCTGGTAGTGGCTATGAACAGGCATGAATGTGTGTTCTGACAGCTTATTGCCCCATATACCACTGACAAGCAGATGTTGCTACCTTGCTTTTCAGCCCTGTTAGAAGCAGATAGGAATGCTTTTTGGTGGTTTTAGTAGTTTGTCTGAGATGCTTTGCACCAGTTGGGGTTGTTTCTCCACCCCAGGCATCCTGGGAGGGCAGAGACTGTAGAGCATTGACTACTGTTATGCTTTTCTTGGTGTGTGAGCTGAAAATGGGAGGTGTGCTTTTGTCCGTGTACGTCAAAATACACGTATGAAAGCTTTCAGTGTACCAGTGGTAGCTAACCATACATCTTTTCTTGTGCTGGATTGCATGATCCAAGTCAAGTATTAGCAATGCACAGAAGAGAAGAGGCTATCTGACAATCTTTCTGGAGGAAGTAAGGTGATGAGGATCAGGGAAATGGGTAGTGGAAGTGATGGAGATAACATCAGCTCTTTCGAAGCAATATGTTATATTGTAATTCAGAAAGAGCAGTAATTTCAGATACTTAGAAGCTGTTGGCTGACTGTGTTTCAGGTATGACCCACTCAGCTTCTGCTGTGTACATTTTGTTTAGACATTGCATTCTTTCTTTTCAGACATGTATTTTGTAATTGCTATTCAAGTCCCATTTGTGGGATGTGAATTACTGCATCCACACTATTCAGAGACTAAAGCTGACCCAAAATGCTGTGGTATATCCCTTCTAAATTTAGTTACAATTAACCTTTTTCTACTCCTCAACTAACCAAGATAAAAGGTTACAGGAAAATAAATGTATTGAGATTACCTATGCTGCTACTGTAGCAGGAGCTGATTCTATTCAGTAGCACTTATTGTGACAAAAATTTCAGAGAATTTTGAAAACCTCAAGATTTTAAGAACAGATCCATAGTATAACCTGTGTGACTAGAGCAACCCATTGGGCAGGAGGTAGTAGCAGTGCTTTTTGAATAGATTAGCGTTTTATCTAATAATTATTGGGTGACAAGAGAAAGCTTGTTCTTGGAGTGGTAGAACTGTCAGCTCAAGATCCTATCTGTAGTGTATCTGTGTCCCTCCCCATGGAAATACTTGTGTGTATGTTTTCTCCCTTCTTCTAGTTTATTTTTGTCAATTCAAGTTTATCTGGAAAAAGATTGGAATTGAAGTGTCAAGAAAATAATAGTGATTTCTTGGTTAAAAAGAAAATGCATATGCCTGTACAGGTGTGATTTGCACTTTACTCCTGTTCTAAGACTTTAAAACTTTTTTTCCTGTCTATATTTTTAAATTATTATCTTCTGACTTATTGAAAATGCCTTACATTGTATATAACAGATATAATAAAAGTCTGGGAATGCTGTAACTATCTACAAAGTACCCTTATGGAAGGGGGAAGAAAGGTGGGAGGCAAAGCTGCTCATCATGTCTGGGGCTTCTTCTGAAGTTTTGCCCAGTTTTCATTTTGAACAGTTCTTTTTAGTCCACGTCTTTATCCTGGGCTGTAAAATAGAGCTCTTTGATAGGGCTCCTCGGATATAAGAGAGCAGAGCAAAGTGCTTATATGCAGCTGTACTCCAACAGTGTGAATGCTGTTGAGAATGTGTCTGGTGTTTCCCTTGGGCTTGCTACAGGTTTTTGGAGGGATGTAGGCAACAGAAGACTGTAAGGATTTGGACTATGGTCCATGGTGGTTCATCCTGTATCACTGTAGTTAACAGGATTTTCCATCAAACACTGTGAGCTTGTGTGCATTTGTGCGTGTGAGAGAAAGATATCTTTAGTAATAAGTATTTACAATTTTTCCATATCAGTCTACTGACCCAAGACCTCTATCTGGGAAGCTTAGAAGGAAGGGAAAACAAAAAAAAGGTCATTCTGCCTTAAGCCTGAAAGAATCCATGGATTCTTTTTTCTAAATACAGAGCAGTCAAGTGTTTCTTCAAAGCATGTGTCAAACTTTTAGATCAATACCTTGACCTATTTTGTGGTTCCCAAGAGATGAGACTTCATACACAAACAAATGAGGAGATCACATGTGAGATCACATGTAAGGCCACAGTCACTTCGTAGTTCAAGTGCTAAGCCTCCTGAGTAATTTTCTTTTAAAAACAGGTATCAGAATTTTTTTAAATATACAATTGTTGTCTTACATTCCATAAAGTACTGTGTTCAACATCTATTTTTCTTTCACCTTATGGCTGGGGTTTAGCATTTTAACAGCAGTTGCTATGGAAGAGTTAGCCATGTTTATTGGGTAATGACAAACAGCAACAGCTGAAAGACAAATATTGTATTCTGTTTTAAGTATAAGGTGGGCCCTGAGCCAGAGATTAGCAGCTTCAGAATGTAGACAGCCACAAAGCTGGATCCTTGGTCCTGACACACACTGTAGTTACTCAGGCATAAGGCTTAAATGTAGCTCATACTGTAAGTATTTCTGCATTAAAATTTTGATTTCTTTCTGCTTGTTGAAAGGACACTGGTGGCTTGTCCAAGTCCATGAATTAGTTTCTTAACAGCAAAAGAAAATACCAAATGGAAGCAAATAATTATGTGTTTCACACTTTGTCCTCATTAGAGTTTTTGCTTGCTTTTGTTCAGTGAATGTTGGGGTAAGTGCACAAGATTAAGAAAACATTTACAAAGAGTGGCTGTATCATGAGAAAGGATAAAGTGCAGCAGGGACAAAACCAGCAAAAGCTTAACTAGGGCAAACTTCACATTTTATCAACATGTAATTAGTGGATCTGAAATGGTAGATGTGACAACTGTCAGATATGCATATCTAGTCTTAAAACTGGTATTCCTGCATCCCCTATTGCTATAATCCAGAATGTGGGGAGTTAATATAATTCATAATGTAGCTGAGAATTTTTGCTTTTGAAGTTTGCTGGTATTGTAGAAATCCAGGCCAGAATTTGAGTGTAATTCCTCCACGGCTTTTCAAAGGGTAATCCTCACTCTAGAAGGTGAAGACAGGTAAATCATGGTATTTACAGGTAATGTTTTGAAATGTAAGTAAATTCTCCTAATGAAATATCGCTGGAAATAAAGACCTGGAAACTGTCTTGCTTACAATCCTTACTACCAGCTCTCTCCAGCCAAAAAACGCCCAACAAACCAAACACCAAAAAAGCTGAAAACTAAAAGCCATTCAGAAATGCAAAATAAGTCTCCCTGAAGGCTGGTGGTTTTTTTTCCTTTCTTGCTTGTTTGCCTCTGGGGCTGACAGGGAGAGAAGGTGGTAGAACAGGAGGGAAAAGTAGGATAGGTCGCCCTTCAGGGAGGGCATTAGGAGGCCCATACAGCTTGGAGGATTTCAGAAATTACTTGACTTCTGTCAGGCTTGCCATAGATGTTTGTATCTTCCCCTGTTGATCTTACTCTTTTCCTAGTCCGGTCTGCAATAGTTGCTTTTCTAAGGCTTTCCTGGGGAGTTATCATTTGTGGAAGCACAGGATGTGTGTGACAGAGGAAGAAGGTTGACAAGGTTGACTCCACAAAATAGGCCAGGTATCCTTTTCCCGGGGTCTGAAACAGCTATCCCTGGTCTTGTCTGCCTCTGACATCCCAAATGTCTCCCCTCTTTTTCCTCTAGTAACCACCTCACCTCTCTGGTTTAGGTGTTTGGGTGGTTTGGTGTTTTTTTTTTTTTTTTTTTTTTTTTTTTTTTGGTTTGAGTTTTTTGATTTTTTTTTTTTTTGAGAGGACGTGGTTGAAACATCTGCTATTTCTGTATCTGAGGTACAGGATGTGCCTATAATGTGTGTTTATAAGTGACATAATTTATTTTAATCTAGTGGAGTTTTTTCCCCCTGCACTAAAGCAATGGTTAAGACCTTAAAGGATCAAGGATCTCTCAGCACAAGGCTTTCTGTCTTGAAGATTCCTGTCTCAAAGCCTGCACTGTTTGTGTCCCTGAAATGAAACAGATAAACAAAGAAAGCGTATGCTGCAAAAAAAGAAAAAAGTTTAGACAGCTAGCAGTAATTTCAGGATGCTGTGCATGGAATTTATCAGTGATGTATGCAACTGAAAAGTCAGTTTTCTGTAACAGTTTAAATACCAGCAGTTTTGTAATTAAAGCTGTGACGATCAGAAATTATTATCTGATGCTGACATAAGTTTGGCTCAATTTCTTTCTCTGACCACTCTTCTTTAAAACTCCTTTTGACTTAAATGGTAGGTAAAAAAATTATGCATCCCTCTGTAGCAGTATGCTTGCTTGAGAACATAAGTATGGATTGGTGGCTAGAAGCAAGTTTTTATATGTGTCCTAGATGATTCCCTGTGGTTTTGATGGCATATGGCTTTCATACTTTCTGCTTCAGATGGTGTGTAGTGCTGCTTTGTGTCTTGTACCTTAGAATTGGCTGTAGGAGCAGACTAAGTGAATCTATAAATAGTTTCTTGAACTCTTCCATGGCATAAGTATTGCTCTTTACTACCCCAGACATATTGGGCACATTAATTTGTCTTCTTTTATGGTGTAAGGAGGGAGGGGTTCATTCTCACCTGTTCAAATACTTCTAGTTACGTGTGAAAAAAATCCCTATCTATAACAGATGAAATTGTGGTAGTGTAAGGAAAGCCTCTGGTGGGTATTAAACCAGCTGGTATTTGTACATGTTTCACATTACAGTTTGAAGTATCAACCCGGGGAAGCATGAGTTGGGTCATTGCATGCTTGGGGTTTATCTAGCAAATCACAGCGACAGAAGCAGTGTGATGACCCACTTAGAATGACATGTTCAATCTCTTCAGTGTTCCCCATCTGCAGTGTTGGTTCCAGTTGTATGCTTAGCACAGTGTTGAGAAAAAAAATCTCGATGTGAGTGACTGTGAAGGTTTGATTATTTTAATATAGCAGTCTATATCTTTGGTTCTTAAGTGGCACTTGTAGAAAGTCTTGAAATAAAACTACTCCATTTTATTTTAATGTAAGACAGCCAAAAAGTATTGCTATTTAAATAACAAACTAGTGTTCCAGTCACTTGGAGCTAGAGCTCTGCACCTAAAGTGGACACACATGAATACAGGACCCTCTTGCAAAGGGAAACAGTGGCTCGTGACAGAAAGGCGAATCCCCTCCTTTTCTGAGGGGAGTATAAAGAGTCACTGTGTGTAACTCTCTGGTAATTCTTCACTGGTAGAAATAAATAATTACATTATTCTTGGGATGTTTTTAAAGTGGTTTACTGATTTATCTGATGAATGGAAAATGTAGGAGGATTACTTTGCTATTCGTTTATGGGGGTGATGAAATAATGGCTTCCAAGTTTGTTATTTGTGTTGGCAGCAGGAAAGATAAATTGTTGAGATGTGAGTGTCTGTACTGAGGATAAACCTAGCAACGCATTTCTGGTTGTCAGTCAACACTTCCCTCCCCTACCCTGGTGTCACTTGTGATGTAATGTCATCCTGCTGTAGCGGAACCCTCTGTGCTCCTGATCTGTAATTAACTGTGATGTCACTATACAAAGGCTGCTTAAAAAAATTGCTATAGGATAGTTGTTATAGGCATTAAAGCTATTTTAGTGAGAATGCTTTCTACTTTCTGGAAATGTAAAATAGTCTCTTACCACAAAACTTTGCTCCTTTTTGACCCCTGAGGAAACAGAAGTTAAATACTCAAAGGCATAATTCTTAATACATTACATATGGGATTTGCATTGATGCAAATGAAACAGGAGCTGGGAGTCCCAGGTGCAGGTGCACAGTGTAACCAACCAGCACTCGCCAGTTAGGTACTAGAGAATGGAACTATCTGCTCTGCTCTGTCATGAGAGCAGTTAAAGAAGTAGTTTCTGCTCTCTGCCTGCACTCATACTTTTCAATATAACAAAACCAACCCAAACTGAACATTCAGTTGGCTCAGGGCTTCTCTCTTGTGCAACTTTAGTTTCAAGCTAACACAGAAACTATTAGCACTACTGTGGGATCTGTTGACTTCAAAGGAGTTTGCTGTTAACTGGAGCGAAGGCAGGATTTCACCATGTAACTATTAATGCTGTAAGGGATTATACTTAGCAATGACCTAAGGTCCTTCTAGAGCTACTGACTTCATGTTTCCAGCTTCCCCATGGGCTCACGCACTGCTTTTTCAAATGCACAGGAAGCACCTCGTGTTCCTGTCCTGGTTCTGTATATCAGCATTTAAAAGGCAACTAGTAAATGCCAGACATTGCAGAATGACAACATGCTTTGCTTCTGTGGGTGACAGAATGTGAGACCCGCTCGGGTGACCCTTTGCTTAGTTTGAGACATACTACCTCACTACCCTGAACTGCTCATGCATTAGTCTCCCTGGCTCGTTGGTATGTTATGGGCTTTCTTGTTTTAAGAAGCCTTTACCTCAACAGCAAATACACAGCTCACTGCAGAGTAGGCACTGAGACGTAGGGATGCTGTGGTTTTGTTACCTATTCATCTGTCATATAGCACAACTCTGTAACAGACTTGATTTTATTGGACTGGCACTGACTTTTCTTAGGCTGCTAGCACAGCTGCTAAGTCATAGCATTAAAAAAAAGAATCCTAATAGAAATTAAGATGCAGGCTATGTGGGCTGACAAGAGAAAAGGAAATTGGTTTGATCTCTAATTTTCAAAAAAAATCTGTGAATATCTGAGACTTTTAATTCATTTATTCTGGTCTCTTCCTAAATATTAAACTGGGTGGCCTCTAATTCCCCAGGTCTCTCTTCCTCTGGCCTTAAGGACAAAGCACCACGTAGTCCTGTAGGGTCTCCTTCATGAGTTTATAAGGGCCTATACAAGGAAACTCAAAAATCCTTCAGTTTGTTCCTTAAATAGTGTAGTTGGGATTTCAGCAGACACAGTAGAATTGAATATATTTGGTTTGTATGGATATAACTTAAATATTTCTCTACTTTTTGATTTAAACATTGACTGCATTCTTTTCCTTAAGTGTCAATGACTTGCTATTTTCACTGCAATGGTCTATATTTTTGCTTTTTTGATCCACTTTTTGCAATTAGCAGAGGATTCTATTTTACCCCTTAAACACTCAGACCCTTAACTACCCAGAATTTATTTATATTAGTGAGACTACATTAACCAGCAGGTGTTATTAGGCTAGTTTTTATAGAAAAAAGGCTATTAAAGCACAGTACTTCCTATTTCTGACAATTCTCACAGGTATTGGCACAAAGCAGTACTTCAGTGGTGTCCTGAAGCCCATGCTGGGTCACCCAGCAAACAGAAAGGACAAACCACACATTTGATTGTGTATTCCTGTATTTGCTTGTCAGGCTGCAAGAGGAGATGCATGTGGTGACTTTAAGCAAACTTAGCATAGGAAGAACACATTTACTTCAATGATACTAAATTAGGACTCGTCCAGATTGAAAGCGCTCTCAACATTGACGCTTCTTATACTGACGAAGGAGTTCCTGCTGGAGTTTTAACAGCAGTCCCACTTTCAGCTACACGCTTACAATTTATTTAGAGGTGTTGCCTGTTTTCCATTTTCCAGCTCAGCAATCGTAAAGACAAAACTGAGCATGAATTGGACTCAAGGAAATGGGTTATTCCTGTCCAAATGCAGGTTGCTGTTGTACTGGATTCATCAGTGGTAGAAACACACCACACACAGCATTTTGGAGGGGACGGCCTGGCAATGGCAGCCAGTGTGGCGTGGTGAAGCAGGACCAAAGAGCTACTCTGAGGCACTGGCAGTAACTGTGTTACCAGTCAGTGAAAAAAAAACCCAACAAAACCCAAACAACACCACACCACCATTCCTCCCCCCCCCCAATCCCTAGAAGCTGCTGCTTGCATATTTTGCCTCTTGTTGAGCTTTTTTTTTGACAATTGTTCCTTGACAGACGGATATTCCAAGTGTAAGATGTTCCCCCAATATCAGTGTTTTCCTTAAATCTTGTTCCTATGCTGTCACTTTACATGGGAGTTCTTGTTTTGCTTTTGTTGAAGGATTAGGATGTGGGAACTTTCACCAGGCATAATGAGTTTAACATAATGGGTTACCATTGTGTATTTTACCTTTGTGCCTCTGGAGTGAAGGGTTGTTCTGGCAACAGAAGAATTATCTCAAATTATCACACTCCATGTAGACAGTCCATAATGATGCTTTTGCACTCAAGTTGCCTTGGGGATAATGACATAGAAGTGGACCAGCTGAGAGCCCTGAGGCCAATGCTAGTTGCCCATATATATAACTGGTGTATGCTTGATGGTGGGGTGAAAAAAAAATACAACAAGAAACTATTTGCATACAAACTTGAAGAGTTAAGCACTTTGCAATACTTAAGTAATATATTACATGTACTTTGAGAAATGATGGGGGAAACAGTTGTGTACTCCAAGCAAAATTTATTAGAAGTCTATTGAAGAAAAAAAAAACACAGAGACCTTTTGCTTGTAGGAATTCAAAGTCAGTTACCTGAAAGTCAGGTATGAAAAACCTGCATTTTTCTAAAATCAGATACAGAGTAGAAACAGTACTTTTTAAATATCACAGGCAACAGATATTTAAGTCTTCAATCATAAATGGCATCAAAGATAGGTATTAATTTCACAGCAAAGCTGCATGCAGATCTAGTTTAAAATTGAAAGCCTTTGAATATAAAGCTTTTGCCATGAAATCTGCAATAATAAAGGTATGCTGCACAAAGATGTTTCTTTACCTTTGTCTTAATGACATTTCTCAGTAATAAAGACATATGTACATTTAGATTTGGCTGGTAAACCATATTTTAATTAATAAAATTTTGCATAAAATGCTATCTTACAGAATTGCACTATCCAGATGTACTTATGGTAAACAGAGCAAGAAAAGAAAAATGCATTGAAATGTTCTGTATGTAAAGAGGGCAAAGATCAAATAAGGAACTTATTCTTTTTAAAAATCAACAACCAAATGGCTCTGTACAAAAAAAGCAAACATATGTACAAAATGCTACAGAGACTACATACATTTTGATAATTTCGATCCTTTACCCATGAGAAATGCAGCAGAAGCTTTTGCCATCTATAAGGTGCTGAAGAAACCAAATCTGAATTTTTATTTTTATAAAGCCATAGCCATTATCATCCTGTGCCTTAATTTTATTTGCTAATTTTATGCTTACCTTTGCTTATGGAAAATGTATGTTTTCAAATACTTTGTTTCATTCAGGAAAAAAAAAGAAAAAAAACACCTCTAAAATGTATCAGTTTTAATACTTGTGACTTTTTTTTTTCTGTCTAAATTCCTAAAAAGAATGTGTAACTTGGGTTTCATTAATATATATATACAAATATAGTGAAGTAAATCAGTACATGATACTTGTGAATATTTTTCAGGTGGCTATGTTAGGAAAAAAACCCCAAACCCAACAACTCATTGCACTAACACTGTTTACTTTCTGCTTATTAAAATTCCTGATATGTAAAAACACTAACCTCTCACATTTCATGTTGCTTACTATCACAACATTTTGATTGCAACCATTTAGTATCAGACATCAGTAGCAGGTTATTATTGTCTATGCTTATACCACTGTCTGTCTCTTCCTTAAATCCTCTTTCCCAAGTCTTATTGCCTTTTTCACTTCTCACCTTTTAACAGAAAACACTACAGGTTTGTTAGGGGGAAAAAAAAAGATTTAGCCAATACCATTGCACCCGTTCAGAACACTTGCAGTTCTTCCATTTTTCACTATGCTTGCTTGAGATTTTACAATCACTGTGCATATGTTACAGCATACAAGTGCAGGCAAACAATCTATATTATAGTTTGTCATACATTGTAAACCAGTACAATAGGCAAACCCGTGATACAGCAAGTGGAAGCAAAAAATGCTGCCAAGCTAGTAAGAATGTGGAAACTCAAACAATTTTTTAAAAAATAGTAAACAGCAACTTTCCCCTGTATTACATGCATGCTGAAAAAATCCCACCAGACTTCACGGTAGTACCACAAATGTTCTAACCAAGCATAGTTTTTCGCCCCTTCCTCCCACCCCCCATGGCAATTCCTCTGTGTACCTGTCATCAGGCTTTTCCTATTGTGTTTCACATAAAAAGACTTTAAAGCAGGGAGTGTTTAAATGCTGAAATGATTCTTCTTGTCTCAGAAAAGCTTAGTTATTCACTCTGTGGTCGTTGCTGTAATACTGCTGGAACGGTTTGGCGGGTGGGATGGGATGAGGATGAACTAGATGGCCTCTATTTGAGACTGCAAGCAAGAAAACAGAAGGCCAGCGTAGCATGTTTTCTAGCAGCTTTATGCAGATGTGTTGCAGAGATGCAGCATAAATAAGTAGAAAAAAAAATTTCACAGCCTCTTGACATAGTTTCCAGGGAAAGTACCAAAGAATTTGGTTCTTCTCGAGGTTCCTGAAATTAGAAGCAATAAATGAAAGATGGGAATAACAACAGAAATTCACTATGTAAGCATGGCCTTAAAATTTTTATGTTTAATATTGCACAAACAGAAATATCTACAGTTTCTTATATTATAACTTCAAAAAAATATTTTTAATTTAATTTGTGAGTTGTGAGTTTTAACCAAGTATAAATGCAGGAAGTGACAAGCAAATGAAGAGGCATATTTGATTAAATCGTTAGGTCTTGATTAAAAGCTGTTCTAAAATTCTTGGTACACAGAAATAATTTAATTTCAACAACATCAAGTCTATTTAAATAATTTGAATTTTTTTAAATGCAAAGGACTAGTGAGATGATTAAGTTAGCTACATGTATATGAGCGTTTATGAAATGATTAAGCTACTTTATCTAGGCCTGGTTATGAAATCTTTGTTCAGTAATGCTTGGTTCTCACAAGTAGTCAATTCTTTAGATGTATTCATGTGAGTAAGATTTAAATTACCTGGTCTTTATGAGGAGAACAGTAATACATAGGCCATTTTGTGTCACAAATGACAACAATGCTGTACAACAAACTGCAGACGTGTCAATTTGTGTCCACCAACTTCAAAAGATGAAAGGACAAAATCACCCACTAATTTCAGTGGATTTTGGTTGGGATTTCTCCTGATAAAGCCAGGTTTAGGTTTATTACACTGAATAACAAAAATTTAGTTGTTTAAAAGACACTAAACAAAGAGGGTAGCAAAGGTTAGGGGGGGAAAAAAAGAAAAAAAGCAACCAAATTAAAACATACCCACAAACCATCCATCATCACATTTTTCCATCACATCAATGACATCTCCCTCTCTGAGCTCCAATTCATCTTCATTCCTAGGAGTATAGTTATATAGAGCCTGAAACCTTAAATAGGACAAATGATGCATTTTAAAAAGAAGTAAGAGTTCCTTGCACCTTTGCTGAAGTAAAGGAGCTGGCTTAAACATTAACAAGTAACACTTCTTGCTAATAGACGGGAAAAGGATTTATTTTGCTTGATGGATTTGAGAGTTAAGAATTTACAGTAAATTAAAAAAAACTTCATTGGAAAGATCTGACACTAAAGACTGGTTTTGCTCCTCGACCAGTGGCTTTGAAAATAGATGTATTTTTTTAGCATTATTTTATAGTTGAGTCACCTAAACTGAGGACTACGGGAGGGGAGCCTACAGACGTATTGGCACTGTAACCCTCCATGATCAGCATCTGAAACTTAAGCTCTCTGAAGCAAGTACCAACAGCATAAGTGAGGTGTCTGTGGAGGAGGGTGCCCAGGACAGCAGTTCACACACACTGTCATTGTAACTGAGGGACCTCCCTGAGCTCCTCAGCTGCAAGTGGTGTGGCAAGCCTTTGCTCTGATATAAAAGAGGTGCCCTCCTCTATGGAGAAGGTGGAGCATAATCGCTATTTGGAAACATACAGGGGTAACCTGGTTCCCTGGTTAAAGAGGTTTGAATCAAATCAGGGGACAAATGCATGGAAACTTAAATGGTATTCAGACACCGACCTGTGTCTTCACCCCTGGCCAGGAGCTGCAGTTTGCAGATGTTAGTGGATAAATGGAAAGAGGTGTGAGATTCCTTGACAGCTTTTAATTGAGGTTTTTTGAATTGAAAGAATGGCAATAAACTCTCACTAGGGGGAACTGAAGGCACGTGGGCTGATAGCCCACAGAAAGATTGCTGCATAAGCCCCTGAGTCCTGCAGAGTCAGAATCTGCTTTTTTTTTGTAAGCAACTGTGCCCCACATACGAGTGACTGCATATAAAGAAGCAGGGTACAACTGCAGAAATTGTACAAAGGAAATAGTTTTAATTTCAAAATACTGAAGCAAAACGTAATCATATCCATTCCTTCCCTCTTAACAACAGTTCACTGAGTTTTAAACCTTAATGCCATTACACTTCCCCAATAAAAACAAAACAGCTTGCCAGTTGATGTGTTGGTACTGAGTATTTCATTTAGCTCTGTATCATTCCAGCAGTTTTCATGGCTTAAATGAGATGTTTATTTTAGTAAAAAATTGATGTTCCTGAAAGTCCAACTTGAAAATCCTACATATAGAGTGGTGCTAGGTTTAGTTTAATGATAGTCTTGACTAAACTACACTTATTTTTCACATTGCTGCTTTGGACAAAAAATGAAGATACTGTTCCAAGAAAATAAAGATTTTAACTTAATATCTTGTGACTGGCAGTTATCTCCCCAAGTCTGAAAAGTCTATTTTTATATTTTAATCCCACTAACAAAATGGAACAAAACTGGTTGTTTAAGCAGTTACCTCTGGTAATTTGTGCAGCAGGAGTACCAACAGTCTGTGCAAAAACCTAAGTGGCAATAACAGTTTCTATTATGCTTATCATCATTCCAGGAAAGCAGAGCTATTATGATACTCCAAAAAATTATTAAATGCAGCTTTCAAGGGGACAGCGGTTGCAGATGTAATGTATCATGAATAGGATTCAAGACAATTACTTACTCAAGTACAGTAACGAGGATGTCCCAATTAGCACTCTTTGTACTTTTGAAATTGAATCTTAGTAATTTCCAGATAATCCATTTTAATAACTCCAGTGTATTAACTTCATTCTCTCTGTGCTAATCTAAGACTTTCTTAAGTATGAAAACTCTACTGTCATTAACAACACTGACAGAATACATATTCAAAGCAAAGAATGGTTGGTTGGCAATTGAAATATATTTCTATTTTTAATTTTAGGAATAAATAACTTCAGTCATGAACTACTTAAACAATATCTAACAAAATGAAATAGAAAATTATTGCTTACAAAACTGAGTTAGGTGCTTCAGTGTGCTCAACAATACCAACAGGAGCTTGTAGTTTCAGTGAGATTAAAACTAAAACATCCTATTTTAATTATGTATTATCTGTGGCATAGCTGTTTGGTAACTTTTTGCCACTCTCTTCTGTCTTCAAGTGACTAATAGGTAAACTTCAAAATATTTTTAGATGTTACGCCTTAGCTACATTTCTGAGAAATTATCTAACTTCAGCATATGCTGAAGTGCTCTGATGCTAGAGGAAGAATGGCTCCTGGTTTCAATGATCCTCGAAACAGGACCCAAATGCAAGACTTGAGGAAAAAAAAATATCTTGAAACAATCTTGCACTGAACTTGCATTTTAACAGTCAGCACTGAAGTATCCCAAGCATTTAAACTGTTTATGAAAATAAGACTTGAGATCTAGGTTCTTCAGTTTTCAGAAACACTTTCCTGTATCTCATATTTGAATTGCACTTATAAATCACACCAAAAAGTGTGAGCCTGTGTTCCTGTGATCAACATATTGAGGTTTTTTTTTCTCTATTCACATCCAGAACTGTTTCTGAATAATTTGCTTCAAGTCAGTAAAGCAGATGAGTTGAATCAATGTTAAATCTTAAACTGTCATTCTGCTGAGATGTAAAAATGGAGAGAATAAAGAAGAGTCAAATTTTACTTTTACAAAATTATTACTCCTTTTAAGTATAGATGATGGGAAACTGTAAATTGTCATGTCTGTCTGCATTTGATGTAAATTAAACAATTAAGGCTTTGCCCTCTGAGACCTTCTTCGATATCTTCCTACCTCATGCATTTTTCTGTAAATAATCTCTGAAATCTCTTCATAATTGTACTTGGCAAGTTAACAAATTATCTGATGATGTTCTGGCTATTGCTTAAATGCTAGGTTTTGGTTTAATAGACAATAAGTATACTTACGGTTCCCCCCCACTGTGTATGTTTTCATGAGAAAGCACAGGGCGCTGTGGCTGAAATGAAATGATTTGAAATGTAATAAAGATTTGCAGTTTAAGGTCCAAATAATTGGATAGAGGTGTGACACACAGTTGCTCAAGAGTTCATATTCTACCTTGTGTAAAACAACGGCCCATTCTGTTCCCCCTCCAATAAATTCCTAAGAGACATGACAAACAACTAAATCTTGGTAGGTTTAAAGATCTGATTTTTGGAGGCCATAATAATAACTAAACAAACTGTGAACTTTATCAGTCCATTCTATTTATAGTACAGTATAAAGTTGGAATAGAACCCTTCAGCCTCTTCACTGTGAAACAGAAATAACATTAGAAAAATCAGATGCAATGGCTGAACATCGTACATTCTTTGCGTGAAGTAAGAAAATCTCCTATACTTAATGGCAAAATCCAGAATATTGATAGAGAAAAACCATACCAATTTACATTACACACACACAGAGTACTAACTTGGCAGGCATAACATGCTATGCTTTAATTACTTCTGTTTCATCTCAAGCCATGCAGGCTGTTGGGAGTCGAAGAACAAAAAAAAAAACACATTTAATTGTGTGAAAATAACAATTAACACTTTTACTTCAGCAGAAAAAGTAGTTTGTATTTCCAGTGCAAAGCTTTATGAAAGGAACTATGTCCCTTCTTAATGGAGCATTACCCACCACTAATATTCAATAAATCTGGATGCAATGGAAATGAAAAATATAAACCTCCTACAGAAACCATATCCTGCTCAGAAAGTCATTGACTTATACTGATCAGAATCTGGCTGGGGCCAGAAACAACACAGGAGCAGGTGCTTGGGAAAGCTCTTGATGTGAGCGGGGATCAGATTTGCTGATGACTGAGGATGCCTTAAGGTCATGATGTAGAGACAAGTCTGGGAACCATATCTGTTTTAGAAGTGTGGATATCAAATATTTTTCATAGCACTTTCTTTCATGAATTGAGCAAACTGTAACCCGATCTTTAAGCCATGGAATTTGTCTTATTGCCCCATGATTCTCTCTTGATTTGCTTATTTCAGTTCACTCTTGAAGATGATAGAGTCTTCAATGAGAGAAGGCAGCAGTAAACAGCCCAGAGTCTGATAAAAGAAACTGAATAGAAGAACACTCTATGTAGTTTGGTTTTTGTTTGTTTGTTTTTCTCCCTTTTCCCTTTCAACATCTCCAGAAGACATTAAAGAAGTTAAATTTCTTTTCATCAGTTTGTATGTGTACAGGCAGAAAGTATTGTGAACAGTCTACACTTTATCTTTACAGTCTATGGAATGTAACTTTTAAAAGGTTCCTAAAGATGCAAGCAGGAGGATTACAGACTTTTAATTTGTATTATTGAATGCTAAGTGGGAAAGAGGTTTTCAAAGTAAAAAAAAAGAATTTTCTATACGCTTTACTGTCTTCTCTTCTTCATGTAACTCTCCTCTGCTGGTGTACAAAAAGTTGTGCAATTTTTACCAAAGAATCCAACAGTAAAGATTGTAAATTAAACAGTTCTTAGTAAACCTCTTTCAATGGTTGGCTCATCAAACAAGAAGAAAACAGTCCATTTGGCAGAATGCTTTGTATTTAGACTGGAATCTGACCTTACTTTCTGCTATCTTTCATCAGGTCTGTAACTGAGCTGACTGCCACAGATAGTCAGAGATGCAAAAGAACTCAACTAAGGTTAAGGATTTTTCCTAAAATGAAAGTCAATATCCTAAAGAATGCTAAAAATGATACAATGCTTTGAATATAATACCAAGACAGGAAGAAACTGGGTAGGTCAGTATTATCTTCTTTTTCTCCATATACTTCATAAAATGAATTAACTACTGCAGAAACAGATAATAAAAATCAAGGTGACTAAAGATTTTCAACTGTATGTTATTGCCACTGAGAAAACTTTGACAAGATTACAATCTTGTGAAAATAGGGTGAAGTTATGTCTGAAGAGGGGGACCTTGGAGCTCACTCGCTATTTGAATACATTCCACAATAATACCCCAGCCGACACCCAGAAGCTTTCTCCTGTTTTCTTTCCCTAAGCTCTCATTCCCATATGCAGTTACATTAGCTAGATAGGGGACTGTTGCAAAGACTGTTTCTAGTTTTCAACTAATCCTCAGTTTACTAGAATATCCTGTTTCCTGGAAAATACTGCAGCATCTAATCCCAAAAACATTAAATGTGCAATCAAGTCAATGGTCCCCAGTTGTATCCCTGATTTTCATGCATGATTAATACGCTCTTGCATATAATAGTTCTGTACATTCCTGAGCATGCAAATTAGGTGCATGATTTGTGCTCTTGTAGTCTTGGAATTAAAGTAATAAATACATTACGCATTGACCAATACACTTCTCTTAACATACTGGTTACATGTCATTAATCTGGAGGAACATGCAAAATTAATATAGGGCTTAATCCCTTTTTTATGGATCTCACTCCTAGTTGGACTTTCTGTGAGATGGTGTTGGTCCACTACTACAAGAATCCTGGCCTTCCTATCTGTGATTGAACTGTCTTTCTTCATTGATGAGGAAAGTACTATCCCTTCATACCTGGTAGTAAACATAGGCTTGCCAAAAAGCCAAGCTTTGAAAGTTACACAATCCTACATATGTTAAACTAAAATTCAAATTTTAAAAAGGGAGCCACCAGAAAGATGATCACCTAAAATCAGCAGGAACAGTGTGGAAAACAGCTCATCCTATTAACTGCTTTAAGAGCCATATGTTAAGAAACCAATGCAAAGAATAATTCAGTCCTAAAATGAAAGTAAAATATAATCCATAAATTCTCATTCTCACAAAATTTTAGGTTGTGTGAGGTTTTTTTTTTTCCTTTCCATAGTACAGATCACCTTTTTGAGGAAAGTCCATGCAAACTCTAAACAACCTGACTTTCTAACTAGGTAAAAATGTTACAGTTATGTTACAGATAGGAAGGGAAAGGTTAAAGGGTATAAAAGGCTGGAATGACACTGCTTGGATAAAGAGAACAGTATTGAGTGAACATCATACCACAGCAAAAAAGCGTTTTGAAAAATAAGGACATGGATTCAAACCTAAGAATTCAGTCCATATATATGCAATGAGTATAAATTTTCGACTCTTGGAAGCTGTAATTTTAATAAACTAGAAATGCTTTGAAAGAGAGGAGTAATTTTAATAAAACCAGACTAAATATAAAGAGCTTTGATCTCTTACATCTTGTAGCACTGGAAATACCATGCAGTACCGCAGAGATACAATACACTAATGGATTTATATAATGAGTTTTGGCACACACAGACCTGTTGCCTTTACTCAGACATAGCATAGAAGCACAACAGGAAGAAAACAGAGCATACTGATAGTACTGAGACACTTGGGCAAAAGCAAAATACTGCTAGACACTGAGCTCCTTGTCCATGGAAATGCTGTTATTGCACACTGGGCATCCAGCACCATACCCTGTGTGAATAGCTGTGACCTCTTACAGGTGAGCTGCAGGATCTCTTAGTCATCACTGGGCTACGAGGAGGTTTACCCATAACAAATCTCTCTCTCTTTAAATTAGCCTAGAAGAACCACAAAAACTGTGTCAAGTGAGAGTTTAAGAATGAAGCATCATGGGATTTTTGTTCCTTCATTCATACATGCAAATCCAACATGCTTTTCTTGATAACAAAAAGCAATGAGTTACAGGTAGAAATAAGTACTACTAGTACACAGTATTTCTATTGTTGTCACTGTATCTGTTTTCCAAGTTTTGCTGCTCTGGCACATGCCCTTACATGTAACAGTTACTCCATGTGTACCCCTGAAACAGCTCAGTTGGTAACACAGAAAAGCTCAACAGTATACAACAAATGTTGTAATTCCTTACTGTTAAACAGAACGCTTCCCTTAAATTTGCATGGAGAAAGCAAGTAAATACTTGGTGGAAGGTACTTCAAGAAAATATCCTCGTTTTGTTAGCATCACTATAAATCAGAAAAATATTTGTCAGAATTCAGTTCTTAAGGGGTGTGTGTTCAGCAAATGTGAATTCTCAGGGGCAGGGGTCAGCTGGGGGGAACGTGAGGGGAGTGGAGTGATGATACTGAAAACCTCTTCTCTGGTATTTGTGACTGTTTGTCAGTAGAGTGTGACAAGATAGAAAAACAGCCTCCTCTTAGGAGAGGGGTGAATAACAATACCAACAACAACAACAACAACAAAAAAGGATACCAAGAGAGACCAAGGAGCTAGAAAAATGTCAGCATTTCTCCTTGGGACATGTTTTCAGAATTCTTCTTTTGGAGGACACCCTCCCACCAACATGGTGCAAAGTGACATTTCCCACCCATAGCTCCTTGTATTCCACTGTCCAAATCCCTGGTCATGCTTTAGATTTGAGCCACATTCCAAATATATTTATGTACACACATATATGTATGTATACGTATGCATTTTTACATCAACAAAAATTACAAAAGTATCAGTATACAGCTTCAAGAACTCTCTGAAGAACCTCCCTTCACTTATGAAATTTGAGTCCTCAAAATATCTCATGTTCTTTCTGCTGTGTCAGTAGAGAGCAGACCTTAATGATGGGCAACATGCATAAAGAGAAGAGGATAGGAACTGTCCTGTCTTCTCAAGCCCAGCCTGGCAACTAAGCAGGAGGAAAAGATTTATCTCATTTTAGAAATACTGTACAAAAAAATCTGTCATTGGTAAGAGTGCATCTAATAATTTTGAAGATTTTCAAATAGGTAAGTATATACTGATTAAGTTTATAAAGGAATCTGTTCCTGAGATTTAAAAAAAAATCCAGATTTGAAATGGTTTGAAAACAATAATTAAGGCTGAGAACTCTCTAACAAGACCCCAGACCTTCCGTTCTTCTGGGTACTCGGGCTCTTGTGTCTGTAAGATGGAATCATCCCCCTTGGTTAATTAATGTCTTGCCTCCTGCCTTGTCCATTTAAGAGCAATACACTGCCTAGGAGGTTCCCTGGGGCAGATATTTTAACTCTCAAATCAGATATTCCTTCTGTTCATTTTCAGATGGGATTAACATACCTTGCTCAAACAAGAGCAAAGAATATGAGGGTCACCTAAAAAGAATTTCAGTGTAGGTGAGAAATTTTCTGAATTTTGCTCCTTAGGCTAAGCAAAAGCATCAAAAGCACTGCGCCAACTGATAAATTATTAAAAGTTGCAAAAACAAGTGCAGTATTCTGTTTTACTTTTTATTTGAGGCGGAATGTACCTAAGCCCATGACAGATTCATGCCCAGGAAAGAAGCCTTATGTCTCTCCTATATCCAAAAAATCCCAACAGATCTGGTGGATCTTAAGATTTCCTTAAGTCCATTATGTCTGTGTTTTCTGTGAATACACGTTGTAAGACAGGACAGAGTAAAAAAAAAGAAAAAAAAGGCAGGATTTCTGGCACAGATGTAATGATCAGCCTTCTAGGATAGTTTCTTTTTGCATGACGTTTTCCCCTTTTCATGAGCAAATGAATTCCCTGGAAGTCAGCACTGGAAATTAACTTTGTCTACCTAGAGCAACTCTTCAGTTTTCATATTTCTGCCACAGAGCTGCAATGCTGATACAAGCTGTAATCCTGAAGAGGGAATAATCTTTGTCCAGTCCTTGACTAACAGAATTGGTATTTAGAACATGACTCTGCAGTGATGCTTTCCTGTGAAATTTATGACTGTTCTTCCAGGCATTGGCTTGAAATTGAAAACACAAACACAAATGTTACCTAGTTTCTGCATACTTGAATACAATTCTGTTCCGTTCAATTAAATGAGTTAATCTGTTGTCCTGGTATTGACTGGAAATTGAGTTGAAGCTTTCTGCTTCCCTGTCAGTGGTATCTCCTTAAGCCATTTCATTGTATCATAATAGTTACAGTTTTACCTTGTTTCATTTGAAGAAGGCTTATTTTAATACTCCATGTGTTATGTTATTTAATATTAGTAAACAAAACAGTACATCTGAAAAGATCAAACTCGGTGTTAGCCTTGCAGTTATTTAATATACATGAAGATTTGCAACAATCCATAATCAAGAGGTGCAGTTACCTTTAACTGTGGTGAGTCTTTCTCCTGCTGATGTAACGGTTTAGAGAGGAGGGGAGGTGGGAGGGAAGCAACAGACAGGTATGTTGTAGGAACGGAGTGGAAAGTAGGTGCCTTGGCAGAGTGAAGTGGAAGATTAGAAGAAAGGTTGAAAGGAGAATCAGAGTCTTCTGATGTTCCCACAAAAAGTAGAGCTGGCTTAAATGTTTAAGAAAAATGAGAAGTTGTGCTATAAAACCAGCTGTAAAGGATGTCAAATGCTCAATAAGGAGACATGTAACTAATCTGAACAATCACAAATGTCATGCTAATTTTATTATTAGTCAGTCTACATTTCTGGAAGAGATTTCTTTTCTCAGAAATCACAAAAATGTTGCCATTTGTGGCCATGGATTTCATCTCTATTCTTACATTTTTCTCCTGTGTTTTTCAGGTCAAATAAGGGTAGAGGTAGCCTGCAAAATCTTTCTAATTAACTAGTTTTACACTTGGCCAAAAACATACTGTCTTAAGCATCTGATTTGCATCTTGACAGCCAAAGCAACTGCCTGAACAGTCTGTTGAAGTGCTGGACAGAAAAAAAGTCTGTTCTAAAACTTTGCCTAGAAACCACACAAATAGCGGTATTGTGGCATTTAATGGCCAGCACACATTTGGGATAGTTCAGTGATGTGCTGTCCCAGAGAGGAACTGGGGAGGGTTTCAGGAGGAAGCATTTGTCTAACTGCCAAACATAATCTGATCCGTTATTATTAGTCATGTTCTCGTAACAGAGCCTGCTATAAATATATCAGCTGGTGAAGTGACACATGTGAAGCACAAACCGCAGGGTCTCCGCAGGAGGCATGTCCCTCCCTCTGGAGAACTGGGGGCTTCTGGCTCAAAAGGGGCAGCATGTAATGGGACAGTGAGGAAAACTGTTCACTGGCTTTTTACATCAGAAGCTCAATGGCAACCAACAAGGACAGAAGGACCAGCACAACTGATACACTACAGAATTTACAGCAGTGCATATGCTTGCTTCTGAGAAGGGACTATCCCTTAACACTGACAATTTTTAATCATAGAATGGTTTGGGTTCAAAGGGACCTTAGTGTCTAGTTCCAACCTCCCTGCCATGGGCCGAGACATCTTCCACCAGACCACGTTGCTCAGAGCTCAAATTTTATCGAATGCAATTGCATAAAGCTGTGCCTGTGCACAATACAAACATGTAAATATAAGAAAAGGCAGAGAATATTTATACTAAGTTATCTGAATAGAGAACCCAGGTATTTCAGAAATTAAAATACCTTATCAATATTTGGTGAATTGTATCCTTCATAATAATCCATAGAGCCTCCTCCACTTGCTACTGGGAATTCTAAACTGTCATGTACCAGATCCAGATCCTCCTCTATATAGAGTCTTGTCAGTTCTTCTGTTGTGTCTTGTTCTCCTTCGTAGAAATCTGATTCTTGAGGCTTTGACTGATCCTCTACATTAAGTGACAGATCTGCAGTAAAGATTTCCTCTTCATTTTCAGCATTTGTAGCTAGCACTCTGGACATGGAACCACCTTCATATGGTGAAGGGATGTTACGGATAGCACCAACAGGTTCACCTTCTCTTGTAGTATCTAACAAGTCTCTAGGTACTTCAATAACTAAAGGGTCAATTATACCTCTCAAGTCTTTATCTTTTCCTGATTTGGTATTGTTGCTGACATGCTTATATGCTATGTCATGAGATGAGCTGGCTGAAGATGATACAGAGGCAGATACAAGAAAGGACAGAGGAAGAGCTGTAGAAGAGCTGAGAGACACTTCTGTATTTGGAATAACATGACCATCCTTAACTTGGTGAATGCTATTACCTGGGGATATTGCTACAGTTTGAGAAGCTGACAATGCCAAAGAATTGAGTTCTTCTAAGTCACAAAGAAAACTGTCTGGAACTGATGGAGAAGTTAAGTTGCATGTGCTTGAAGGCGAAACACCAACAGTCCTTGAAAACAAGTCACTAGTGGCAGCCTGGAGAATCTTTTGATCAGTGTGTGACCAAGAGGAGGAAAGTTGTCTGGAAAGTGGGGACAGTGCTTGGGAAGGCAACTTCAAAAATAAGAACAACATGGGAACTCAAATAAATAGTATGACAGAGAATTAGGATATATGTAAACTGAAAAAGAAAAATGTCTGTGTGATCATCTGGATTACAGGGTACAATTTCAGTGACCATGGGTGTCTGAAATCACTACTACATGAATCAGAACAGCAGGAAAGACATTTGAAACATGAAACTGTATCAGGTTTTGGCTTGAGGCATAAATGTCAGGCATTAAGACAGAACTGAATCATTACATTCATGAAGGCAACTTGCATTTGATCTGCTAAAGTTATGTTATTTATGGTGCTCTGTTAGTGAGCCTGTCACAGGTTATTAAATCATACAATTAATATTAACAAAATTTTCCCTGAACTATTACTATTATTTTGAGAATAGCACTTGCAGAAGTACATTTCAGGTGTCATTAAGTATTTATTTTAAAGTATAAAAACTGAGGTGATTTCCAATTATTCAAATTTAATACTTCTACTTTTTCTTAATACTTCCAGGTAAATGTTTAAGAAACATCTTTAATATATTGCATACTTTTATTAAGGCATGAACAGCTACAATGCATTTTTTTCAAAAGTAACCTTAGTTGAAAAATGACATTAACATTTGTGAAAGGTACATTCAATTCAAACTGAATGTAGGCAGTCAACAATGCTTTTAAAATAGTGACAGCACAGTATGCAGCAGTATATTTTGAGTATCTTTACACAATATTGATTGAAGTATCCTTCTGGTAAAAGAAACGTCCTTTTCTAAGAATGAGAGACTGGTGAGTCATACGTACACAGCATCAGTAGATATCCATTGCTTCAGTAAATACTGAAAATGCATTTTTGTTACTATTAACCCTCAAAATTAAAACTGAGTGAAAAATATTTTGATCTCATTGTTACAACTATCCAGAATAATTAGATGTAATCTCCAAGTTATCTGCACTACTGGAGACTTTAAGTATTAATGTGCTATTTCAAAAGTCTAAATTAATGTGGCAGAATAGGAAGGTTAATTTACTTACCTTCTGCTTGAGTTTTCTTGAGGCAAATAGCTTTATTTTATAGTCAGACAACCTTTGTTACAGAGTCTTCTGTAACAAAGTAAACAGTATAGACTGATACAACACAGCCTGCTAAAACAG
Organism: Corapipo altera; assembly: GCF_003945725.1. Lineage (NCBI taxonomy): Eukaryota > Metazoa > Chordata > Aves > Passeriformes > Pipridae > Corapipo > Corapipo altera. The sequence continues at coordinate 7,472,266 of NW_020884876.1, read as the reverse complement.
AGCTAGGCTGTTACAAGCAATACTCAGTCTCTTTACCTCATCTTTCCTCTCAAACAAGAGCCTCTAACATGGTATTAAGGTCAATAATAATGCACAAGAGACATTGCGATTTTTTAGTTTCCCATGGCTACAAGCTGCACTAGGTCTAAAGATACAGATGGACCAGGCAAAGCCAAGGACAGCAAAACTTGCTCCTGACTTGTATTGCTTATTTATTTTATTGCCATTAGGCCAGAGAACTTTAGTGCAATTGCTCTAGCAATCTAGTGATATGTGGTAAGAAACTCCAAAGGAATAGCAAAAGTGGTATCAGTAAGTGTAGTGAACTCTAGAACACCTTCAGGGCTCCTGTAGTTCTTCTAGGTAGTCAGGAACAACATGTCTTATTATATGGTATTGCCATTTCTGAATACAGTTTAATTCAGAAACAAGATGTCTGTCTAAGAGTTTCAGTAGAAGCTTGGAGGTTTTTTTTAAACTTCTGCTAGAACCCAATGATGGCATGTTACAAGAAAGGCTTCTTCCAACTTAGTCCCGTACAGAACTAATTTAGTAATAACTAAATAATAGTGGCAGTATGGTTTTGTAATATGGATATAAATGCTCTAAAGCATCACCTGTGCTCAACAAGGGTTATGTGGGTTACACAAACACCAGCTTTAGCTGCAGGACACCTTAGAGACAAGCCTGCTCCATAGAAAACGGGGAGAAGCACCTCTGAACACAGAGAGACATCTCCGGAATATGGAGCACCTAAGCTGCCTCCTACTCTCGATTTGCCCTCAGGTACCTCTGGGTTCCTATAACAATAAGGGGCCCTAGCTTATCAATACCTCAGCTGGCAGGTACAGAATTTTATGGTACTTCAGCAGTTTTGTTGGAAAGGAAGAGAGAGGATCTAGTTCTCTGTTGTGAGATGTTCTGGAAAACCAGAAGAGACCTGTTCTAGCAACTGTCCCAAACCAGCTAATATTGTTTAGTCATAAGCAATATTTTCAGAGGCCACTGTTGCCTATAAATGACATTTCTGGTAGCTTTTTACAACCCCAAAGTTGTAAATAAGTGTGGAACTTATTTCAAAGTTGAAGCATGTAAATGAGCGCCAGTATTCAAATATAGGAAAGTAGAAAAGGGGACAAAATCAACTGAAACAGAGATTAATAGCAGGATAAGATGTTTATAATTACACACAAAACCCACTGTCCAATGCTGAAGAGATAAAGAACAAAGGTAAAGAGGAAGATTTAGAAAATTTTCCATCTTGAGCTTTCAAAATCATCAATACTATGTTAATGCTAATCACGGTTTGTATGCAGAAACTGTCTTAGTTTCTGTCACTGCCAAAGATGTTATGCTCCCTGCACAGGTGACTGTGAAATCTCACAAGTGAATGACAAACAGTAACACAGGAATCTCTCTGCAACATTCTGCAGTACAACTTGTGGTGGTTATCTAGACTAGGAAGGAAAACAATTCAGAACCTATGACACACATTTGGTGTGAAAAATTAAAGCTTTAAAGGTCTGAATCCAAATTCATTGACAATGTGATGACAATCACCTTACTCCTAAATGAAACAATACTGTCACTGTTGTCCCACCTCAAAGAATGTAACAACAGCCTCCTTGTTGACTGTAAATGGTGAAAGGAGGAAGGTTTTAGTACAGAATCACTAATAATTTTTTTGACTTTGAAAGGCACAGAACTGATCTTGGCAAGCTGTGTCCTGCATGCTTATGTGACCGTAGGCTTTTAGTACAGCTGTTTTATGGGAATGTCTTCACACTGCACTAGGAAAAGTCTACCAGATATATACTTAATGCTCAAATTCTTGCTAAGATTCCCAAATAAATTTTTTCTGTTGACTTGATTTTTCTTCCTAAATTTTGCCTAGCCCTACTCTCAGTAACATAATAGCTAATGAAGAAAAGACCATAAATCATGGCAGAATGTAAGACACACACTTGGCTAATAAAATACTTTATTAATAAGATAGTAATGCAATTCTACCTATGCAGGAAAGAAAATATACTATGTTTAATGCCTAAGTTATGTATTGTATTAAAAAAAAATTACAAGTCCTTTTAAACCCACTCTAGGGGTGAGAGCAAAGAAAAGAAATCCTTACCTTAGTTGAACTTAAATGGTGTATTCTGTCACTAGAATAGCTTTGGGGGATCGGAGGATCAGGATAGTCATCAACACTTTTTGATGCATTCTTTTTGATGACTTCTACATAGGAAACAGGGAAGATGCCTTGTCTGTTGGTTCCTGGTATTTTACCTTCATACCAGTTTTGATCAACTCGCTTGAGAAGAATTACTCTGTCTCCCTGAAACGCATTATGAAAATGAGTTATCAGCACATACACTGTAAGTATATTTTGTGAATAGCAGGTATTATTTTAATGCATAGTATCATTTTCCCTGCAGTGCAGTTTCCCATCAGTCTTGAGCATCATCTCCATTTCCACATTTCTACTCCCATTTATAATAACCACGTATAAAACTACCAGCAAAATTCCAGCAAAATGAGGGGCTAGTCACGGACTAAAACGCTATTCTTTTATCATAGGGGAATCTCATGTAGTCTCCTACTCTTGGTTGGGAGAATAACATTAACACTTTTCTTTGGAGCATAACCTATTTTAATTCCTGACAAAACTACCAGCTAACACCCTAACTATAATAGGTAACAGTGACTGTTATGTCCATTTTTCCTTCCAAGTGATAAAAGTTAAACAATAAAACCCATACAAGCGCTCTGTTATCAGTAAAACTGAAATAAGTGGAGGTAGAAAGCTAAAAAATGAGTCCATGGGAAATATTAGAGAAAGAAGGGCTTTTCCTGGGCAGTGGCTCAGTTACTGGTTTTAGAAAGCTCAGCAATTGAAATGGAAAACATCAACTTTCTACTCAATCTTTCTCTGTAGTGAAACTTCATGAGCTACCCCCTTCTTTGTTTCACATGATGTGCTTTTTATCACGTGCCTTTTCGTAACAAATCCTTCCCTATTAATTTTGCATTCTTTTGGGTTTCTTTAAATTTGTTTCTGTAGCTGATAGGTGGAATTCACTAAAACTATCTTTAGTGAGATAGAACAAAAGAAAACCAGTGCAAGTTCACTTTTTAAAAAAAAAACAGGTTTGGCTGTCAAGATTATGACCACCACAATAAACATGGAAGGTAATTTCAAAAAGAAATAAATCACTAAATTACCCTCAACCCATAATTTCTCTAAGTTCCAATTCCCGATTGTTTTTTAGACCTCTTTGACATTTACTAATTTCTAATGTGTAAAAAACACTAATTATTTTCAGTAATGCTGGATTAAGCTCTAGGTCAGCAACAGCTAACCATATTCTTACTTTTATTTCAAAAGAAAAATAAACCACTGAAAAGCTTTTATGAACTCTAATTCTTTAAAAAACCCAAATGTATGAGGCAGAACTTCCCAGTAGATAAGAAGTACATACTACTTACACGTGAGTATTTAATATCTGCAATAATAAAGTTTCTCTATAGTGGTGATATTCCAGTGTCTCACAAACTTCAGAAATTAAACAGTTATTTTGCTTATGTGCAATACAGTATAACTACCAGGATGTGCATAGGAATGGCAATAAAATGTTATAAAAAGCAGACTGTTATTAAAAGAAATATTTGCAAGAACTGATACATTCACAAAAAAATCTCTGAGCCTTTTTTCTGTATCTTTTATCTTCTGTAATTTTCTATTTATTCTAGATTCATAATAATAGTGACAGCTAGGAATAATTATTAAAAAAAAGGAATAGATAACTAAGGAGAAAACTTGATATTTACGTGGGCAGTTAACAGATGATTGCATATGCTAATCTACCACAATCCAATTTACATGCACAACATATTTATGCTATTTTCAGGTAGCTGAGAAAGACTGCTAGCCAACAAGCTATTATGTTAGTAGTCTCTTACCATGACATTGCTTTGTGCATGGCAAATTATGAATGCTGAGTGCACCAAAGCACAGTATTGATTTGGTATAGCAGTAGACACTTTCATGGTGTTTTGATGGAAGATAGTTCTAAACTGTACCTTTCTAAGTGATAACTCCACATTTGTGTCTGCACTGAAATTGTATTTGGCAACAGCTTCTCCAATCTCTCCAATCTGTGCAGGGGGAGGTGGCCTGGCAGGCTGTGCTTTTTCTGGAGGAGAAAGTTTCTAAGGAAAAAGAAAACCCACAGATTTTTATCATTTTCATGTGGTTTGTGGACTTATTACCCAAATTAATTAAAGGAATTAAAACAGAAAACAAACCTCAACATAAGAAATAGGGAATATTCCAACTCTTCCATGGTGCTCACCCTCATACCAGTTTTGATCAATTTTCCTGAGGATATAGACAGTATCTCCTTTCTTAAAGGACAGCTCTCTGTAACAAATTTATTTATATCAGATGTTTATAGCTTTACATTTAATTCTTCTACCTGCATAGTTCCTGAGATCTTTACAGTTTGGAACTGAAACAGAATGTAACAAACATTTGAAGAAAAAGTATCATGGCTGTGATCATTTACCAGTTGATCATACCATATAAAATCAAGTGATTCACATTTATAGCTTTACATTTAGTATCTGTAAGTTATACAGGCCTGTTTTACACTTTGATTCCAAGGAAGTATTGCTAGTTACTACCAGAGCACTTAGTATAGCGTCTGCATGCAAGTATGATGTCTTTTGGATCACCTGTTTAAGTATTGCTTTTATGACAGGCATCAGAGGGATGTTCTTTATGAAATCAGTAGGGAAAACCAGAAAGTATATCCCATGTCTACCATCTAAGGAGTCTTTCTGCTGTGCCTTTTGCAATCGGACATGTCTGTCTCGTATTGGCTTCATAAGTCACCAATGTGCCTGTAACAGACGTGGATAGAGCCTTCCCAAATCTTCATTCGCGAAGCCCAGCCATGATATCCCATGTCTCTATGGCCTATCACTACCTTTTCATAGCAGAGCATGGTGAGCTTCTGCTCTACACATTTTTCTTTCAAGACAGCTATTCAGAAGCCTGAAGAACACAGGATCATGCTCTCACCATTTCTCATATTCAGAGTCTGTTTGATGTTGAATAACAAAAAAGGGGAATAATTGAAATCACTAAAAATATTTTCAGATCCTGGCCTGGGAGATCTTTGCTGCATCATCCATTTGGTTTTTCAACAGCTAAGCTGCTGTTTGGATAATTCAGGTTCTGAGTTTTCTCCCAGACACAGCTAATGTAATTCTAGTGTCAATGTTGGGCCATATCTGAATATTGTTTAAATGCCCTGGATCATTGGAACAACAGCAGGAATGAAATACGGGCACTCTACTTCAACACTCTCATATCCTAAATTAGTGGTTCCTGATCTTGTCTTTCTTATGGACCACTGTTGTCTTGGTATGGGACTTCTTACATCCTGCAGAGAGCCTATGTATGTTAAGACAGACAGGAAGGTGTTGAAGCATTATACAGAATTTTTATAACCCCATTATCTGTGTCAGTATTGTAAGCACTTTACCTTGTGTAACCTTAATAGAATTCACAACAAATGAAAAGCATTCAGTGGGTGACCCTCAGGACCTGTGCTCTAGAAGGCTGAAGATGCACAGCCATTCATGTGTTCAAACAGATACAATGGAGGATATAATAATTTAAGACACTTTTATTACGATGCAACTTCTCACACAGTTTGCTAATGCAGGGACTATCTGTGCAAGCAGGGTCATCATTTGCATGGCATTTGCTGTTGAAACTGGCTTAAACAGCAGTTAAGCTGCTACAAGTTCCAGAAAGAGTTTGCTTGAATCGTGAATTCTTAAATGAACAAAAGTCTAGTACTTACTTAGAAGTCTGAGCTTTAAAGTCATATACAGCTCTAGCTGGCAGTTTCTGAAAAGCAGGTAAAGTGATTAATACATTCAGGTAGTATTACTATATAATAAACATGTTTCAACTTTTAAAAAGGCGACCAAGACTCAAAGTGAAAAGGATGTGCTTTACAGTGGTTCTTGCAGAAATAGTCCATTAAATATATGGTTTTTATTTTTTTTTAAGGTAGTTAAGTGTTTGAGACTTAGTTTTCTAAAAACAGAAATAGCAGCTAAATTTTAATACAGACTGTTTTTCAATTTTATGTGTAACAAAAATACCAAAGTAAATAAAAAAGTTAACAACGCCAATGTAACTTGTAGGCAACTAGCTTTTTAGGCACAATGTAAATTCACATACCTAATATTCTGTAGTATTCTAGATGCTTTCTCTGTTAAACTTGTTACCTTTAGGCTAATTTCAATTGCAAATACTGTATCACTTATATATACGTATATATGAGAAATTACTCTGACAGCTGGAAATTACTGGGAATATTTTGAATTTCTATAATCACATTCATAGTTTTAAGAAAGTCTGAGAAACACAGGACTGGAGTTGATCTCCTGAGTCATCTGTGCAGCTCTCTTGCTATTACAGGCAATCACATTATATCACTCCTATCATATATTTATCAAGTTCTATCACAAAGTACATGCAAGCTCAATATTGTTTCAAAAATAAAGCTGTTAAACAGCCCTACCTCTCCTCACCTGTGCAGCTGAAACTTAAACTTTCACTGTTTTCAAAGCTCTGCTGAAAACACGAACTGTGATCCGGCCCAACAGCCTCCCTCATCTAGTGTCTGCAGTTGACAAGTAACCGTCACCAGATACTTCAGAGGAAGGTGCCAGAAGCGATAAACAGTATTACATGAGGGTATTTGGTGAAATTCTTCAGTGTTTCTCTGCAAGTACTTGCACAGATAAGATTGCTACATTTAAAAAAATTTCTCTCTAGGATATACTAGCGACTAGCATGAGCTGATTATGCTATTTCTGAGAGATGCTACTTGTAAGGATGTAAAGGTGTGCATCTTTTTATGAGAGGAATAAAAAGGGACACTTGAAAATTTTGCATTTTACTTTTATTCCACATGTTCTTGACTGAGTTCTCTCTGTACTTGTAATTTAAAGGCTAGCAAATTTAGCATACCTAGAGCATTGTCTTCACCATAACAAAAAAGTCCCTAAAGTTATTGCAAGGGTCCTGTCTATTTGAATTTTGTAATACTAATACAATTTTCCATTACAGGTCTAAGCCTACATTTAAAAGCATTATCCTGTTCCTTGCTGTTGTTAAAAACAGTCTTTTAGACAGGAGGTGATTCATATCAACTGTAGCTAAGCCCTTTTCACTCTTCCTTGATTTTGGTACAGCTGGTGCTGTAACTACTAAAGCAAATAACAGAAGAAAGAGGATAATATTAAAAGAACAGTGGAGTTGATTAAATACAAAATACTTTGCACTTTACAAAACATACCGGAAATAGAGAAGCCTTTCTTTCATCTTTTTAAATTACAGTGATCTTAAAAATGGCTTGTAATTTAAGTATTTTATGTATTTTCAAATTGAAAAATTACTTTCTATGTCATGAGATTCTTTAAAAGGAACACATAACTCAGCTCCTGGAACATTTTTTAGCTCTATTTTGTAATAAGCAGTCTTTTTTTTTCTTTTTTTTTTTTTGTTGAAATCAGACTCTTAATCAAATTGCAGCAATATAAACATGTCAGTGGACTGTAAACGGATCTGAATTCAGTTCTAACTGTACCACCATTTAGCAAGGTAGATAACCCAGAGTAAACCCTTAAATATTAGCAATTAAAATATAGTACCCTCTTATGCTGCCATTATTTTGTGCAATATTTTAATAAAAACCAATCAAAAATGTTAACAATCCATGGTCTGTAGATGTTGGTTAATTTAAATGTACTTTATGATTGAATAAAATCCCTGAAGCCTGTTTGGAGTGCATTTACAGTTACATCTATAAGTATTCTTAAGATACTAAATAATACACTTCATTTTTCAAAGTGTACTTTTCAGTGATACTTTGTGTTACTTTAATGGTGGTATGCCTGCTTCCACAACCTTTTCCAAAGCACTAATATGAGTAATCAGTATATAATTACCATCACCAACTGTTACAAACATTAGTGTTTGCTCTTAGGAGAAGTGGTTTTGTCTAACACACCAACGACAGTAGTTTTCCTTTCCCAAACAAAAATAATGGTGAAATAAAGATGTTTTGTATCAGTTTTAAACTACCAAGGCAGTTTCTTTGTGTGATGCTTTGGATCTCAAAAGAGCCTTTCCCCAGTCACATCTGCTCTTCTCTGTTCCAAACACCCTCTCTGGTCAACTTAGACAGAATCTATCAATAACTAGTAAATTTATGTTCATATCTATTTAATAGTAAATGGAAGTCCACAGTTTATTTTACAAAGCTTGATATTATTTTAATTTCTCGAAGTACCAATCCTCCTTAATGAAAAAGGAAGATGCTGTCCCATCTGATGATGTGATAAGTAACTGTTCCTTTGGTCTGCATTATTAGTGTCTTAAAACCAACACAAATCTTGTCTCAAATATGTTACCGATCTCCCATATGGATATTGCTGTGTTATTCATTGTTGTTTCACTACCTCTTTGTCTGTAGTTCCTCTTCTCTCCCTTGGAGTAAATCGGCCCACATCAGTGAAAGTAGAAGAATAGCTTCCAGGAGACTCCTGGTCTACTGAAAACAGAAATTATGTGAAATTACGGTAAACAAAACCATTAAAATGTGTAATGCTTCTTGGTTTCATTAGGGAGGTGAAAAGATATTGAAATCTATTATTTTACCTTTAATAGAAAGAAAAGCACATGATATGATGGTTAAGTGCACCTTCAAAGAAAAAAAAAAAGATACTAACTCTTAAGCAAAGGCAATGGCTGTCCTCTGATCCACAGCAGAAGAAAAGATATGAGAGAGGATCAAGAGAGCAAAATTATGCCTCACTGTACAAAGGGATGGACCCCTACCGGGCCAAGTGGAAGACATGACAGCAGTACTGGGACTTCATCAGGTTGCATGACACTGTTTCAGAATGCCAACAATATAAACACATATTTACATGCACAAAACATGATTCAAGCATGCTTCAATGAGAAATAGTGAAGTAACATTGTTTCCTCCTAAGTGATCTAAGATGCATTTCTACTTTACCAGGGGCACATGTTAGGCAGCACAAGGGAATTTAAAAAGAAGTTATTTCATAAAAACAACTCTGTTTTAAGAGATGGAATACAAATCATTACTCACCAATCTATGTGGCAGGCTTCTCTAAAATACAGTTTACCAATGTTTATTACAGGATGGTATCTTTTCATGTTTTAATAAGAATAAAATGAAAATCTTACACATTCTATAGCTCTGCAAGTTGCCAATGTGAAATGAAAATATAATAGAACTATTTCAGATCAGAGGATGAAATGAATTGCCTCTCAACTTCTGAGAACTATTGTTTTAGTCTCCTACTGTCACAGTGATATTTGCTAGTGAAAATGTGATAAATGTTTGTCTTCTTTGACTTCATTCCCACAATCTGTTCTTACCAAGTTCATACATTTCCGAAGGAGTATAAGTGGTTAAAAAGAAAGGAACTGAAAGCAGGTCATCCATTATGTTGGGGTCTTACAGAAAAAAGATGTAAATGGTCTCTAGTGGGCTATAGGCTAAACCAAAAAAATTGAAGCTATTGATAAATATACTGGAGGCAAAGAAATGAGATCATTGTATTATTTATGCCATTGGTTGCAAGCATGTCACTCCCAGCAAGTATATCACAGTCCCAGTTCTGGACAGGTTTCTTGATATGGCATGTGTTCCTGAATGAGGATCTATACTCACTGCACAAACCTAAAGATACAATGCCTCCAAACATATCTATTATTTTTTTTCTTTATTCTCTAGCAAAAAGAGAAGGACATGGAAAAAGAGTGAAAATGCAGAAGCTTTAGGAAAAACAATTTCCTTTATTTCTCTACAGCTCTTTATGCAGCCAATATTGGTAGTTTTTAGTGGTTTTTTGCTATGACCTTGGGGTCTCTGTGTGATGGTGGTTGTAAGAGACACACACAGATCCAACAAACAGGAAACTTGATTTGAAGTAGAGCTCAGCCATGACTGGTGCTGATGGAAATCAACGGAATATTCTGCTTTACTCATTCTCCACGCCACTTTAAGGATATTAATGTTGGCAGAGTGCATCGCTTTCCTTATGTCAGGCTCCTTCACAGCTGAAGAAGCTATCAGAAGTCCACTGTAATATGTGACCAGTGCAATTTCCAACAACTTTACTCTCATCATGTAGTACTGTCAGCCAGGGTTAATCATGACCAGGCCTCATGTATGATTAATTCAATCCTCAATTGCGTTTTGTAGCCCTTTTTTTACCAAATCTTCTATTCTAAATATATCTGTTATAACTAATTAAGAAGAGACGGTAACAGCTTGAATTCTGAGTTCTCTTGAAATACATATTTACTACTGTGCTACTTGCAAAAGTTACACAAAAGATGTGAGAATAAAGGTAAGATGGGTCTGATCAAATATTGCTTAATATATTAAAGACATTTTCTCTTACATCCATTTGTGATTTTAAGAATAGCTTTGTAATTGCATTAAATTCTCAAAGACACTCTGTCAAAGGACTCTGTCTAGAAGCAGAATTCTTAAACTAAGAAATGGTACCACTGAAAAAGAGAAACAAACTACAGACTTGCAAGATATTAATCTAAATCATCTAGCATACAGTTCCTGCTGTGGATCTAGTTTGTTTCTTTTAATATTAAAAGGTTAAACTTTAAAAACACTTTAGGCTCAAGCAAATGTTTTTGAGAAAAAAAAGATGCAGCACAGCAACAAACAGCTCAAAGCAATAACTTAAACTACAGACTGGTCATACTCACCCTGACAATTTCATTCAAGTTTTGATTATTGAGAACTTCCCTTTTAAGAGGATAGGAAATGTCTCAAAACTTCACAGATACATTAAAATTCTATGAAAAGAACTAGTTTTGCTGCCACAGAAATTGGAAATTTATTGTTTGAACAGTGGAAATGGAAACTTCCTAAAATGACCTTAACATCTATTCACAAAAAGTAATATAAAGCATTGGATTCATAAGAAAACAGAATCAACTTTCTGTGATACTGGCAAAATTAACACCATTTTAATTGCTTACATTTAACAAAATAACAACACATTTTAGATGCAAATTTTTTTCTTAATTAATAAAGGAAGGATTATCTCCATATTGTTTTCAGTTTGACCACCATCTTATGATGCATGAATTCCCTTTCTGTAGGATATTTTTCTTGGGGAAACCCCCCCACAATACTTAATAACATTATTGTAATTTATAGAACTAATAATCAATTAGTTGAAATGCACTGTTACTTCAGTTGTTCTGATTGCTGTAGTTTGTGAATAGATAGCAAATTTGTCTATCCTCAACACCTATGTGAAAATGACATTCTTCATTAAGAATTTTGTGGGATGAAAGCTTCTTACAGACAACACAAAAACGGAATGAGAAAGGGTGGGAAACACAGGGAGTAAGGCTGGATAAGTCAATCACAAGGATAGAGGAAGAAAGTTAATCCACCTTGGAAACACAGTGCACTATCGTTGTTGTTAGTTGCATCCATGTCTGGAAAAGAGGCACTAAGAGGTAATCTTCCACAATCATTCTGGTACAGTGGACAATGGATAGCACCATCTTGAGGCAGTGGATGAAAAGGCTGGTGCATGGGACTCTTTTTCAGAGCTTTAAGAGATGAATTCCTTTCTGGAATGTCTGGAAGCAGCTCAGTAATAAGTCTGTGCAATATACTGTTGTCGGGCAAGCTTCCCCGTCTTTTTTCAGCTTTAATTTGGTCACAGATGTCTTTAAGTGCAGAATCTAGTGCTTCAAATACAGATGACTTGCATTTTTTCTTTTCGGTTTGTTTTTTAGGAGCTGCACTTTTTTTCCTCCGGAAAGGCACTGGACTGACCAGGAATGCTATCTTAGAGAGGCCAGATTCTGCTTCCTGTCTCCTTGGATCTTCAGTGGTTTCTTGCTTAGCCCTTTCATGTTTTAGCATGGTAGTGAAGCGGGTGTAGGATGCTGGGCATCGCCCTTTGCAGGAGCTAATGAGATGCCTGTGGTGGTGGTGATGGTGGTGGTGGTGATGGCCTGATCCATAAAAACTTTCAGATGATGTGAAGGAAAAGTGATCGAAGTCACTTTCACTACAAAAGGATGAACCCTCTATCTGGATAAAGTCACTGAGATCAGAAACCACTCCGTCTTGATCACTGTCTGAAAAATCTATATGTGATCGTTGTGGCTCATCACTGGTCACTTCAATATGAATTGGCACCAGGGTTTTAGACTTGTAGCTCTGTTGTACCTGAGAGGGATGTCTGACTGGAGTTTCTTCTTCCAGCAAGGACTCAATAGAAAATCGCCTCTTTGGACACAAGCCATTTTTAGGAGGCTCTAATGTAGCAGTTGACAACATTTCATCACCAAGGTTCGGCATTGATTTTGACTTCTGAATTAATTTTTCAAATTCAGATATTCTGGTTGGCACCATGTCTCTGGGCACCTCTTCAGTAGAAGACTCTCTCCAGCCTTGAAGAATACCTTTGTGCTGTTCTTTTTCATACTGCAGTATTCTGGACTTCACAGAACAAATCACCTCAGAATTCATCAAGTCCTTGCGATTGATGCGGTGCATCTTTTTGTACATTTTCAGGAAACCTGGAGCATCATGTGCAGATCTGTGACGAACTCTTGACCTACCACTACCACGGCCCTCAACATATGGGGAGTTCCAGTTCATTGAGCAAACTTCTTTGGAATCCTCCTCACATAACAGAGAGCCCATGCTTTCAGCCTTGGCCTGTGCATCAGGAAAGCTATCACGATCATCTGTTAACAGATCATCACAGCTACGGGATTTTCTCTTTGGAGAAGCATTTTCTTCTGTGCTGCTCCAGACTTCTGCATTTTGGCGAGTCATTTGCCAGCCATTCTTGTAGCTAATTGCCCTTCTTGAATCATTTGGAACAGCTAAATGTTGCCTGTAAGTGCTACAGTAATCTAATTCATTTGAGGTGTTGTGGTTGTGCACTGAATAACTTAAAAGGGATGGATATACTTTGCTAATATCCCCACCTTTATAATCCACAGAGCAGCATGGTAAAAAAGAGACATTGCCAGAAATTAAAAGATTCAGAAAGTTGGAATTAGCATCAGTAAGCATTAGAAAGACTAGAAAAGAAATAGCAATTAGTGCATCTATCAATTTAGGTCAGTACATAGTCTCCTACAGCCTGGGACAGCAGAGCTAATAATTAAGTTACTTTACAGCTGTAAAAATGCACTCATGACAATCTGAACAATAAAAAGAATTCCTCATGAATTATGGTGATGTTATCCCCTCTGCACCACCCCCTACCAAAGCAACATAAGAAAACAAGCACTAATACCAATTTTTAAGCAGGTCAACAGAAAATAAAAGCTGCAAAGGCTTTAAAGATGAAGCCAAACAACAAATATAGACCTCAGTCAAATATTGACTTTTCCAGCATTCTGAAAGAAGCTGCTCAGAATTTTTAAGCTCTATAATGCTCAGAGAGTTTGCAGCATCTGTATTCTAACATAGTTAAGATAAAGATAAATCTTTATATAAGATCAAATAGGAAATTGCTCCCAGTTTTTCATAGCCCACTCTTTCCCTGTGTGATAGCACTGAAGGGAGTGGTGCTTTCTACAGCTTATGGAGGGCAGAACAAGGCAGCTCAGGAATTGCTATACAGGTGTAAAGGAAGATGTATCAGTTTACTTAGCCTAACCAGCATGTAGAAAAAACAATAACCCTTAGATGGACTTCCATAACAAAGCCCGAGTTTTCAAGCAAGTTTTAAGATATATTTTTATGCGCATGCTAGATGCAGAAATCATGATGAGACAAATTTGGAACTGTGGTCTTTCATAATTGCACTGAACTTTCAAACACAGTCTCAAATGACATTCAGTTCAGGAAGGATGCTTCAAACAGCTCAATCTGCTTTCTAGAGAAAACTGAATCTGGATCAGAAATCAAAACACTTGACTTCAAAATTCATGCCGATCAAACAGTTTATAGTGTGCTCCTTCTTTAAAAAATTGGTTAATTTCAAGAAAAAATAACATTCTACAGGTGTCATAATGCTGGGAGACAATGGAGTGACACAGTTAGGACACCTTCTGAAAGTTAATTAGCTATGGTAGATATTCTGAACCGAAGGATTTTCAAACACAGAAAGTGTTTAGGTGTTCGTAAGTGCTTATTATTGGTGGTGGAGTCAAACGTACATGCAGGTAAATGGAGTTTATAAACTTTCTACTCCCTGGCCTGGTAACCAAAATGGATAAGTTTATCCACTTCTAAAATTACTACTGTAACACCAGGTTTAAAATACATTTGCTTTCCACCACTTCACTCTTACTATTCCTCACTGCTTTTCTTTGTCTCATTCTGTTGCAGACCGGATATTATGTTCTTTTCAATGGGAGTTTACTTTTACAGAGATTTGCTGATTAATATAGCTATAAAATAGAGCAATTAAGTGAATAATAATAATAATGATAATAATTTCAGCAGAAGGAGACACATTGTATTCAGTGTTACTCTATATATTACTTCCATCATATGTTTTACTGGAAGCCTTTTGTCTTTCTAAAAAAATCTACCGAAACCACCAAACCCAAATGAACAACTGATTCTGTGATCTCTTTTCTGAAGAGATGTGAAAAACAGTAATAGAATGGTAAGTTACTTGCAAAAAAAGAAGCTAATTAGGTTGTATCAGCTGTACTAAGTACTTCCAAGGATTTACAAAACAAAAAATCAGACTATGGATGTTTGCTTGATTAACTTAGGTCCTGATAACTGACAATGTCTAAGACATCAGCTATAGATTTAAAACGCCTACTATCCTGGAAACACATCTTTAGTCTTCAAGGTCATTTCTCTTGTACTTTCTCAATGTACTAAAACCAGTTTTAAAATCACAATAACCTAATAAGACAGTAGTGGAGTTAATAAAAATTTATCGGTTTATATATTTTGGTAGAATTCATAGTCTTCATTTACTCAATTTTCTTTTGTTAGAATAAGCAGTTGAAACTGTTACTTGTTACAAATCCAGCTTTTCATCTTAAAATTACACACATAAGAATAAACAAGTTAGCCTTTCATGAAAGGCCCAAAGCTGTTGCTTCATATCACATCTCCTGAGGAAATGTACTGAACGACAGCAGGCAGTTTCATTTGCTACCAATGTATTGTACAACACATCACCAGAAGTTTTCTGCTGACAAACACAGCCTCCTCTTACCTTTTGCTCTTGACGGGGAAGAAGGAGACGAGCTAGTTAAGGGCTTTCTAAGGGTGCCACATGGGCCTTGTATGTCTGTACGGCCCAGGTTAGATCTGTTTGCGTTCTGATCACTGTGTGCCCTCTGATGACTTACAGCAGGTTCTGACTTCCTTCGCTTTCTGAAGTCACTCGCAGTACTTGCAGAACTACAGAAAAAAGCAGTATAAGTAGCAGTCTAATTCTGAGATTAGAATTTAGGATTTTAAAAAGGAAGCTCATAATTATATTATTGGTTCATAAATTAAAAAATGCCAGAACAAATACATCAAAACCACGTAAAGTGATGAAACACTGGTCTCACACATCTTAGAGCATATTTCACAGAGAAAAGATAATTTGTTCATCACCTGACTGTTTTAAAGTTTTATGCAAAATTACTATGCCATTTTCTTTGAAATAAATGCATCAAGTTTTTTTAGACTATTTGTTGGAACTAGAACTTTAGTGCAAAGATAGGGAAAAGAGACTGAGAACAGTTGGGGCAGCATGCTCAGGGAAACAGCACTGAGGGTCCTGCAGGCAGTAAGGTTAAATGATAAACTGCTGTTGAGACAGAAGCTCAGGAATGTTAGTGGAAAGACCCGGAACACAGTATAGTTTACTCTGAATGTAAAGAGTAAGTCCTTGCAAAACTAAAAATCTACATATCAGTGTCAAAATATGAACACTTTTCTCACAAGGTGAGTGTTAACAATCTGACTCTTCACATCTGCTGATTTCAGGGCCCAGAGAAGACCCTTAAGGCTGGATAATCTGTGATTGCTGAAATAATGTATAGTATTTCTTACCTACAGGGCCTGTCCAGGCCTCTGTCTGTTGAATAGTGATGATATAAGGAAGCCTGTGAAAACAAATACATGGACCTGTTATATGTTTGTATTTGAAAAAAAGAGCGGCAAGTTTTGCTTATCATGTTTGATTACTCTTTGTTACTCTGTGACAAATCCTATAAAAATGGACCATGATGATTAACATCCTGGGCACTTTGGCATAGATACAGCGATATTCATGAGAACAGTTATGCAGTTTTTAAAAAGCACTGTTAGATTTCATTTCCTATTCTACTTCAGTAATGTTTTTTCCGTTAAAGCACCGCTAAATAGTGATCCAAAATCATAGTTTTCCATGCACTTTTCAAAAACAGATACAGAACAGCTGAAACAAACCTCTACTATAGAAACATAAAAATCTGAAAATAATTCCTTCATGTGCAAGTGAGGTCTGCAAAGCTTCTCCTCCCCTTGCAAAGTTACTCACCAAAATCTCACAATCAATTATAGCCAGAAACTTGTAATTCCTATGATGTTTGTAGTCACATCTTATAATCCTGGTAAAAACAGTTCTTATCATAGAACATTAGTCATTAGTCATGGAGTTACAGAAGTAGCTACTGCACGAACCGTGCAAGATGGAATGGAGTACTGCTCCATAATTTTATAATCGGTATAAAGTCAACCATACATGATTAAAAATTTTAAATCAACCATTTCAAGCCTTCAGTCAGAATACTACACTCTGGTAACTAGGTATGAATCTAGAACAAACTGCACAATCCCTGAGGTATTTTTTCAAGCAGTGAGGTTCAAGAGTTAAACTTGTTTCAAGTTCCTGGCATGTCATTTCAGACATAACCCAATGGACTAAAACAGAACTATCATATAGATTTCTAAGCTGCAGGAAATGTTTTTCCCTTTATAAAGAGCCTTCTTGACTTTTACTCTGTATGGAAAAAACTTCGTATTCAAGGACTGCAGAGGTAATAGCACTCATGGCCTGTACAAGTGCTTTCTTTTGTTAGTATGTTTTTTTTTCCCTCGGTGATTTGAATTGCAAGTTCATGAATTGTAACTTCACCCAGACTTGCTGACTGACACTTTGGTATACCTCTAGAAGTCACCTGTAGTCTAAGGATACTTGGGAACAGATTTCATAAGACTGTATACTTAAATGACATTCAAGAGTAACTGTTTAAACTACTTTTACAGGTGAGAGACTATAAAAACAATACGGTTGTTCAGTTAGAGTTGTCAGTCGGCTTTGTTATTTAAGACCTGCATCACATATCAAGTGATCCCATTAAGACACTAACTGAAGCTTTAATTTCTGTATTACACTAAAATTTATTACACTGTGGGACGGGGAGAACCACACGAACACAGCACAATATGAAACAAATGTTATCTAAAACTGGAGCTAAGATAATTCCAATTTTCTCAGTACTTTTTAACTCTAATTTAAATCACATCCAAACCAGGTAAGAAACCTTTCGACTTTTGGAAAGAATGGCAGCTGAGGTGTAAACAGTTAAAAGATGTTAATAATTCAAAGACTTCCTATTTTATTTCTCAATATTTGGAATGTGTATGGGGTTCATGACAAGTGCACTACTGATCACCTCTTCTGTCCAAACTATCATGCTATTTGGTTTTTTTCAAATACATTCTGAGGAAGGTATTTATTCCCAAGTCTTTAGTGATCATATAGTTCATATTTTCAAGTTTTTCTTTACATCCTCTGAAATCTGAAAAGTACTTTGTGGCAACTCTCCCACCACTATCGAAATTCAATAATTTTAAGATATATAGCCAATTTTGAGGTCTGTCTACTATAGAACCATAGAAGCCAGATACAGAGTTGCTCACACCAACAGCCAGTATAACCACAGTGAAGCAAAGGCCTCAGGCCAGTGTGCTTCCCTATAAAACATTATGCTTCCCATAAAACATTGAGCCTGTTCTGGAAAACGTCAGAGTCTTATTTCAAAACTGGCCACAACTATCTTCATTTTGATCAGTCACTGCTATGGTCTGGAACCAGCAGAGGAAGGAAACTCGGGATCACAGGTGATCTCTGTTAGGACTGTTGTGTGAAGTGGCATAAACATTTCAGGTAGATTGTCATTGTGGGTTTTTTTTGCGCAGGTGCCAACCACTTCCACTAGCAACCATCTGTGACATGATGGCCAAATGGCCATGAGGCAGGGATTACTTTCCACCATTTGTAGTGGCTCCAGGGCTATACAGACCATGATGTAACTCAGAGGGGTGGAACAGATCCCCACTGCCTCCTATGGAAGGCAGTGGGTAAATCACACAATGGAAAACACACCAGAAGGAACTTCTTTATCCACAGCATTCTCCAGGCCATAAACAGTGTGTTAGTGATCAGCCTAAGATGTCTAGAAATGTGTGTCACGCCAAAATTGACTGCTGGGTTACTGTATGGCTTTTGATTTTCATCCTTTAACTCTCCTATCACCTTGAATGTAACTTGCCCTTTTACCCTTATTTGACGCCACCTTTGAAGCTTTTACTATATGAAAGACACTGTATGTTGCACATTCTACAATACTAATTTTTACCACAGGCATATGTTATTTCTTTACAGAGTGTGTGGAGTTTATAGGTTCTACCCCCAGGTAGAGCTTCATGGATACGGCATGTAGGGAAAGGTGAAAGTAAACAGTGGATATGATTGGTTTTTACTGCTTGTTTTACTGCCTGTAGCTGTCCTATCAGCTCTTAGGTATTTACTGACCCACTTTCAGGTGGTTCAACTGAACACATCTCCCCTAATCCCCCATCTCCAAAGCTAATTAGTCATCTCCCAGAATATTCAACACTGCCCTACATGAATAAAAGCCATCTGACAAAAATAATTTAATATTGGAGATGACAACTCCAAACTACCAAATACAGACTTTTCTTAGTAGCTTGATTTGGTTTTACTAAAAAAATGAGATATACATTTAAAAGTAAGCCTATATTTTAGCAATTTCATGCATCAAGGCTTTAACAATGACCGAAAATAAAGTTAGGAAAAGAAGCCAAAAGTTGTAAATAAAAAACATGCTTGTTTGCCTAATGGCTCTAATACTTTATCAAGTTATTTTGAATATTGTCCTCCCGTCCTACCCTCCCTGAGAAATACTAAGTTGCTGTAGACTTTGAACATGATTTATCATATTCAAAGATTATTAAAGTTTCAAAATTAAAGACAGAAGTTTTTGTAAGTTAATTAAAGAGAAAACCAATATTACTTAATAGCCATTTTACCCAGACCTACTGAACATGGGAATATTTCAAACAGTCGTGTTAGGGCTTTTAAATTGTCTTTCTTGATATACAGAGGACTAAAAAGAACTAGCAAAGGCCTAGAAGCTTATTGTTTCAGAGAACTGAACCCAAATTTCCTAACTATGAGGCTTTTCTAAATATATAGAGAGCTTAAAACCAAACCAGAGTAATTTGCAAACAATTAACAATTTAAGACCACAATTTGAGTTAAAGTTTTGGAGAGACTACAGAAGATGAGAGTGAATCGCGAATACAAGCCACCATATGAAGCAAAGTTGCCATTATAGGAGTCACTGACTTTTGCCCTAATGCTGTAAAAATGGGGAGGGAGTGGAAAGGAATGAAAGCCTGAATCTCTCCCACTCAGAGTAGGGCAACGACAGCCCACTACCTGATCTTGATGAATTTTATTTGGAGTAGCAACAGTTCTAAATTACAAGAGGATTATTAATTGCGGTTTTTATCTGATTAGCTCCGTAGCCATAAATACTTAATTGGAGAAATGACAGCTTAGCCACAAAGGCTTTCACTTGACATATAGAATTTGAAGTCAGATATTTTAATTAAAAAATATTACTGTAGTGATGGATTAATTGTGCAATGCACCTGCCCAACTCTGAAAAGTGGGAATTTGTCAAAGAGTTAGAGACGTATGGACTGTTGTGTAATTCTGAGTGTTAATCTCTGAGAAGTTTTGGGGATAAGAACTCACAGTTCCTAGGATAATAAGATCAACATCCAACTGCACTAGTGATCTGGAAAGATATGAAGACAAAGATACAATGATTGTGAATTAAAAATGTCTCATAGCTATCAGAAGGAAACCACTAAATTTGAACAGACTTAAGACATAAATGGTGAGCATTCCAACCCTTCTTCCCAAGAGAATCATCCGAAAAAGAATCATTCATTTACCTCATTGGAAACACCAGAAGAACTCTCTTGAAAATAGTCCAAAATCTTTTTAGGTGGCTGCATCATAAAAGCAGAAGTGTAGAGATGAAATGGAGTAGAAACAATGGCAGCAAGGAATGAAACATATGGAAAAGGTGACACAGTTAGAAACTAAGTGTTGACAGCATCAGATACAAAGAGTGACACACACAGGGAGAATGGAAGGATGAACGTATTATATTTTTTAAATTATCTTAATAAATGTTAGTAACATTAGGTGGTAAAATTTACAACTGGGATAGTTGAATAAATACCAGCAGTTTTTAATACTGATGAGACAGAAGAGTGTAAAGCACTAGAGTTACGTTCTGCTGGAGAAATCTCAATCTATTTTATCTTAACAGTTATCATTATCAATAAATTATTGTTGACATATTGTTCATCAGAAGAATGTATCTGCACTGTTTCTGCCCACCTAGAGGGAGGAATGACAATAGGGCTTGAATGGCTGGATAAAGGGAGATAAAAAGTAATCAGTGAAAATGTGATACATTATAGACCACTAGACAACAAAGTAAACCCAGGTACATTTAAGTTTTTTTTTTAAATTTTCAGATGGTATTCAATTGGTAATTTTTTTAAATGTTACAGTCAAAAAATTAAATTTTTAAAAGAGTGTATATAGTTTTGCTTTCTATTCTGGTCTCACTGAAGTAGCTGGGAGTTCTGATTTTGGCTTATGGTTAGCTACAAAGAGTGACTAAGGTATCTGGTTCCAGAGTGCCCTCCATGGCCCTGTGTCAACTGCTCAGGCTCCTCATGTAGCCTGGCATGTCACTAATTAGAATTCTGAGGGGCCTCCAGAGAATTGTTGGCTAACAGGGAAAGAAAAGAATGGGAATATTTTAAATTCTGACACTCTCAAGTTCATGTCTATTTGGAATTTTCTGCCTGTGGGCAGATGCTTTTGTTTTTTTAAGTAAAAAATCACAGTGAGAATCCTGAGGAGCTAACAGAATACTTAAAAAGACTGAGCGAATGATTGGGTTTACTTCCCTCCTTCTTCTAAGGGGATTTGAACTCCTGTTTTCCACCTGTCTAGATACTCTAACCATCCCCTTAGACATTCTTCTGGGATGAAGGCATTTGCTATCCTTTTCCTAAAGATGTTAGAGTGTACAGGAAAGAATTTGAGCTTTGTGGAGTGAGAGAGGGTGTGTGCAAAAGGAAGAGCAGGTGCATCTTCAATCTAGTTCTTGAGGCACTGTGCAGGGAGGAAGTGAAACCTAGTTCTCAGTCTTGCTTCAAGGCAATGCTACTGTTTTACCCTTGTAAAAAATACACAAACAGCCTTTGGTACTTAGATACAATTAAGCCTGTGGTATTTGCAGATTTGCAAGTGCCTAAGAAATCAAAGGTGAAAAATGGAGATATTTCTGATTTTTAGGTGTTTCAACCAGATGGAACTCTTCAGGTTTATAATTTTAAACATAAATGTTTGCAGTAGGACTAAGGCAGCATCTGTTTGCCCAAGTCCTTTAATCGATACCAGCTACTTGTGAAAATTGGAGCAGAACTGAAGTCTGTCAGTACAAGCAGGTGTCCAGCCTGAAAACAGAGGAAACCAGTATCTCTGTGTTCAAGTATAAAATACATATTCTGCACATATGCATATAAGAGAGGAAAATAGGGAAAAAAATATCAGCATTTACTGCCATAAGAAATTTGTATATGGCTTCCTACATTTAAATGTAGATACATTCCTTCAAGTAAAATACATTATTTGTAACTTAGTATCCCTAGAGCAAACTGACATGTTTTTCTGTTCTAAAAGATTGTTCAAAAATAATCCAGCCAAATGCAAAAGATTTAGGGAGACTAGAAAAGTCTAGACTAGAAAGCACCCCTGTTTATCATGCAATTTATCTTGTTATTACATATTTACACATACTCCATATTAAAGCTACTAATGCCACTGCTCTGGCAAATTAAGAGTCTATTTGAAAAAAATATTATTTCAAAAAATAAACGGGATGAATTTATCGCCCTTTCTAAAAAAAATTCTCATATTAATTTTACTACCATATATTTGCTGAATTTGGTAATTTGAATTCCTCATCATAAAAATATTTTTTCCTAATGTGTAAACATTAATATTCTGTCCTCACTTACCGGACGTCCAAACTCCAGTTCTGAAAAGAATTTATACCAGGGTTCGTTTTCTAAATCTATGTCATCAGGGTTTATGCGATCAGTCTGGAGCAGTTGTGAAGGAAAAGGGAAGGAAAAGGTACACACTGAGCAAAGTGCCAGAAATGCCATGTCACTTTAACAACAAACAGACAAAGACAAAACAAATATGGGGAAAGAAATGGAATAAAATCAAAGAATGAAGATGGTATTTAAGACAGAGAATATTCTTGTTCAAGAGCTGACATTGACCGGTAGCTTTAAAACTTCTATTTTTGTTGATGTTCTTCCAAGGGCTGGAACTTGTTAAACATTTTAAAATTACACTTTTTAAGCTAAGAGGACTCTTTGACTTTTCTTTAAACATCATTGTATTAGTTAAATAGATTTAATTCTACTAAAGATTCCTAGTTAAGAAGATGGTTTAAGTGATTTTCATCTCCAGTATAGGCAAGAAATTGCCCATCCAATCAGCAATAAAGACATAACTTTATCTGTATTGCTTTTGGCCATTCCTCGTCTTCTCACAAAGCATGTTAATTCTGGATCTTGCTGTCTTGAAGCAAGCGCTGAGCAGAGATAAGGAATATGCATCAAGCAAGCATCACTATGTTAAAAAGCCACTTCAGCATATGAAAAAGGAACTTGTATATTTTAAATTCTATAGTCAAAACTTAGGGAACAAAAAAATTATGCATTCCATACTATTTGTTGCAGCAGTACTATGTAATACTTTATCTTGTATAGCCTTGTTGATGCAATGAAGCATTTTTTTCCCACAGTGAAAAAGATTGTTTTCATCTGAAAATTCTCCCAGTTAAGGGATAAAGTAGCAATTGATAGCATTAAGGAAAGTCTTCAGTGAACAGAACAATAATTGACAGATTTATTCAAGTAGCTTGAAAACATGACAGTGCAAAACAGTTCAGCTCTCAATGGGATATCTAATCAACTGTAAACTTGGCTGCATTAATTACTTTCTAAATAGCTCCAGTTTCTTCGCAGGAACCGATGTAGGCTTTCATGCAGCACAGAATTACAGTGAACTGTTGGCTTAAAGATCTCTGAAACAGAGAAATCCTCTTGTTAAAGACATTTCTGAATTTAAAGTTGGATTCTCCATAACTGTAATTATCAGAACTCAGACACTAATTATTGTGTGACCTAGAAGGCAGTCATCAAAGAAGACAGGGCGCAGCATACAGAATAACACTGGTAATCAAATCTGTAACACTTTTTCCTCCGGAGTCAAGCTGTCACCAACACGCTAAAACAATCACATACAGCTATTTCTGTTTTCTGCAACAGATAACATTGTGCTCTTGATCATTTCAGACAATTAAATATCTTACAGCACTTTACTTGCTGACTTTGATGTTACTGGGACAGACTCTCCACTCTGCTCTATTGAAAGGCCAACAACCCTTCAGAACTACCTTGGTGCTTACATATCTATGAGCTGTTTATGCAATATCTGGACCCCAACTGTTGTTCTACACACTTATCTTCAAAATATCCTTTCAAGAAAGGGAAGTTGTGGGAGTGTGAATGGAGTGGGAAGGGAATGAAGCTGATGAAAAACTTGCTGTGCTCCACAGCAGGGTTAGGAAGTGAAGCTCCTCTGGAGTTTCGCCCTTTTATTTCCACCATCCACAGCTGTAACTCAGCAGTATTAATGACAACTGTTTGAACTCAACTATAGACACCTAAGTCTTTAGTGGAGAAACACCACTGAAATTAGTTCCATGAACTGACCACTAAAAATTTGTGAATTTAATAGAGACTATGATTACTTTAAGAAAAACACCATGATTCTCTTCTACAGAAATATAAAGGCATGAGAGCAAAACATGACAGATTCACAATGCAGAAGATAATTTTGTTATATATGAATTTGATTCCCATTACAGAGAACACTCGGTGTATTCAAAGGTTTTTCGCTTACGTTAAAAGAAAAAAAAAGTCCACAATTTAGATCTGAATAACCTGAGAAAACAGTACTAAACAATTCTTTTTCATCCATTCTCCAATCTAAGTTACAGTATGTTGAAATATGGCATGCTTTTATCTTTCTATTTTATCAATAAATTAATTTTCACAGAAATGTTAATATCAACAAATGGGTGCATCTACATTAAATAAATAAAAAAATCCCTTCAAATACATACAGGGTTGAAATTGTGGAGCTTTTGGCACTACAAATCCAGGCCTATTGACATTACTTTCTTGGATAGCGAGCATAAGCCCTGTGAGCCTCAAGGTGCCCAGAAGAGCAGCAGCCCCACACCCACACATTGCTGAACCGGTGTCTCTCCTTGCAGGGAGGCAGAACGGACTGTCAGATCTGTTGGGCTTCCACCCAGCTAGCCAAGGAGACAAAAACCAGTATGGGAGTTGGCTCCCTTTTCATATTCAAATACTCTCACAATTAACTGCAAGCTTTAAAAGCCTTGTATAAAGCTAGAAATAGTGTATTTTAACTAGTTTCTAAGTTTTTCAGTTCTTCTCGTGTGGTATTCAGCAAATAAAATGAGACTGTAAGGAAGTGCGTAAAACTTACTCCATGCACACAAGTCCTAATTTAATTCACAGCTTAAACCGCAGAGGGCAGCAAACAAAAAGAAACTGAGCACTAAAGTCCGCAAATTCCCTGCTGCCTGGCAGTTCTAGAAAGGACTCTGCATTCCCTGTTCTACTCAGATCAATACACAGGCAATTGATTTTGTTTGGTTTTCGGATTCTGTTTTGCTGATGGACCTTTTTCTATTATCTCCTCTTCTAAGAGACTTGAATCCCTTTGCCTTAAAAACTGCAGTTGGCTTAGTCTCACAAAATATCTCCCAAACTACTGGAATAGGAGGCAAAAGCAACAAAGGAAAATTCGTTTTTATGACTTGTCAGTCAAACCAAGTCATGTTCCAACACTATCCTTCATCTAGTCATTTAGTAATATTTTGATTACTTGTTGAAAATATGCTACCTAAGACCACCAAGTAACTTCACTCCTTTTGCATGAGATGGTCAACACAACACTGCATCAGCATACTCGAACATAGAAGAACATGGTCCTTGAAAAACATTACATCTGCAGTGTCACATGAAGCTTTGCTTGTGCTTGATTTGATACGCACAAATAGACATTCACAGGTAACAACTGAAAGTGTGCATTTAAACTTGTGAGTTAAATGGTTCTTATATGAATGGTCAAATCAATATTTTGCATTTGCAAATTCAGACACCACACTGAAGCCTATTTAGAACAATGGGCTGAGATGCTTATTGTCAATTTGATTTTGTCATTTTATTACCTCTAAAGAGTTTGCTTTTGCCTTTTTTTTTTGGACTACTTTTAAATAGCTCCAAGTCTACTACTGGATTGACTTAGTCTCTCCATATTTTTATGAAAAGAAGTATTTTTTTAATGACATATTAAAACTTACCAAGCAGAATATTCTGATAATCAGCTTAAGATGTCAAAAGCAATCAAACTCACATATTATAAAGAAAATGTTGAATTTTTCACTATTGGAAAAACCAAACCAAACTAAAACCCAACAGAAGTACAAGCCAAGTCTATTTTTTGGTCTTTGACAAAACATTAATTTTTTTAATTTATTCTGATCAGTAGAAAATTTGTATACTGAACAAACATTAAAAAATCTAGAACTAAAATTTAACCTTTCGGTTTTATCAGACTAGCATGTGTACTTCTATGCTTAGACTAAAACACCTGATGAAACAGAGGCAACTATTGCTTGTATCAATTTTATGAAGTCTTTTTTTACAGCAACACTATGATTCTTCCTTACATGCTCTACCGTGGAAATAGAGAAATGTACATATATGAAGGAATTCTTCTCAGATACAAGGTAAAAACTAATAAATAATAAAATTTAACTTCATGTTCATGGGAGTAGAATTAAGTTATTACACCACCATACACTTATTTACAGAAGTTAAACATGCATTTTAGGAAACAAATCCATGGTTTGGATGACATTAGAGAAAAATAACATTTAATTGAATTGCAGACATTGGAGATGGAAATATACATCAAAACAAGTTATGTACCACCTTACCAGTGTTATAATATTAGAAGAAATAGTAATGTTTTCTGGGCTTATTGAAATAGGAAAAAAAGGAACTTCGTCACCATGTCTTGTAAGACTATTTAATGCCTTAATATCACTTACTTTTACCTGTAATCTCAAAAGACTAATCCCAAGCTTTTACTTTTTGTTGCTGTTTTATACTCTTACATACACAAGTATAAAAGTTCAAATTATGGAAGAAAACACATTAACTCCCTGTTTCATGGCAGAAGGTTGCTACATGGTACAGCAGTTTGAAATTACACTCATCCTTTTTTACCCATAACAAAATTAGTCAGTTATCTCTAATCAATCTATCCATTTAATGTTTATTACTAGGTCAATTTTTTAGATTTATTATTTCTCACATTCTTTTGATCAATGAGGATCTGCTGAATAATATTTCCCACTAAATTTCGCATTGAATCTCAATTTCTTATATTGTTCCCATGTTTCTAATCTCCACATTAATTACAACTGATTCCAATCTAGTACCTACATCAAAAAAGATAGTGCTGATCTTTCAAACCTCACCGTCTTGTTTATTATGATATAAGCTAGCTGTAAATATTTTATATTTCAATAGATTATTTTGACATCAAAACTGAAATGTTGTGGACGTGGAAATTAACTTATTTCAGAAAAAAACTTAGGATTTGGAGTGTTATAAAAACTCCCTTTGATTTTGTGTTTTTGACAAAACTAATAAAGTAACTAATTCAGTTCAGATACTATAAATGTCCATCTTGTGCAATACTAATGAACAGTATTTATTTGACATTCCATGTTTTAATACTTTCAGTAACATCAGAACAAATTTTCAGACATTAGAAATCAAATCTTTTGAGATTATCAAGATGGAAGACTTAAGCAACACTGACACAGTTGAGAATTTGGACTTTTCATCTGAATTTGGAACCAATGTACTGTTTTGAGATGTTAGCTTTTCCTACACACACAGAGAAAAATCTTCTGACCTGCTCTGCTGATCATTCTGTAAGTTATTAGTTTTGCTTTCTATATCCCATTCAATGAACACAGGGGAAGCAAGTGCTTTAGTGAAACCAAGTATTTTGTTTTTGTAACATGGTTCAAAGAAAGTATCGAAATACATAAAGCTAAAGAGCATCTTTATCAACAGTGGAAATTCCATATTGATAAAACTGCCTGATAAAATGCCTTTTAAATAAAATTATTTGTTACATTCATCTGCACAACAGATATTAAACTCCATTTAATTATATTGATTCATTAGCAGTTCCTATAGAAATTCCAATTTTCTCTTTGAAAAATGTATCAGTTCTTCGAGAACTTAATTTCACAGAAAAAGAGTTTGGTGTTTTTCTAGCTAACAAAAATCAGACTACTGCAAAGACCACAAAAACAGAGGAAAAGGTGTTTCTCACTGTTGACATACTACATATTCTGAAATTCAATTATTTCCCTAATTTAATTTAAACTGGCAAAATAAATTCAGTGAACAAGCATGTAATACCTAAGCAAATAATAATCCAGTGCCGATTACATAAACCTCTTTTTTAAAACTGGACTCTCTCAACCACCTCAACCTCAGAGTAAAAGACAAAGAAAAGAAACTATTGCCATTGATACATAACAGTTTTCCTAAAATAAGAAAGTCTTAAGATAGAATAAAGGTAAATTGGAAGGGCTGGGTGAATGTATCTTTCAGGAAATGAAAACCTCCATTGTTATTTTGCAAGCATTAAGCATAGCTTTATCAGACATGCCTGTGAAAAATTCTGTAATTGCAATCATTATTCAGAAAGCAGGAATAAAGGCTTCTAATTATATGTTAATGTACACTCAGTAATCACAGAGTAATTGAGGTTGGAAAGGACCTTCAGAGGTCATCTAGCCCAACCTGCTGTCAAAAGTAGGTCTGATCAGATCAGGTTGCTCAGGGCTGTGTTCAGGTGAGTCCTCTCTGGGCAACCTTGACCAGTATTTGACCAAAATCTCCTTAGATGTACAATTAAGCATACCCTGAAAATGCAAACACTTTATTTCTATGCATTAATTAATCAGTAATAAGAGCAGATAATACTACTGAAAATAAGTGCTGGAGATGCATACCAATTCAAAAAAGCAGTTTCCATTAATTCATACTTCTGCTCATCATCCATGCGATTTGCACAGTGGTGGTTTGTTTTCTTGGAAACACCAGAAGATTTAAGTTTAGCAACTAAGCCAAACCCACATTTTCAACACAACCATCAGATAACAGCAAAGATAAATTGCTGCAAAACTGTATTTGAAAAAGGACCTTCAATATTCCTCTAAGTAGTTATTATTAGTAGTAAGCAATGAAAACATAACCTCTCACCAAATCTCTTACTTAATTACCCGTTTCTCTTATATGTCTTACCGGTCTTTCATGTTCAAGGATTGATGACTTTCCTGGCTCATATTCAAAAATACTTCTTGGTTCAGAACGGAACTTGCGAGTATCTACCTTTCTGTCAGGAGGATCCCAGTCATTTCTAAACAATAAACACAAGCAATTGAGCTAATTTACTGTCATCACCATCTACTTTACAAGTTTGTGCAACAGACACCTGCAAAGCCCAATGAGCTTCAGAATGGTTACTCTTTCCAGATTTCACTTGTGAAATGTCTAGTCTAGTATCCCAATCATCTTAACCAGTTTACAGCAGGTATACTCAGTACAGGAGGAAAAATATCAGAGATGTCTAGCCTTTGTGATCACTCACATTTTTGTTATAACTAGTAGATCAGTTTAAAAACTTCCCTGACATACTGTAACAAAATATCACAGCATTGCATACCACTGCAAATAGCTATACTTGTTTTATGCACTATACTAATATAGGCAAGTGGTAGATATTTTTGGCATCACATAATATGATAATAATTCCATATTGAAAAAAATATAACATTTTCTGAGACCAAAAGACAGTGTGAAAATCTATTAGATGCTCATTATCCTGATCTGTAGTAGAACTGCTCCTGAATATCCTTGCAAGCAGTGTACTGTTTCCCTAGAAACTTGAATAGATAAGCATGAGGAAGAATTTGGCAGTTGACTTTGGAACAGAAATGTATCCATTTTCTCTATAATTACAAATTTGCTTTCAATTTAATAGTGCTAGGCAAAGAATAAAAAGTAACCCATGCTCCGATATTTTTTTCAATCATTTACTATCTTATATTACTAGATACCTATACATTTTTGGGGAGTAGTTAGCTAATTACAGTGAGAGCTACCTTTTCATAGCAGTTTTTGTCATACCTGCCTACATTGTATTTGGAAAACTGTAGCTTACACGTACTTTTATTTAGCTCTGAGTAAAATGACCCACTAGTAACTCAAAGGATGGAGCAAAAGGAAGGGGAAAAATTACCAGCTATTGTCTTATTTACTGTAAGACAGAGTACACACTGATTAAATTTTATCAGTTCTACTGGCCTTTCTGATGTGACCTGACATAATGTGACCTGCCTTAAAAAAATCTATGGGGTAGCTTTTGTTTATAGCATACATGCAAGTGCAATTTCTGGGACATGGACACCTCTATTTATAAAGCACCCTACATTTCAAGGGAAGTAGTTCTACATGGCTCTATTGTTTATATTCACTGAGGAAAAAAATTACTTTCAGAGCAGAAAAGGTATTTTTTGAGAATGAACAGGAAAATGGAAATGTTCTGATCAAGTTGCAATGTACTGCAAGTCACTGAAGAAAAAAGGATGCTACTGAAATTAATTGAAACTCAGTTCACCTAATTTACAGTGTTCAGCCTGTAATCCCGAATAGATTGTATTTTTGAGCCCAAATGTTAATGCAAACCATATCTTTGCTCTCAGCTATACATATGCGATACATATGGACCTAAGCCTCTTATGTGAGATTTCAAATACTCGGGCTTTATAGGCAATTAAAAACTGAATCTACCAACGGCAGGAAAAGAGTGATGAGCTACAGCTTTTGACAGTGGGCAAAGCATAACTAACGTGTTTGGTATCCTCTTGCCTGGAGAACACAGATTTCCACTGCCTTTCTTATCATGCAGGGAAAGACCAAAGGAAGGCTAAAGAGCAAAATTCAATGCTGAGTAGTTATTTTCAATCTCGACAAAAGGAACTGCAACAGGCCTCTGTTTCTGTGAGCAAGGCACTTGGCCTAGCACAGGACGATGACTTATATAACTTCAGAGTTCGAAGTTAAGTAGATTCACATTTTGGTGCCTTGCTAAAAAATCTACACTTCTCTTATGAACTGCTAAGAAAATTCAAACGTCACAGCCTTTGGAAGGCAGCTCAACTCTAACCTTTAGCATTTCCTCTTGACGATCTTTCCTTGGCAACAGGGTAGCCAAAATCAGTAACCATCAAGCAATCTCATCTTCCTCTGCAATATATCTGCTGAATTACATTTTGAATTGCCACTACCTACAAAGTTTTCAAAAAGTCATAGTTATGGTCTTAATTTTAAACACCTAGTATGGTCTTCCCTCATAATATTTTATTCAAACTACTTACTATTTGAAGCTGCTTAATATAATTAAATTTCTACATATAAATACGTTTATAATGTTTGAGCTGAAAAAAATGGGCAAATTCTGTTTTGTTGCTTGAGTGTAACCAAGACAGGTGGGCTTGTAGGCACAAATTAAAGAAAAAAAATGACCCTTTTAATATATTTTATATATATATATATATATACACACACATGCACATACACACATAAATGTATAATAACAATGTTGTATTAACATTCAGTATTAATGAATGTAAATACTAAAGAAAAAGGTTTTTGCTTGAGCTAGTATCCAGAGATATGCTGAAATCTACAGAGTTTGTGTGCAGGTCACTTGCACGGTTTTATCAAAAGGATAAGCACTTATTTCCTGAATTATTAATTATTAACTTTTTCCAGACTGGACTCTAACCACAGGGATCTGGCTTTGTGCAACACATTTGGAGCTGGAAAGCCATGAGAGGCCTGAAATACACTTTTAATCTGTCTACACTATCTTGGTCTACCAAAATGGAGGTTGAAAAAAATGCAGATATAAAATACTTCTGAGCTGTGGGGAAATGTGTGTTGACTGCTACACTTTTACAGTTTTGCTCTTCCTTGACTTTCAATTTATATCATCTTTTCAATCCTTTGTTTTCGCTGCTGGATACACTAAATGGCATCTCCTACTCAGAAACTAACTATTGAAGACAACTGCTAGAGCACAGACTAAAACACAACAAACAAGACAATCCCACTAATAATAACAAAAGTGTTAAATGCTCATGGTCATACCACTTGTAAGAATAAGTACTTCTTCAGCACACTGAAGAAATGACAGCACCATGCATGATGCCCAGACTACAGGTGAAGATTACGCCTCATCACGTGACTGTCCCTTGAATAAAGCTCTTGAAGTCATATTATTCTACAGCTGCTATTTTATCCTTTGTTACATTCTGTAATTGGAATACCATACATACCAAGAACACATTTTGAAAATATGCTAACTTACTTTTCTGGTGTAGACCTTTGCCTCAGACGATGTGGTGGTACTGGAGGTGGCACATGTGGGGGTGGTAAAGGGGACGAGACCTTAAAGGCATCGGAGCTACTGTCAGAAGCGCTTTTAGACAAGGGTCTGTACGTCTGTGTCTTTGCAGCTGGATGTGCCTGAGCAGAGAAGGATGGACTGTAGCTACCTAATATAAAACAAACCCAGAACAGTCATAGCATGAGAATGTGTTCTAAAAAAATGCAACACAGAATGTGTTATAAGAACCCACAGTAACTCAGTAAAGCTGCAAGGTTACAAAATGTGTAAATGCACCTTCAAAAGTATATTGTTGTGTACTATGTAGCCCATTAGAAAACTCTGTACGTATTTCTATATAAAACTACAAACACACAGACAAAGTGCAGTATAGTTAAAATAAATTCATTATTAATTTGACTGGAAGAGAAGTTAATGGGTGTATATATCCATCCTCCACAACTGTTAATGACAGCCTGTAATTAAGCCCCAGGCTCATCCTGTCAGGAAGAGAAGTGGCAGGAAACACACCTTTTTTTCATTGTTTTAATGATTAGTTAGTCTGGGACAATGAGGCAATAGCATATCTTGAAGAGGAACACAAGAGTACAAAGAGATGTCAAACCACTGACTCACAACAAGTGCTCTCAACAGCACGGAAAAAGGCACTACAGAGAGCATGTCAAAAATCGAACTGGAAAAATTCTGAATGGCATTTTTGCAGAAGGCACTATGGATTTTTTGCACATAGTCTATTCATGCTTTCATTTTTGTTTATTTTTGTAAGTAATTTTACCATATGGTTATAATCCTCTGAAAGACACAATGATTTTATATCTTAGATGAATGTCTTTTCTTGAAGCTAAATAACATTCACGCCAGTGCCAATAGCAAAAATGGTCAAGATCATAAAAGAGAATCAGTTTTATTAGGCATTCTTACTGCATATTTTTAAGGTGTTTCCATTATGTCCTTTTTATCCTTTCATGTCAGTAATTAGCATTTGCATTTTCACACAGTAGTTCCCTTTCCATTTTCACAAGGAAAGGCTGTGTTACTCACAATCACTAGTGAAAAATAAATGCAATGTAATCAAGAAACTACAGTATTACAGTGTTTTCCATCTGCAGTGAGAGGCCCACAGCTGCAATTAATTTCTGTGGTAAGAATTAAACTAAAATTAAACTTGTTTCATTTGCGGGAAAAAGGCATGAACAACTGAGATCAAACAAGACAATAAAATGTGTTTCTATAAGCATTATAAAAGCAAGCATGAAGAGTTATCTATCCCATTACTTGCTGACATTAACAAAAGACTAATTTTGAACAGGGAATAATTCCTACCAGTACCGTATGCATATGCAGTATTATAAAAGTCTGCGTCGTCATCTACAAAAAGAAATACATACATTACAGTAGTGCCACACACGTCAGTCTATCCCAGAAATGCAGTTTTGTTTTTGCAAAAACAGACAGAAGATCAGAGGCACTGAAGCACTGTATTTCTTTTCCTCATCTCATAAGTGTTTTCGGAAGACTCTCTCTCTCCCCATTATACTTACCATAGGTTGTTTTTACCATCTTATTGCTAGAATGGCATCTTCTGGTCATGTTACCCACATTGCATACTTACTAAGTTAAAACCAAATTGCAAGTTATAGATTTTTTTTTTGTTCTTTTCCCTTCCCCAAGCTCAATTTCTTCGTTTTGTCAGCTTTCCTCTGCTAGAGACTGTTAATTGTCGTTCCTATCACAAAAATCAAGCCCAAATATCTACGATGTGACTAGTGTTCAAAATAGGTCTTGTAAGCCAACATTTTCCTGCCTACATTTCTTATTCTCCCACTAACAGTCTGTGTAACCATACTGAATGTTAATTCTGCCTCAGACAAACGAAGTCTTCTTCCTTCTGGAGGTGTAATAAGCATAGTTGGCATTTATAGAGTTTCTTGACATCCTTGGTGACAACCATGATAAAGGACATTAACTTTAAAGATACCAATGTCACCAAAGTTCCATTTCAGCAAAACCAAGTAAGATATTCTAGGAAAACAATTAAATTCAAGCCCAAAATTTATCCCCAAACCAGCCTGTGCTGTTCTAGCACTGGAGCTCTCCAAAAGGAGATTTACACTGGCCAACTTCTCATCCCTAAAACTGGACATGAGGATCACTTCACTGAGCTCCCCAGTGAGATGGTAATCATGCTGGTTGCATACCTATCCTAATAACTTTAATTTTATTTAGTTCTAGGAATAAAATAAACCCATTAGAAATTGTCAGCCTACACCAGAGGAAAATAGCTCTCTCCACAGTAAAAACTATCACTGAATTTATGAATTAGATTTGATTCATTATCTGACGCTTGGTGAACTCTTGTATTTTCACATAGCAGACAATCAAAATGCAGAAAAATGCATATTTTAGTATGAATGAAAAATCATCTAGACAAAACAAAAACATACTCACCAGGTTTATGAACCATATGGATTTGCTTGAACATTGTCTTGTACCAATCCTTTGGCCTGTCAACTGTCTAAAGAAAATACAGTTTTAACAATTAACAACAAAATCAAAATACCTGTGTGTACAGATATGAGCAGACATTTAATGCTATTCTGGACAGAAAGTCTATTATATTTTGTTCTCTGTTTATTATAATAATTTTCACACTATGTATTTCAAATGGTGTATTTATGCTTTTCATCTAGGAATTCCTGTAACAAATTCTGGAAGACACTGAAGACCGAGTCAGTCTTGGACTCTGACCTTGGGAGGGTACAATGGTTAGGAACATAGGAATTAATATCAACATCAACAGTCTTAGTGCCCTATATGACAAGGATGAATGCTAGATTCTTTACAGGAAAATAAAAACACCTCAGCAATTATGATTACAAGCACGTAAGAAGGGCTTCTTTTGAACTCCTGGCAATTTTCAGCTTAAATCACCTTCAAAATCTAATTGTTAAATAATGCAGAAAGACTCTGGAATGCTACTGAAAAAAGAATTAAGATCACACTATATTTAAGAGTTAATGTTTGGATTGTAAACGAAGAGTAGTCCTTTTATCGGTTTTAAATGCCCTTTCCAGACAACTTATTTTTTATTTATTTTTCTGTTTCAATAATCACTCATTAAATGATACTTATCCTTACTTTTGCAAACTAAGTAATTCCGAAATTCCCAAATTCTGTTCATATCAACATCTGCTTGTGCTTCTTTTCATCTCTCACCCTTCTGCATTTTCTGTTTTGCAGTCATTTTCTTTGAGGTAGGATGATAATATTTCAGAAAAGAATTAACTCAAAGGCAAATATGTTTTCAGTATTTTTCTCCTTAAATTTTACTTGTCTCTCAGTAGCCAGAAAAGCAAGTACTTTAATGCAGAGAATCAGAGAATGCTTTGGGTTGGACAGGACCTTAAAGGTCATCTAGTTCCAACCCCCCTGCCATGGGCAGGGACACCATTCACTAGACCAGGTTGGTCAGAGCTCCATCCAGCCTGGCCTTGAACACCTTCAGGGATGGGGCATTCGCAGCTTCTCTGGGCAACAAAAATCCTCAACTCCCCCCCAAAGCCAACCAAACAAAAAATACAAAATTATTTTCAAACCTCATGGTGCACAGGGATAATTCAAAAGACCCCTCTCAGAGTGCATTATCTTGCAGCAGCTAACACTAAATCTGCAATCACTTTGCCCACTCCTCTTTACCTTGAAAAGTGAAAATCTACAAATTCTTTCCTACAGAATACTGGACAGATCTGAAAGTGATCACCTGGCTCCATGTCATCTTTACTAAATCACACTTTTACCCTAAATACTTGTTACAGCTACTATACATAATGCATCTGTTTTGTTAACAGTGGTGAGCTCTTACTATTAAGGGACTAGGCAAAAATGCTCCCATATTTTGAGGACTCAATATAAGTTCTCATAAAATTGCTATTAAATAACATTTTAGAAGTGTATAAAACAAGAGCTGACAGTCAGTTGAAGAACTGGGAAATCTGCTGGGTAAGAAAAAAATTTAAGCGGGATTATGCTTTTTATAGACCTGCTTGCAAGATAGAGATGAAGGAGATACAGCTTTGTCTCAAGATAGGTCCCTTCCTCACCAATATTGCTGAGTTCTGCCAAGAGTAAGATATTCAGAAGTGGATTTGGACCATTTTAACTTGTTTCCCTAAAGGTATTAAACATCTATACTAGTGGAACTCTGGTAAGAGTAATTTAGCTGGATTTGAAACAAGTATACTGTTTGGTGCTCCAGGATCATATATACTCAAAAGTTTACAAGGAAGTCCAGGAGGTCTGAAGGAATTCACACTGATGGGTGCAACCTCCATGCTACTCCTCATTTCCCACAGCAACAGAAACCTGCAACAAATAGTCCCACGACATTGCAACTGCCTTTCTGATTGTATTGGGCCAAGAAGAGTCTTTCAATCAGCAGAAGGTGAATAGATAGCAAACAGTGCATAAATACTACTACTATGCCCCTACTGTTTGTCAAGTCACAAAGGTGCATCGATATCTCTTTGTTGGATCCTTGTCAAATATACAAGAGGCTCCCACATAGCGATCAGGTATGGAGAAGCTCCCACATGACCAGAGAAGAAGGTGTCCCAGCACCTTTCTGGACATTTGAATATTTCTTTCTCTCATCATCTCCCTCCCATCCCTCTCCTTGGGGTTTCAAGCCTCAGCCAATAATTTGTCTTTAAATTATAAGGCAGATAGGATTACTTAAGAAATACATTAATTTTGAAGTACATTTTCTCAATTTATATTCACTAATCCCACACACCAGCATTGTTTGAGAAATTAACAGTATTCACAATGCACCAAGCCATTCAGATGCCATCCTGCTTTGCATACATTATAGCTGATGCAATTAAATATTGGAACATGGTACCATCATATATGAAAAAACAATCAGCCAAATAGCATGAAGAGGAGATACGGAGTAACTGCAGTTGGTTCTTAGGAGAGTCTGTAATTACTGTGGTATTGTAATTATCCATCAGAAAATATGCAATTAAAGGAGGCATTTATGACTTTCACTGCAACTTTGGTGGTTTTGTTTGGTTTGGTTTGGTTTGGCTTTTTCCCAAGCTGAAATACTACATCACTAAGTATAAAAAAGAAACGTGGTAGGACTTTATTATTTTTTTTTTCATTCTTAGTAAATAGAGGCCTTTTCAGTCTACAGATTAATTTTGACAGTTCACAGAATCACAGGACAGAATATGTTGAGCTGGAAGGGACCCACAAAGCAATCATTTTGGATAAACTAAAACAGCACAGTCTTACTGCTTTCCTTGAATCTGTTTTTCCCTTAACCTAGGACCGTGTTGGTAGTAAACTCTGGTGGTGTGTAAGGTCCTAAAGAGCACAGTTGCCTGTCTCAAACACTGCCAAGGCCACAGAAGGAACTTGCCATAAGATAAGACACCACAGTAGGAACTTGAGACAAACACAGAAAGGAAGTGCTAATTCCAGGCCCGGCAGAGGTGAGGTCTGGTTAGCACATCCTAGTTAACCCATCAGGAGAAAAATTCCCACTGTGGCAAACTGGGGGAAAGGAAGCAACAGCTCATACACATATCACCTCAAGTTATGAGAATAGCATGTGTGACCATCCTGTGGATAACCCGGAACTTGGACTGTATAAAGGAGGTACCCCCAGAAGAACAACTCTGGGACCTCCACCACCAAGAAGCCCAGGGTGAAGAAGGACCAACGGGATGCTGCTGGATCCATGGGTGGTGACTCTGCTGTGCTTGATCTCTCTCTCTCTTCTCTCTCTTATTCCCTCCCCCCTCCCACTCTTTTCTATTTCTTTCTATCTCTCTACCTCACATTTACTGTCACATATAATCCGTAACATTGATATCAGCACATGGTCTTGTTTGCACCTTAATTCATGCAGAGGCATCTCTCATTAATTGGATCATAACATGGTGTCATTTGACTGAATGCTTTTCTGAGCGAAGAGCATCTTACCCTCTCTTTTCTGAAGACTTCATTTTTAATTTTACCTTCTCTGGGGCAGGGCTTGGCACAGCGGCAGAACTTAACAATGATCTGAATTTTCAGATTTGCACTTCCCAGACCTGGCAGGAGCTGAAGTGGTATAGAAGGAACATGCTAACATGGGATGAGCATTCTGAGAGAATGGAAAGCTTTATAGGAGTCATTTCTCTCTCAGCAGCTTTGGAGGTTCGGAGAGGTTCGGAGAGGAGATCACTCTGTTTTCCTTGGCTAAACAGCTGTCACAGACTATGTTCTGAGAGTAGAAACAGACTTGTAGGAGATAACCACAGCTTGAAAAACTGCTCTGCTTCTGAAAAGCCATCAAAGTCTGGAATACAGATTCTCTTGAGTTCTTATTTACATGTTTAACTTTGAGCAGCATAGCATTTTGGAACACACTGTGTGTGTGTTACCTATCACCATGAATCTGCATTTACTGCCTTTTTTGATACACTGTTGCCATTTTTTGCAAGGATCGAAGAATAAGAAACTTTTAAACCGCATGAAATGATAAATTCAACTAATTTGAAAACTTATTTCTCTCTCCAGATGGAGTGAGGTTAAACTTTCTGGGAGAAGATTCCTATTTGGATTACTCACTGACCTTGGAGAAAGAGAGGGTGATTTATCCTACCTTCTCCTATTCATGGAAAACGCAGTTTTAGCATTTTGCAAGGCACAGCATATTTGAGTCTTTTGCTGACAGCTATACCAAGTTTGTTCTTGCACGATTGGGGTACACAGGGTCAAATACACTTGGATACATTTAAAAAGTAATCTCAAATCAGTATCTTGAAAACAATTTTACTACCAGCTAAGTCTTAAGGAAGTAGAATAAGGACACAAAATGCCATATCAGACACACACACACACACATGCTACCATAATCTTTTAACTTATATCTCACTGTGAGAATTATTTCTGTAACACTGAGATTACAGGCTATAAGATATTTCAAAACTGAAACATAACAAAACCCAGCAAATCCAGTGGAAAAATGACGTACTTCAAATTGCATTATATTTTCAGGAGAAAAGCTGAGAGACTCAGATCATACAACCTGAAAGTTAAATATAGGTTGGAAGATTGCTGACTCGGTTAGGCACACTTAAGGGGGACTTCTGTTATAATCTCACATAATCAGTACCCACTCTTTTAGAAAAATCTACTATTTAAAAAGTACAAAACCAATTACTATATCCATTATAAATCATAGGGACCATTTACTTAAAAAGGGGGCAGGAAGCTAGAGCATTTTGCAAAGAAATTTCTTCATTTTTAAAAGATTCTGATCTTATTACATTTTACGCCAAAATAAAGCAAGAAATGCCAGAATTTCCCCCACATTCTTAAAAAAATTGTCCCGATCTTACCACTTATTCTGATTTTTTCCTATTGCTTTTCTCCATCAATTTCTGATTTTCCCCCTAATTTTTCAATCCAGTGAAGCAGTTCTTGGCAATACAACACAGCCCCATATGTCAGTATTGGCAGAGAGTACATATCCAACAGCTGCTACATCCTTGCACCTCACAAAGACTTCACCTGCAAGGGCTCTGCTGCTTTCATCCTGGCTCCCACTCTTCTTACTCTTTCTCCGTACAGCAGTTCCTCTCTGGCTGGGAAGGCCAGTAAGCACTTCCTTCACAGACCTAGTGCAGCTGCCACTGTGCTCTCTGGAGCAGCCAGAAGAGGCTGCCCTGACAGCAGAGTGGAAAGAATGCTTCAGCATAGTGAAAACAAAACTCTTCAGTTTGACATCCTGGGACCACTCAAGCAGTGACTAGCGGCAGATGATCAAATTGGGCTAGTTACAATGAAAGGGCTTCCACGCTATTCGTTTATGTGCCACTCAAGGGTACAATGATTATTTATTGCACTCCCACGAAAATGCTACTCAGATTACTTTCAGAACAAAACTGTTCATTTCCGTGCTACCCTGATGACACAAGAACCACTGCCCAAGAAATGCAGAAGCATAATATTTTTACATACACACACACACACACATATGAATATATGAATACTTGCATACACACACACATACATATATACAGTATGTATAAACTTTATGTTAGAAATAACAAAACAAATGCAATCATTATGTATCTCCAAAAGGCAAGAACTAAAACAGAAGAAAGACACAAAATTTTGGCTACTTCTAATTAAAACTAGAAACATGAGGTTGTCTAATTATGCTCCCATCAGCATTCTCCTTTTCTGTCAACACACAATATTATATTCATGAGCTCGCTGATTACGCACACTGTATTCCACATTATATAAGAGTGAAAGAATGTGAAAAACCCATTACCAACAATCAGTTCATTGTATGAGTTCATACACAGATTTCCCAGAATTTCCTACCGTTCTAATTGCTGTAGGGATTCCAGATTCATCTACCGGGCCAATCCCTGCATAATGTGGAGCTTTAATTACTGTGATTTTTTTTTCTTCTTCTGAGGTTCTACAGATTGGTATTGTACTGGTGGTGGTGCTGCTGCCAACATTCTGAACATGCTGTGAGTATGTCTCTGTGGACTCTGTAAAGATAACATGACAGAATATCATGTGATGACACAATAATCATATTTGGTAGTTAAAACACACTTCCCCATTTCAGTATGCTGTACAAAGGCTGACAACCTTTATCACATACATATACAACATTTTTAAAAGAAATATCATCTTAACTAGGGCTTTGCCCTACTTAGTATTCCATTAATAAAATTATAAATTTATACAATGACCAGACAGGCTATTCAACTCAGATCTTATTAGATTAGAAGTACTTTTTCACAACATCTTGCTCACAAAAAAGAGAAACCCCCCCCCCCCAAAAGGCAGCAGAATCTATTGAGAAAGGCGCAGCAGCCTTTCTCTTATAAATCAAACTCTTGCACCTTTCCTTGGAAACTAGTGACATAATTTCAAAACTTCCACTCCCCCACGTTTAGCAAACTATAGAAAATAGCTGCCCTGCAAGTATATCAAACAGCCCTGCACAAGAAGTTATGCGATATGTGCTTAGAAACATTAAGTTTTGATGTATGAATATTTGTAAGAAATAAATTTATGTTGATATGTTTATGTGCCTCTACATATAATCCATAAAAATGGACTTGAATAACTTGGCACCTGTAGAGCAATCTGATGATCCACCTACAGTGATTCAGGTGAACTGTGCAGGCTGCTACTGGTTTGTAGTGACTTGCAATATTTCTACCCTTCTCCTTCATATCTACCCTTATAATTAATGAAATTAATATCTCACTATTACCATGTCCTTCTAAAATTCAGAGTAATTTATTTGACAAAAA
Organism: Corapipo altera; assembly: GCF_003945725.1. Lineage (NCBI taxonomy): Eukaryota > Metazoa > Chordata > Aves > Passeriformes > Pipridae > Corapipo > Corapipo altera. The sequence continues at coordinate 7,430,759 of NW_020884876.1, read as the reverse complement.
AACACCTCAGTGCTGGGATGTGACATGAAAATTTGTACTGCTGCAGATTATGCACTTCTTTCCTGTATACAGCAAGAAGAGCCCTACTCCTCAGGCAGCAGGTTTCAGTAAATTAGTGGGCTGCTGTGACAAAGCCTCTACTCTGCAAGAGCAGGTACAATGAGACATTTCCACTGCAGGATAAATGAATGCACGGAGTAAAAATATACATTCTAACACCAGTGGTAACAACTACAATTGCCTTTCACGTGACATTAACATCCACTGATTATTCTAAAGAAAAATAAATTAATTGTAATATGAATCAACAAAAGGAGGTCTGGTGACTGAAAGCTCTAATTTTAAATTCAGTATTTCTGCTCACTACCACTGCAGAGCTGGATTTGGCATGGCTGTTTCAGCTACTTACTCAAGTCTGAAATCCTGTAAATAATCCAGTGCTCCACATATATGGCGAGGGGCAACTCTGTGTGGCAAATGTCTAGATATTCAGAACTTTTTCCCAAAAAGCATGATGTTAAATTTAGAAAACATTTTGGATTTGATCCTTCATTCTTCATAGGTCTCAAACTGAGGCCATCAGGGGGATTTTTACATGAGTAAGGAGAATTAAATCAGGCTGTTACTGTGCAACACTGAACTTCAGCATCGTGCAAGAGTGAAAGTTATGGGAAAATACACATTTCATGTGTATCCAACCATACTGATAAGGCCTTATATCGTCAGACTGGGAGCAGTCAAAAAATCTAGAATTCTGGGATGTGGAGAAATCCACGTATACAGTTTTTGTACTTATCATGATGATGATAGCAGCATTTGTCTAAGCTGTAAATTTCAGAGTGAGAACTGTCACCTAATTGTCCTGCAAGCACAACAAAAAAAAAACCTCTAGGATCACATTCAAATTATTTTGCATGTATAATCTTATCTGAATATGCAAAACACTGGTAGAAAAAGCAGCAAGCAAATGACTCTTCTGGCAAAACTCGATTATACTGGCAAAGAGCCTTTAAGCCTTTCTAAGGCTGATAATGTTTGGTTTGGTTTTTTTTGTTTAGTCTTTTTTTAAAATAACAATGTCCTAAAAAAATACACAAACAAATTTTAGATTGACATGGTTTTAGGTATTCAAAAGCCCAGAGCCCCGCCTTTATTGGCAGTATTTCTACTGGAGATTATGGAAGTTGTGGGGAGGACCAATGTACAAAGCTGGTCCTTGGGTTTCTTAAGGCAAAATCTGAAGGGGCTGTACAGGCTGAGCTATTTTGATAGATTCCCTTTTCTCAGTAAAGCTAGCAGAAAGTTGGCAAGAGGTTACACTCACACACCTAATAGCAACTCCAGTTCAGGATCACTACTGTATCTAACAATAAATGCTATTATTTTTTGCATTTATTTCCCAAGGTAGATGAATAGACAATACCTTCATTATGGATGTGAAGCACTCCACAACTGTTTGCAGTCTTTGCCACATGAATTGGAATATGCTGTGTAATGTATAAAGCAAATATTCTGTGTGAGGCTTACCCATCATCCTGCCATGCTGCATGATAACAATGTTGGAATTGAGCGAAGCTGGTGGAGAGTAAGCTGAAGAAGGGGAAAAAGGCCTTTGAAAGTGACTCACTGGGCTGGCAGCAGTGCCAGAATTCCCATTCACTGTGATCTGAGCCTGAGAGAGACAAAATAATAACCCATTAAACTACACACAAAGCCCTCTGACTGCCATCCCAAAGAAAGAGTGATGCAAGACTGTCGTCCACGCAACAATTACCAGTTGTCAGGTACATAGCCATAATGGTATCTGCATTCACTGAAACACAAAACTTATCACAAAGGGAGCAGAATGTGTTCCTTATATACCTTGTACCACCCCTCTCCTCTCCTTGTATGTGCTGTCTCTGACACATGCTGTCATAGGAAGGTGACAGAAAGATCACAGTCAGGGCAATGAAGATGGCACAAACAAAGTTTGCAGAGGTCTGAGAGCAATATAAAATGAAGATGGCAGTAAAAGTTCCTCTTGTGTGAACAAAGGCTGTCTGCCAGTGATCCTTAATGCACATGCTCAAGCACTATTGATATTTATGGGAACTTCTGTGTAGACTGAAGGGAAAAGGCCCATTAGGACTAGCTAAAAAGAGTGAAAGTTACTTTAAACAATGGAAGTCAGCTGGAGTGACTATGGGATGCTGATATGTAACCTATCACAAAAAAAATAAACAACAACAATAAAAAAATGAAGCAACCCACAACCACAAAACAACAGAACAAAATCAAATACATAAAATGGGAAAGCTAAGTAAACTGGCAATAAAGCAGCAAGCACCAAAAGCCATTTAGGCTTTAGTCACAAGAGGTACCTCAGAATCCCTGCATCTGGTCTGTAGCACTTTTATGAGGAGTATTGCAAGAATTAAAACTGAGATATTGAGAAAGCACTGAATGAAATAAGAGGGTAGTGAATATTTCAGCAGAAGAAGGACGAAAGCTCTCTGTAACATCTCTGTTAATGTAGAACTCTTATTTAAATCTGAATAAATTTAGAACAATGTAGCAGCCAGCAGCCAAACTCTGCTCAATTTTATATAACAAAAGAACTGAAAATGTAAACAAGAGACTATCTGAAGCAGCAAAGTATAAGGAAAAAATGTATCAAAAGGCATTTTTTTTTTAAATATGAAAATAAAATGGTTCATGACCTTTTGTATACATTTGTATTTTGGAGATTACTGATTTGAAATTTTTAACATCTTGGCCTCCCATAGCAAAGAAAGTAAAACAATTTCTGGGTCATATGCAGACATCATGTGAACTCCTAGATACATTCAGGGGTTTTAAGGATGCCTTTTTTCAGAAGTGACCTGGAAAGTTTCTGCTGTGGTGATGTCTCCATTGAAACTTTTGTGTTTACATGTTTCTTCTCTTAATGAAGTCTAGAACCAAAATGTAAACTAAGTTGTCTTTTCTCACACGATTCTCCCCTCAAAAAAAACCCTTGAAGCTGTTAGAAAAGCTACATAACCTCAAACATAGCATTTCAAGAGGTATGAAGGCATGTTTTCAGACCAGGTTTCAAGATGAGGCCAGTCATCTCTCCCCTGCTGCAGGGGTTCACCCATTTTCTTTTCCTATATATTGTGTTTTTGAGAAAGCTTGTTTCTAGGAAAGGCAGGGAACAACTATGTGCAGAGCCTTATGCCTTCTCAATCATTTACTATGGTTTTTGTTTTTCTGAGCATAACTAGTGCAAGTTCTTTATAGATTGGAAAATCACTCCTATGAATTTCTGTAATTAAAATTCGAGATATTCCTGTGAAGGACTTTACCAAATAGCTCAGTTAGATAGTAAGGCTCACTAAGTAGTACACAACATTACGAAAACAGGACCCATAAAAGCAGTTGACGGACAAGAGTCATAAATGTGGCATGTTCATATATAATATTTTTGGGTTTGCTTCTAAAGGCTTTAGAGAGGATCTCAGTTCAGCTATGACTTCTTAGTTCCTAAGGACTTTCTCTCTGAGGAAAGTTTCTGTGAAGGTGGCTATTCAATTTGTTTATCTGATGCATCTTGCACTGTTGATAGGGTTAGCTGCAAAAGATAGTTCTGCAAAGTTTCAAAGGCTTTTCCTTCTGTTGGAATAATTTGGAAGTTACTGACATTTCAGTCTGAGAATGTGACGCTTTAGTTCCAGGTGACAGAGCTTATTCCCAGATCTTGAAAGGAAGTGAAATCCTTTAAGATGCCTATTCATGAATTAGACCTTTTACTTTCCTAGGTAATCTACTTTGTGGGAAAATAAGACAATACAGAAAAAAACCTACTTCACCAAAATGCACCTATTTTCCAACTTTCTGGGAAGATAATCCTAATGTTTCATGATGTTCCTTTCCCTAGGCACCTCCATTAATTTTTTTCTCCAGTATACATAACCTGTCCTTCACTGCTAGTAGAGAGCCACCTACTTCTGCTGCTAGATAATCAAGCTCTTGTAAAGATTCCTCTTAGGTATCAGGTTTAAAATTTCTGTAGGTTGCCTGAGCATTAGAAAGAGCAGCTCTCTGGATTTCTGAATTAGAACAGAGAAAAGCATCCATCTGGGACTGGATCTGCTTTCTAACTTTCCCTCTGTTGAGACAGGTAACGAGGAGAAAGAGGTCCCATTACGGATGTCTGAGCAGTTCTGTGCAAGAATGCTACACAGCACACCACTGACTTCAAGACACTGAATTAGGCTAAAATCTTCAGGATCAATTCTTGAACATCAAAACAGTTGCAGAACTTTGGAAGAGGTAAAAATCTAATGTGTACAAGTTTCCATTAGATTCCATAATTTCAAACTACATAAACAAAAAGAACCCATGAAAAGTACAGGGAAAACGTCTGTAACTGGAATAGAATCAGAAAAAATAGTTTCCAAAACCAGCTGTTCTCTCGTTTTAACTCCAATTCTAAGCACAAGTCCAAATAAGAATCACAATTCTCATACTTCAGGTTTTCAAAGAATCTGTGATCTGTGACTAAAGGTATTGCAAATTAACCACAGATTTATGTTTGGCTCTGCCTTTTGCTTGGAATATTTTGCAATTTTGCTGATTCAGCTCTTCCTGATACTGCTGCTTCTTCTTAGAAGAGTTGGTTTAAAACTTTTTTGCCTAAGCTCTCATTAAGAAACTCAACAGTAAAGAAACATCCCCAGTGTGGACAGAAAAGTCTTTGAAAGTGGGTACAGTGCTGGATGGTCCAATCCTATATTACTTTTATCATTCTCTCAGTGGTTTTCATCTAAAAAATCAACAACAATCTCCTTTGAGAATGAAGATCATTACAGGAGCAGAGCCACTAGCAACATATATGTGTGTGCTACCAGCTTCCCCACCATTTTGTCATTTCATGAATGCATTTATAGCCATCTGGCCCTCCTCTACAGAGGGTGGGAGATGAAGACTTTCTATACTGCAGAGTTGGGTCTTGCCAGCAGTTTAATTTCTGTGGGGCTCTTCGGACGTAGGGCTTTTTGTGGATTTGGTGGGAGATTCATCCTTTCAGTTTATCAGTGGTGAACAACTGTTATGCTCATCCCTGCCATGTCTACAAGACAAAGTGGTAGTCAGATCTGATTATTAAATAACCTTCTACAGGGAGACTACACAAAAAAGGAAAGAAGGACCAAGCATTTGCTTTAGCTTGCAAAAAATGGTGCTCAAAGAAAACAAATAGAGGTAGTTATTTTAGAAGTAGGCTAGAAGAAAATATAAATGTTCCATGCTTCCCATAGCTCGTAAATGGTCATGCAGTGACTGTGTCTGACCAGTCTGTACTAATAATGGTATCTTTGGTTACAACTACTGGGTTGTATACTGATTCTAAAAAAAATAAAATGGTTTCAGAGCTGTATTACAAGAGTTGGGAATTACAGTTTTTACATGTCTCCTATTAATATTACTTTTTTAGCAGCATCCAGAGCACTGACAACAGATCATTGACTTTCCAGGTGACTACGTGAAAGGTTGGGCTCAAAATACTTTTTGTAAAATAAATATGAAGCTTTAAAAATATATGCACTGTTTGTTCTTTTCAGACTTGAAAATTACAGTATGCTGAAGCATTTGTACAAAGTTTGAAGACTGGTGTGACCCAATAAAACTTTGGATTCAGAACATCTCTCTGTTTTGCAATTCAGCAACAAATTGCTCAATTTAAATGAAGGCTTTGTTCTGACTCATTTTAATCATGTGGATAATCTCAAAAGAAATCAGAAGTGATCTGGATTTGACCCAAATTCCATATCTTCTTTCTACACATATAAGAGTGTACCGAGATACAGAAAAGGGAATGTACATGAAGTGTTTAACTGCATACTGGTTTTTCTCCTTGACTTAACAAAGAGAAGAGGACAACTGGGTAATACAAGACTATTTATGAAGTTCAGTCCTATAAGAAAATGTGCTTAGGAGAATAAAAGGTTAGTTAGGGGAGAGAAAATCAGTTTCATGCAATCAGTGGTCACAGCTGGGGAAAAAACTGCATTAAATGTTGCCAACATTTACTGTGAATTTACAAATTACATTACTGATATCTGTATCTCAGTATAAACCAAAAATGGTGGTAGCCCAAAGGCTACAAACATATACAAATATGCAAGTCAGTATATTGCTAACAGTATTTTAAATAAATCTCTTCAAACTGTACTTGCTTGCTTTTGATGCATTTGGAACAGATATTTATTGAACTTATCTTCTTTTACTTTAAGCAATGTGCTTGATACACCTTAGCTGACCACACAAGTGTGTGACAACTTAATATAATTTCCTACTACCAAATCTGATATGCCAATAATTTTTTTTAAACAACTGTTGCAAAACACTGTCAGACTGCATACATGGAAAACTACTAACAAAATACTTGTATGTGTAACAGGATAACAGACAAGTTCGAATTTTGTTCCCCTTTGACAACCTGTTTGAACAAAATGGATGAGGAAAAAAGGAAGCATAATTACATGAGAAGTGGCAGCAGTGTTGGTTAAGGTGGTGCCATCTGACACAGCAGACATCTGGCTCAAGGTTGGGGAAGGTGTTTCAGAGCAGTCAGTAGTATCATAGCTACAAGTCTGCAGCTCATCTAGAATGGCTGTGGAGGACTCACTCACTGTGCGGGAGGAGCACTCACTCATGGCAGAATCTGTGCTTACAGAGGCTGTTTCATTCCTGTGGATAATACTTTCAGAAGCTAGGTATGGGCATTTATACGAAAATTGTGAAAGGGCTGGGGTTTTATAAAAATGTGAAGGCAAAAAATCATCAAGCGTTGGCAAAGAACATGGTACTAGATGGGTGCTACTGTCTGGTGAGAAAGAGGCTCTGTTAACTGGTACCACAGGAGAAGGAAGAGGCAGTGGAGAAGCTTCTGTTGCTGTTTGTCTGTGTGTCTGTGAAGCATTTACCTCCATCACGGGGGCAGTTACTTTCTGGTTTCCAAGCTGAGATTCGAGGAAAAAAAAATAAGAAAAGAAACAGATTACTAAATGAACAAAAACCTTTTCCCTTTGGCTCTTGCTGGGTGTAGGAGAATTACAAAAGTGTAAGTTTTTCAGCCACCCGAGGAAGTTCACATTCACATGGATTAGGAAATAAATCAACCACGCTCTATATTAGATTAGGAAAACATAAAAGAAATGAATGCATAAGATAATAGTGGAAGCAATGCCAGAAACCATAGTGTGCTGAGTATGAATAATCATAATGTACTGCAAATATTAATGATCTCCATTGTGTATAGAAAAGGTTCACACTATTTTATACTTCACATAAATATGAGGCTAGAGAATGTCACGTCCATTTTGTTTTCAAAAGGAAAAATGTATCTGGAAGTCTGATTTCCATAAATGTTACTCTGTTGGGTTTTTTTTGTCTAAGACAGGTATTATTTTGAAATTAACCATAATATAAAGATAAGCAGGACTGCAAGCTAAAAGAAACACTACTAATGAATGTTCCTATGATCTGAAAGCAATAGGTGGTGGAATTTTTTTCCTCTTGTGACTGAATACATCTTCTCCACTGCCTCTCTAATAAAAATATTTGGATGATTTTAGAATTTCCAAGCGCCCTGGAAGCACCCTGTCAACCTACTCTATAGGGTGTATGCATAGGAGACTTTTCAACATAAGAGGACACAAGGATTGTTAGGGTAACTGGTATAAATCTGAGAAACAACAAAGACTGGGAGCAGAAGGACAGGGATGACTTCATACTGGCACAAAACACGCTAGTTGTTTGGATTCAGCATAGTTCCTTAAAAATGTAAGGGAACAGCCTCATGAGTGCTTCTGAGAGCTGCCACACAACGTGTGAGTTTTCTCTTCTGTTATTTCAAATGAGCCACAGCGCACTGAGTTTAAACTAGCCCTGCAACTGGGTTTTTGCATCTGCAACTCTTTTTTGAATTAAAGATACATGAAAAGCATGTTGGCATCTAATATTTGTTAAACAGCTGCACAAATCCTTCTATACTGCCTATTAACTACAAGCTTTCAATCAATTCCTGAATTATGTCAAAATACTGCCTACTTCAGCACTAATGGTTTCACTTTTGATAGGGCTGAGGAAGTCTGGAATAGCTGCTGCGAAAGAGTGTTTGGGAATTTAAATTTATGTAAAATAGAGGACAATAAGATACCATGTGTAGTAATTACTACTTGAAAAGCAACATTTAGTCATAGATATCACATTGTTACCAGTAATATAGTTATTTCCTATGCTTAGACTAGGCAGATGTCTTTAATCATTCAAAAAATGTTTCAAACCATCAGATTAAAATGCCATTTTGGTATTTTAATCCAAAATCTGAAAATATCTTCTAAAGCCCTTATGGAAGACTTGGAACACGACCCAGATTATGCTACTTATGAGAGGTCACTGGGGGTCCAGTTGCATAATTCTTGCTGAGATCAACTAGAATTTACACAAATAACCTTGATGAGGTCAGTGGGACCATCCCTATGAATAAGCATTTCAGAAAAGAATCTTAAGTATGTGAACAGATATCCATCACTTGTTCCAATTGATTCAAAAGAAATCTTTGGCATTAGTGGATCTCTAGGGTACACAAAAATAGCCAAAAGCTGCTGTTAAAATCAGCAGTTAAAACAGTGAAGAAACTTAGTCAAACAGCTTAAAATCCAAATCTTATTCACAGCAATATTTCAAATCTACAGTTGAACAAACCGCTTCAAACTTGATCTTTTCATAGAGGAAATCTGAACAGATTAATTCTTAATCAAAAATATGAATAATTGAGTGTATAGATTATAAAAGGGCACAGAATTTTTAGAGAGATCTAATTTACCAATGGAGACATCAAAAGAACAATGGAATACTATTAAAATTAATTTAATGAGAAATTAAGATGGTTAGACAGCATAATATATCAGGAGTTTCAGATGTGTGCATTTACATACACATATAAGAGACAGTAATTTCACTTCACAGGTACCTAAAGGGAAGGCAGAATCATATTCATGATGAATTTCAAAATCTATGTAATAATTCAAGATCTCCAGCAAAATACACAAACCAGGAGATCACGCTGCAATTATGAGTCAGAGTCAATAAGAAGCTTTGAAGTTCCTGAGACAGGATATCCTCTCAGCACTCCCAGAAGAAAAGTTATATATGACTGAGCCAAAATACGTGAATTCATCTCATATTGTTAAAATAACAGGAATTTTTGAAGAGTTGAGAAATCTAGTAAACCTTCTGGCTTTGAACTGAGAAGATTGCTTGCATGCTTGAGAAAAGAAGGGATGGACAACACAAGAACAGATATTCAGGGTGCATCCAGAGAGCTAGTGAAATTGAGTTTTTAAAGAATTTAATTCACTGTGTTTGGCAAATAATAGCTGATTTCATCAAGCCAAATTCTTTAATATAAAGTTATTATTCTTACAATATGGGTAGAAGGAATGCAGAAATTCTAGGTACTAATTTCCAACATGAAGCTTCTCAGCTCTGTAGAGTAAAACTTCTACTCGGCCTGGTTATAGAATTCTGTTGTAGGTATAACCATTACTCTGGGAAAAAAGTGGTTTAAATTGTTGTTTAAAACAGCATTGTTTTTGAAACCTGATTTACACCATTTAAAAAATATGCAGTCTTGGTAAATTGTAACTGGCTACTACTAATCCATATTTTTCACTGTGAATGAAATCTCATATATATCACAGTGAAAAAATATGAGAAGGACAAGGCTGAATGCATTTCAGAAAACTTTTAATACTGGTTCCATTCAGCAAGCTTCAGATTAGGTTTGTTATTGATATAGCACAAGAAATGCTAGCAGCAGTCACACAGATTAAATGCCAGACAAGGATTTAATGAGATTGATGAAAAACTAGTTAGATTATGTAACTATCTTGGGTTGTGAAGTGACACTTGAGAAACAGACTAATGCCATCAGTCTTGAAGTAAATTGAAGGCCTCAAGTGCAGCTTTCTGATGGTCCTTAGCAATGCTTCCCTTCCTTCAAATAGTAAAATGTTAGGCCTGAAGAACACAGTTGCTACCCAATTCACATGAAGTAGACAGGTGACCCTAATATGGGTTTCAAAACCAGTCATCTATCGTTTTAATGCAAGATCTGTGGAGAGTGGTATGAGAATACTAATGACACCAAAGTACTGGCCTTGCTTCAACAGTCAAGACACAGATAAGGAGACTCAGAGATAAGTGAATAAACCCATTTTGTTAATACATAGCAGAGTTTAGTAGTCAACAATCAAATTACACCCATACATCTGCACAAATGGGTAAAAATACCTCTATTTTTAATTGTTAAAAGCTGATGTCAAATCTCCAAACTGACACTGCAATTTCTATTTCTATGCCCATTTTTATACCTAGCCCTCTTATTCAAAACTCACTATATGGAGGTGGAGTTCAGTCCTTGATTAAAACCAGAATACTGATGCAGAGCTTAAAATGAAAATTATGTGCTTGATTTTCTTTACTTCACATCTGTCCCCAATATTGAAACCTGTCTTCTCTATCCTCTATATCACTCTATGTATTGTCAATACCTAATAAAAAGTAATGTACTAAATAAAGTGATTCAGAATTTTTTTTATTCCAGGCTTATTTTCCTTGATCTACTTTTCTACAGCTATAAGGCTAGGAAAAGAAACACTGCTATAGTAGTTTTTATTCCTCCAGGACATCAGGACTAAAACAAGTGTTCACTCATCTGAGGAATTCAAATAACAGGACAAATGTTTTGCATCCTCAATTTCAGAGAGCAGTATTTAGAACAACAGGCAACTTAGGAACCCAGGAACAAAATAAACATAAAAATATCAAGTGATTATTTCTGAAGATGCAGCTCAGAATTCTTCATTAGTTTAAAACTTCTTGTAAGAAAGAATGGAGATCATCTCATACTAACAAACACTAATTTCTCTGTTAAAACAGATTTGCTTATTTCTCCTGTATCTGCAGTACAGTACAAAGCAGCAGCATCTCTTGAGACTGTAATAATGTAAAAAAACCCCTATTATTGAGTAACTTGAATGCTTCTATTTTGATATATACTTTTAAGGGGTTTAACCTTTCTCTGAGTAGGAGTGTTTATAAAATGTCATTCAGTGAGTCATACCACACTTCTGCTTGCTCCTAAAGTTTCAACAGATAAGCTCTGAAATGAAGTGCAAATAGGAGCACAAGATACATTGACTTGGACCATATAAGCTCTCTTTTGACTGTATATTTCCAAACTTTGTAACATAACAGAAACGTGTATGTTCACTACACACAGATATCCACAGATGAACAGTATTTCTCATTTGCCATCTCTTAAGAAGTGATGATTAGCTGATCTTGCCTCATTCTCCTCCACATACATAAACCCAGATGCAGAAGGAGAAATGCAACTTTCTGAGTGTACTTGTTTTTTGAAAGTTTCTGTGACAGCTTTGAACGTTGCTGGTAGGCCTAATTTACACTCGAGAGCATCCCTCGAGGATATATAAAACATATGATCTGCAAGTACAAAAGTATTTTAAAGCATGTACGAAGTCCTGCAGAGCTTGCAAATCTAAAACGATCTTAAAAATGAAAGTACTATCATGCATAGCATACTGAAAGTTTTCTATGTGAGGAAAAATTGTGAATTGATATCATGATATATATATATATGATATACCATGATATACAGCACTAAAGGGAATCATAATTTTTGGCATTAGTTAGAATACTTTCAAGGTTTCAAACCAAGATTTGAGTCAGAAAAGAAACATTTTTACACATACAGCTTCAGCCTTTATTTCTAACTTTAGCTCACAGCATCTTCATTTTGGAACCTCCCCTGATGCAAAATTTTACACACCTCATATGCTGATTTGTACTCTAGTTTTAGATAGGTATTTTAACACAGTCAGCAAAACCTACTGGCTCCATGACTCAACTGTGATGCCAAATATATGTCTTTGTTAGAATTTATTCCAAAGTTGAACATCATGGAGGATGTCAGCTGAATTTTGCAGACAAGAGACCAATAAAGGGATACAGCTTGAAAAGTTGGCTACATTCCTTAATGATCTTTGTGATAACTGAATTTTTTATCATTTTATTCAAAGCAACCCAGTTGCCAAATTTCTGATAGTTCCTCTCACACAATGAAACCAAGAAGGCAGAAAAATAAGTGCAGAATTGCCAAACAAGCCACAGCTACTTCTCTGATTTTTTTCAGCTCATACCAGATTCTAAATTAAAAAGAAACTGCAAAATATGTTTTGACTTTTAAAATCCTAAATAAAAGTATATAGAAGATAAATTTTTAGTCCTTCTGATTAGACTTTGAATATTTGAAATTACTCTTGTTTATAAAAAGTATTTCCCCTAATCCTTGTTAGCTGTCATACAACTACTTTCTGTTTGAGAGATAACTTGATTTATCTGAGCATTTATAATGCATCATATTCTGACAGACTGAAAAACTATTTTTAAATGAGGACATAACAGACATAGAAGTTGCATTGACCCCACCTACACACCTACACCTGTTCTACTGTCTGTCAGTATCCCCTGATGCCCATATTTAAAAGACTTGCAAGCCTGTCCTTTATAATCTTCCTATCTACTAGAAAAAGCTGTTGCTCTGCTTTCTTTACTGTTTCTGACATGATTTCTTTACTGTGGCTCTTGCTTGAACTGACTTGTTCTACCCGACAAAAATCACTGAGTAGCACACTGGTTCTTCTAAAGGGTAAAGCAACTTGTTTTTCTCAAAATGTTCTAAATTTTATGCAGCCTAAAAGAAGGGTTTAAAATGATAGTTTTGTGTCTAGTCTTGAAAAAGACAAATGTGATTAATCCTTCTGTGCTCCCACTTTTTAATGGAGTCAATTCAAAAGGAGTATTGCAGACTGCTGCCATATATTTTCACAGAGCTTTGTTCTGATCAAAATTTTTACTTGGGACTTGAAGGGGAAGACAGATATATTACAACTTTAAAACTATCTTGTTGCTAATGCAGATACTTGAGGCTTCTAGAATAGAGACCTGGTCGAATGTGATGCTCTGAAAGAACAACAGTCTGGGAAAGCAGATGTGTTACTACTGTTGAGAACAGGGCTGTCAATGGACTTTTCAGATTGCAAAACAGTGCCATATTTAATTCAGAGTAGCCTCACTGCTTCCAGCAGAACTAGATGAACACAAATATGCCATGACGGGATCCTCACTCAATAAAGCTTTGAGGCACATATGCTTAGATCTACAGCAATCTCTACCTCCAGCTAAAGGCTTTCCAACATAGATAAGCTGGTATATTAGTAGATATACTAGAATAATTAACTTTTTAAATAGCAAAATCTTAACGTGACTAAGTAAAGCAAAGTAGAAATGACAAATTTTATTCAGAGCTCTCCTTTTGACTAGTATGTATTCACTGTTGTTTTATTGGTCCCAGGCTTATTTTATTTGACTCAGTGACTTTCCGAATGGTGATAAACACTGCTCAGACTCCTCTGGTCCTATGCTGTGTGCCTGATGCTCCCATTTCTCCTATATGAGGTCAGTACAGCTAACAAAGATTTTTCATCTCAGTAGGCATAAGGGGAAACAGAGGGACTTAAAAGTTCAGTGCCCTGTGATGTTTCATATGGAGGTGGTTGACAAAAAGATTTTATCAGCCCATTTTCTTTTAAGAGCACAACTGCACAGGACACATGGCAGTGCCTAGCCTTGCAGAAAGCACCCACTGACACAATTTATTTTTTGTGGGCCTAGCAAACTGGCAGAACTGCACTTGTAGAACTCCACCCCACAACCAACCTAACCCTTTTCTATCCATACTCGATCCTTCCAGCATCTATGGCAGCATAATGCTCTAATGAGACCCTCTCTAGGAAGAGCCATTTAAGCAGATGCATTGTCTACAGTGCACTCATTTCCTATAGTGCATTTGACCTCCATAAAGTACTCACAGAGGAACAAAGTCTGCCACCCAGCTCAGCTAGATAATTAATCCTTTAAAAATAATCTTCCAAAAACTTCAGGTTTTGTTCATTTCTGTTTGGATCCATGTGACAGGTAGTTTTACCCAGAAAACATAAGATCTAACTTTGATAATATAAGTATAACTAAACAGATGGTTATTAAGTGATTCACGAAGATCTAAAATAAAAGATGGAAAAATTAAATATACCACATGGCATTCTGCAGCCTGTGAAGAAGGAAGAACTGTAGACTTTTGTCCCAAATCCTTTGAAGACATCTTTGAAGTGTCTGGAGAAATACTAGGTGGATGTTCTTGGATTTCAGGCTCTGCTTTATTGTCAGGGGAGGAAGCTATCTGAATGGAAAGAGATGCTGTGTGTATCTCAGGCATGGGGTTACAGGCAGGTGAGACAGGCCTTTGTGGAAATACTGGCTCTTCAACAGGCTCGAGCTGTTGCTGTGAATTACAATGAATGCTACTTGCTGGGTCACGTGTCCGGGTTAATTTCAGGGTAGATACCTTACGTTTTTGAGACTGTTGCCTCTGGCCTTGATGGAGAGTAGTACTTATACCAGCTACTGTGTTTGTGCCTGCACTGGAGTTTGAGGTCAGTGGTTTAATGATTTTTTGTGCATAGGACACACTTGTGTTAGATATCTGAAATGACATTGTCTCCTGAACAGACTTCTCATTAGTGTAATAGGCAGTATCTGTGGGATGGTATTTAGCTGGACCAGCTGTTACTGCCTGGAGATTAATTTCATTCTTGTGATTAGTTACTCTTGCTTTTCTAGGGGGTGGCAGAGGTGCCTTAGTTGCCAAAAGCATCCACACACAGCAAAATAACATTGAAGAAGAAACAGAAAGAAAGTAAATGTTAGCAGGAGATACAACGCAGTTTGACTTTTATCTTTAAATAAAGGAATTGGGAACTTATGGGCCTTCATCTCAACATTGCTCAATTCAATGGACAATAAAATGGTCAGATTCCCACCACCTTTTCCTGTGCAGTGCTGTACAGCTTCTGTTTAGAAAGCCAGATGTTCCATTTGTTCAGGGTAAACTGGGATCAGAAGGGAGCCCACAATCATCTATTTTCTTTTAAAAAATCATTACACTGCATAAGAGTTATTACTGTGAAATTGTTCAGGTAGGTAAGTACTCCATGATATTAAATTGCAAGCTATTATTCACAGGTAAGACACATATATAAAACACACCGAGCCTCTTAAACCTTTCAATTAAAGTAGTAACAGAGACAATATTAAAATTGGTAAGTTGATATTTTTTTGACAGATAAATATGTTTCCAAGTCTGGTTTTCACTTAAGCATGCTCCAATTACATCGTTCTGCAAAACAGGCAGAAGCATTTTCTACCTTATAATTAATAAACCCTTATTCTCAGATATTTTGGCGACTGGTGCATTTTTCCAAGTGTAAACTATTAATAAATACTCTTTGAAGTCTGGGAATACTCCTAGAAAGCTTTTACTTGTGTATGACCTACTTTTATTTAGATGTTTGTCTTGCTCATTGAAAGCAATTTCTGGTAATTAACCTAGAGGCATACAGCCTGTGTGGAGAATGCTTTATTTATGCAGTAAACTAGTCTGTAATGACCCATATCTGGAAGGCTTCAGGACAATGTTCCATAGAGGTATCCCATCTATATTTGCTGTCCCCCCAGAAAAACCCACACACAAATGGCATAGCATGAAACTCAGTGTGTTCAGTTTTACCTGAGTTGGTGATTTTTTATCCTGTAGATTTGGCCGCACACTCCTAAAACCTTTTGCTGAAAGAGATGAACTGCTAGCGTCTCCATTCAGTGTCTCTCTACTTCCATTATTGTAAGATCTCCAAGCTTTTGTAAAGAAAAAAAGAATCAAACCATTTTTTTGGTGTGTGATTAGTAGATGTCTATATTGCTCTCAACACAGCAACTCAGCTACTAAACAAACTGGAAAACTTTAGCTACTACACAATTGACACGGCTGCTGTTATTACCATGGAAGTTAAAAGAACACAGAAAAGCTACCACTCTACAAAATATTGGTCTTTAAAATTTAGAAAATTCAAGAACTGAAAATTCTGCGGGTAATGGCAGTTTGAGAGCTCCCCACAACTTTCATAGGACTATAGATTTTAACCTTGGGAGTCCTTTTGGGATGCTGGTGCTTCAGCCCCTGTACAAAGCAGGCTGAAATACTTTCACAGACTAGGTTCTCAAACTTCACAGCTGTGTTGGATTTTGAAAAATATCCCAGCTCATATAAACTTAGTTGGTCATGGCATTTTCACAAAATTTCACCACAATACCCAATTAGTTGTTCCACTAATGTATCTTATTGCAAAATCCAAATGACACCTCAATTTTCCAGCCAATCAACCAACCAACCAACCAGGTTTTTTTCTCTATTCTCAGACCTGCGATGCCCTCAAGACGTCATCCAAACATAGAGGGAGATGCTGAAGACAAAATACTGTAAGAAGCTGGGAAGATTAACACATTATGTGAGCAGGCTGCTAAATGAGGTGGGCAGAACTTGCAATCCTGAGTAAGACACTAAAAAGGAAATAGCAAGTACCACTGAATGGTGTCACAGTGATAAAGCTAAAGGTGGCAAATTAGCAGGCTGTTTTCTCCCACACGATTCATTTTCCTGACAACATATTCTGTGTTATAGGAAATAACTGCTTTCAAATGAGACCTGAATTTGAAGTCTTAACCACTAGCAATTATGATTACAGTTTCAGCAGCGCTTTCCTTAAAGAATGAGGAAGTATGGAGTAATGAAATCAAATAAATAGAAGATTGTTGTAACTGGTATTGCACTGATGCATAAATAACACAGTGTTTTATTTACCTGAATCTGGAGACTGAGAATCAGACCCTGGAAAAGAAATATCCAATACTAATTTGTGTTAGAAATAAATTAATTTTGCAAAACCATACAGGGGAATTGATAAGAAGCAGTTCTGCCTGTCTACTGAATATTCTGTATTTTTATTGTTTTGAATATTTCTAGGAAAACATGCTTGATAAATGATTCTTTAAAAGTTAATCTGGCTTCTGAAAATCATTTTACAACAACATTCAGATTCTTTTCCTTAGAGAAGTGCTTTAAAATCAAATTTCAATATCAAAAGTCTGTAATAAAAAAAACCTCTCTTTCATGCTATATTATCTTGAATAAAAAACAAGTGACGTGAGACCCAAAATACGTATCAAGGGAAAAATTAATTTATAATAACTGATTTTTTCTCAGTCTTCCTATTTTTTTTTCATTAGTGACTACTAAGCGTTGACAGAGGAAAATTAAGACCAGTTTTAAAGAGCATTGTAGAAGTAATAGATCTGTCAGAGGAATAGAAAATAGGGTTACCCTTCTCCTCCTTTCAAAGTAACATGGCAGAAATACATAACACTATAAAAAAAGCCATTTAGAAGTAGTCTCTCGCTGGTTAGTGGTTATACCTGAGGCCAATAGGTTTGGAGAACTCTGAACTCTCTTCACAGCTGTTAATGTGACAGACATTGCAGCACGTTTGCGAGCACACCCACCGCTATCTGGAAGCACAAAACAATACAGACAGCAGCCCCAGACAAAGGGAGCAAGCACATGCAACAAATCACAGTGTGAGATATGCCAAACGTATATGAAAATAAGCATGCAGTTAGGGAACTGCTGCAGAAATGCGTGTATTTGCAAGTTTGGCAGATTAGCAGAATACATAAAATTTCACAAGCTTTAAACAACAATAAACCTCACAGAAAATAAGCAAAGAAAGTAATATTTAATACTTAATCCACTAGGGAAATATACACATTCTGTTACCTGAAGACTGCTTAATTACAGATAATTAGTAAAAACAAAGTAATGAAGATAAAGGATTAAGCATTCCAGAGTAATATTAATCAATAATCTGCACTGCAAAATAATTTCATTGTATGCATTAGGAAGACATCACTCAAAAACTAAGCTTGTGTTTGAGGAATGAAAAAAACCCCTTTCTTCTGGATCTTGCATGTCTTTTTTTCCTTACTCTGCTCCTCTCTCACTGGAGCTGTCATTGCATTTTAGAAATACTCTGTTATTATAAGAAGACACCTTTCCCACAACTTAGCAGTTTAGCAACTCTATCATAGTTGTACAAGCAAGTTAATAAATATTACTCTATTTATATATTACCTTTAACAAGAATTTTTTTTGCTCTTCACTATAATAATTATTTTAATTTTCATATTTGATATTACTGAAATTTCATATAGGGCCCCGTATGTAATCAAGAAATACAAGTATTATAAAGGCCTTTTTTATTCCTGTGACCTATGACACGAAAGTTTATTAAATTATGCTTAAAGAAGACCTACAACCTATTTCCTATGATGACGTGAGCCACAGAGCCATCTTTAACCCACATCTGCAAAAGAAGCAAGCTCCTGACATTCCTTTGCTCATTCCAATATTCCCCTGAAATAGCAGAGCCCTCTGGCCACCAGTCCTGCAGGATACACATTAAGTAGTTGTTAATATTGGCAAACATCAGAGCCACTGCCTCAGGTAGAAGCAGTATCAAAGACCAATTGCCAACTCCAAGGATTGAGGCAAAAGGCCAAATGATTTCAGTCAGCAGTAGTTGAATACAATACACTGCCTGCCATCAATTACTAGCCTGGTACAAGTGAAACAGTTAATGGCTATCAAATCTCGCC
This sequence comes from Corapipo altera, assembly GCF_003945725.1. NCBI lineage: Eukaryota > Metazoa > Chordata > Aves > Passeriformes > Pipridae > Corapipo > Corapipo altera. Next base: position 7,412,042 of record NW_020884876.1, on the reverse strand, counting down.
CATTTGTTTTGGTTTGCTTACATAAATATAGAATGGCAATGGTAATCAAATTCACAGTTTCCATTCTTGCATTCCCTTTCCCCTACCATCTACATATACTAGAGGTAATTCCAAGGAGATTTGATGATGTGTTGATACTGAAGTTCTGTTCTAACTTGAATATTGGTAGACTTTGACAGCATACTGTATTTAATACAAGCTAACAAGCAAACAATTCTGTTATACTGTCACATTTTTTATTAAAACAAAGTTATACTTTTTTGTAATTTTTCAAGAGCTACCTTCCTGAATTTCACGATAGAAAAACTGAAGTGGGAAGAAAGGAGCACAACAAGAAAGCTGACAATGAATATTTAATTATGGTAACTTCACGAAATTCTACTTCAATTTAATTTTTAATGTAACTGAAATGAGTCAGAGTTTTATACTGATTGGATCCATAATCTAGCAAAGTGTTTGAAGTGGCTTCATACAAGTTAAATAAAACAGATGTTGTAACTTACTATATAGATAGATGCATACAATATTTATTCATATATAGAAGCCTATATGCAAGTCTGTACCTCCATTAATTATCCGTAGCTGTACAAAAGAATGAGAGCCAGTTAGTACTCAATTTAGATATAACCGTACACTGATACCAGATTGAGTTGTGCAAAATTTCTAATAGAATATGAATGTGTGTGGCCAAGCACATTTTTATGCATGATGGACTTCACCTTCCTATCTTTGTTCAGGCCAGGCTCCTGTTAAGTCAAGGACATTGTATCAGAGTAAGAATCAGAAGAACCTGCATGCTGCCTCAAATGAAGCAGTTTACAAACTGCTTCCCTTATCTGCATGGCCTTACACATTTAACTTCAAGAGGCTTATTCAAGCCTGTATTCCTTTTTCACAGTACATCAAATTGCCAGTAAATACTAGCTATATTCACCCAAATTCTTGAAGTCCAAATAACGCCAAAAAGCCCTACGTCTGGGGTACAGAGTGTTAAGAAACAGTACGAGAGACTGATGTTCTGCTCATTTCACTTGCAAACTATAAGCAATTAATACTGCACAGCTGTTACTTACGGAAAATATGAGGGTGAGGCAATCTATATAAAATGTATGCATATATAAAAAAATGTGGGAAAATATGTATACACATATTCACAATTCTTCTAGCCTGAAAAATTGTTCAGGTACGAGCCCTGTCTTACTAAGTACTTCTTTAATATAGAAGCAAAGGAGACTTGAACCAGCTAATGTCTGCAAGCAATACTAGAATATGAAGTTGGGCAATAACTCACAATCAAAACAGCTGCCTAAAATGCAATTCCAGCTTCTTTTTCTCTCTCTCCCTTAATTCTGCTTCTTTCCACATTTAAACATTTTCCCCTGAATTCATAATTCCAGCAACTGCTCCCACTACAGACAGCATCACCCTAAATGAGCTGTATCTCCATTTGACAAATAGTCTATTCGTTGGTCCTGCTCCAAAGTAGGATGGAGCCAATTCAAAACAACACCACTTTCATTTAAGAACAAGTGGTGGGTTTCTTGAAAAGACTGTTTCAGAGAGTCAGTAAAAACAGTGGCATAAACAAAGTTGGCAAAAATGAAAGGATGGTGATCTTGTGTGAAGAGGTGAAAGAGAGGAGCTGGGGCAGGAAGTTTTTAATAAGCTCTTACAGCTCAAAGAAAAGAAAAATGGCATCCAAACATAATGTTTGCTGATTATTATTCTATTCACTGTACTTGCAAATGGTATCATCTTTCCCATTTTCTGCACAGTGTATTCAAGTTTAGAAGTCTTTAGACCAGCACTTCTTACTCCCTATTTGCATTTTGACCTGAGGCAAATATATAGCACTGAATCCAAAAGTCCAAGATAGACAAGGCCGCTGCCTCTCTGTGTCCCCAGGTCCAACCAGCAGGGAGACTGGAGATGTGCTCCCAGCAGACACATGTATACACCACATACATACATGGCTGGACACACAGCTCCGAGCACTCACACTAACACAGATGGCACAATGGCCTCATCCCCCTCCCTTCTCTGGCTGAGCAGGATGAAGGTCCACTAGGGAGAATAGCACACATATACAGGGTGGATCCTTCCAGCAGTGGGGCTCAGACACTGAGTCTGCCACTCATTCCATGCCTGGACCACAGGGCACAGACTCTCCTGGGACAGCCCTGAGAGGGCCCTGGACAAGGGAGGCCCTCTCTTCCCTGGGTCTCCTTAATTTGTGTTCCTGCCTGCCCTTGTGTTCCTGTGCTTCTCTAGGCTTGTGGAAATAGGCCTTTGATGGCTCCTATGAGGGGCCTGGGAGTAGCCTGGCAAGGCAGGCTATTACTTGGGCTTCCCCTCCTGCCACTGTTTCTCTGAACTCCTTTGTGGGTGTGCGGACAAACTTTTATCGTATGATCTACACTGACAGGTGAACCTGCTATTATTTGGTTCTCTGGTGCTGCTAAAAACTAAATGTTTTGTAGAATGCCTGGAACACTGAAGCCAACCTAATTTGGTTGAGCGACCTAAAAGTGCTTTTGCAATCTATTCAGGAACTCTGCATGGATCCAAGAGATTCTGTTCTTGTCTCCCAGACAAAATGTAAGAGATTAGTCCATGTGATGACTTCCACTAATAATTTTAACAAACAGAAAATATTTGCAGTCTTCCAGAATTGCATACTTTTCACTCTTGGCTGCTCTTTGTGTACTTTATCTAATGCAAACAGTGATCTTGTTTAATACCTTTAAAATTAGATGCATTTATCAAGAATGATCTGTGTGAAATTCAGCCAAAATATTTACAGATGGACAGTAAGAATCTATTTTAGCCTATTAACTTGTATCCATTTATTATACTTTGTTGCAATTACCTCTTCCCCAACGTCAGCTATGCATGCACATATGTATAATGAACAGTAAGCACATTTATCCTGCATTTTAATCAGATGTGAGCTTCATGGCTGGCTCATGTTTTCTGTCATTTAGTCAGTCAAGTTACCACAGTAATGATGCTCATCAACCTGTAAAATACCTGAAGATTTACTGAAGAAAACCCCTATGAATAGTTTAAAATACTATTCTGTTGATGATTGCTTAGTCTCGGTTTAAAAAGGTACACATTCTACTACACTACTATTTTTAAATTATGACAGCATTTGAACACCAAAAGGAAGCATGAGCCCAAAGTACCTTTGATACTTCTGAAAACCTCTTCTTACCTCTAATTTCTTTGCTTTTGCAAAAATGCTTCGTTGTCTTATGCTGTTGAATATTCCTTCCTAACATGTGGTACAGAATTAACATCAAATGGTAAGAAATGCCTCCCATATATGGTAGAGTATTGAAAACCAAAGCTCTTCAAAACATTTTCTCTGTAGACAAAAATATCTTCCACAGGGTTTGCTGAGACAGACTGCCAAGTCTGCAGCCACAGGGAACACAGGATTAGAGGAACCCAGTCTAAGCAGTAGATTTACTTTTTCTTTTTAAAGCTGCATATACACTAGCTTTGCCACTCCACCAGTTACTGGCATCAGAGTGCTCATTTATCTGCAGGAGTCATTAATGAAATGCATATTTTTAAAACAAACTAGTGGCAAATCAATAGTATCTGATAACCTCCAATTGCATCACGCACAAATTCCTGTTATGAAGCAGTGAAATAAAAAAAAAAACCACACCAAAACTGTAGCACTCATGTTCAAAAACAGCATAGTGTAAAAAGAAAAAAAAAAGAAAAAGAGAAACAACTAGACCAGAACACCATGCAAAACAGCTTCCACCTGAGTCACTCTCTTCCTTAATAAAGTGATGCTGTAGATAGGTGCAAAGATAGGTGCAAGATGTTCACTTTTGTACCTACTCATAGGTTATTTTATTTTCTTTTTTTGTTACAGTCAGGAAACAATCTACATCAACAGAACTGAGAGGAAATACCACATTTTTTCTCAACATGTTCTTTTAGTGCAGCTGGTAACATGCACATTAATATCAAGCATACATAAAATGAAAAATATTTTCACTGTGTAAGTGCAGAGCAGACTAAAGTTCAGCTTACAGTCATGATATCCTTAAGTAACTGGAAAGGATTTCAGGTGTGTTCAGGTCTTTAAAGTCTGTTTTCAAGGCTCCTGTGTGATCAGAAGACTCCCAATCCTCAACAGAAGACATTCAGCCACAGATTATTTAAATCTTACATCTATTTCTAACCACCCTGGTTAGCATTTGAAAAATAATTAAGAACAACCACAACCTTGGGTTAAAAATGCACAAACTCAACTGAGAAAATTATTTTCTCTGTCTTATTATACTTACAAATGTCATGGTTTCAAGTAAGCCAATACATTTTAACTTCGTACTAACAGATCTGTTAAAACAAAGGGTCCTACAGAGTTCCAGTTGTCTGCGACAACAGGAAGCCACGAAGCCTGATTAATTCAGTGATCCGTATAATGGTAACCTATACCATGGAAAAGGTAATCCCTGTGATTTAGAGCATGCTGCTGAAATTCAGACTTCAAAGTAGTTCAGGTCCTCAAGTCCCACTTATCATGTCAGCTGTCATGGTGTAGCACTATCGTCAATGATAAAACCACTGGTCTGGAAAGGATGGATACGTCTATCCTTGCATCACAGTTAATCTGCAAACCAGACAGTTCACCTATGGACCCTAAAGAGCTGACTGCAACTGAAAATTTACACCTGACATGAGTGAGGTCAGGATTTCAGCAGTCTGTTTTCAAGAGGCCTATTCCCACTTTCAGCACAAACAGCAGCATTATCTATTGACTTCAATAATTCAGGAGCAAATATTAGTATGCTGTCATAGATCATGAAGATAACTTCCTATAGAGTACTTAATTTGGTCAATACATCTGTCACATCAACTTGAGAGAAAATACAAACCTCTGTAAGTACAAAATAGTTATCCTCACCTGATATACAAGTGTAGCTAATAATAAGGGCAGTGTTTATATGTCCCTTAATTAAGTGACAGTACAGAATGAAAATAAAGCATTTTTAAAGCATGTGCATTTTCTTAGGAAAATGTGATGCTTTAACACCATTTTTTCATAGATGTTATGTCCTTATACTATGTATTTTCACATAAAACATAAAGACACAAAACTGATATTAACTTAAGCACAGAAGGCTAAACATGCATTTATATTTCACGTATCCATATATATCCATACATAGAAAAACATGTATGTAAATTTTATATATGGAATACAAATGCACATAAGCAGGCACACTATTAAAATATCCTGCTTAATTTGAGTACAGCACAACTAAAATACAATTTGTTCATGAAAATTTGAATAAATTTGGGATTTTCTGCTCACAAAACAACATATAAAAGAAAAATCTCACAGATGCAGCATACCTGTGTTCATTTTGACACTGGAGGTTTTGCTATAAAAGTCTTCAGATTTCCTGCGGGAAATAAAATGATCTATTAATTTGCACAAGATAGGAATGTCTGGTACAAAATGGCAGCAAGGCTTTTGGAGGCGTGGAGAGAGAACCACTGTGATACAAATGGCAGTCCTATTTTAACACAGCTTTAATTAAACTGGTACTGCTTGTCCTTCCAAAGTTAAAGATGAGCTGTCACTTCCATTATAAGCCACTCTATTTTCAACTGTTTAGTATCTCTGTTGTAAACATATGCTCTGGGATAAAAAACTAGTGATTAACTTTCGGTCTTGAAATTATAAAATAAAAATTATTCCCATACAGGAACGTGGAAATATTTTTAAAAGCTGCTTATAAGGTTTATTCACTCCTTTGTGCAAACAGAAAAATGTAAAGAGTAGGTCTCTACAAGTATTTTCTAAGCAGCCAAAGTTAGCAGGTCTTTTTCAATGGTTTATAAGCAGATGCTGTCTTCATCCAGTGATTTAATGTGTCTCTAGAGACAACAATGACATTCATAATGTTACTATCTGTATTTCTATGCACAGAATCAGGGCATGTGTCTTGGCATCCACAGGAATCCATATCAAAACTCCCAATGGAATCAAGAAGTAGTGAATCAAGTCACTATACATCAACACGTTTTTTAATGGTTTGCACCAAAACTATGTAAAGTGCACACAAAGGTTGAATTTATTTAGATATCCTAACTCTATACAGTACTTACAAACAAACAAATAGTAAAACACTATAAACAAAACTACAACTGTAGAAAAAGCACAACATCCTACATTAAGAGCCGACTTTAACCTATGGATGTCACAGGATAAACTAGACACTATTTTCTATCTACTACTGGTTTATGGTATAGCTTTATTTTAGGATTAGAAGCTTTAATACCTCTTCTTTTCAGGCTCTTTTAGAGAGAAAAAGATAGATACAGAAAATGTTTCCAATGGCATTCTGTATATTAGCCAGTCTCAGCTGTATCGTTACATATACACTGCCCACTATAATTTACTTCGGTAAGTGGCCAGACACGCTGGAGACCAAAATACTGAAGGCTAAAAAAAGTCATTCTCCCTCTGCACTATTCCCACATCAGGCCCAGGATAAAACAAAGGGAAAAATCAGAATTTGTAATGTAATACAGCTTCAAAAAATAAATTAAAAATACAAACTGCCTGTCTATGTTGAAGTTAGTTGGAAGGTATGCACGAGGGACTGTTTTCATAATGGGAGACTCAAGGTACTAATTAATACAAGTAAACAAAATACCAAAACAGAATTCCAGTTAAACTCTACAAGAAGTCTGAAGAACTGTACCTCTGAGGTAACACATATATTGCTGTATTCTCTTGTATTTATAACAAGTCAGACATTCCACTGCTTGAAAAACTTAGTGTTCTTCAGAAACTATCTGAATTCTGCTGCTATTATGCAGTCACTTTTGTGGAAAAAAAAAAAAAAAGCATGTCAAACTTCTTGAGAACTATGGAAATAGACAACTGGCAGTGAATAAAGTGTTATTAAATTATTTTTATGCTGCAGCTATCAGTAAACTACCTCTGAGAGTTTCCAAAAGATCTCTTAAAAATTAAGGCAAATTCTATTTTATTTTTTGATAAATGGTTTTTGACTGAAATTCTGGATTTTTTTTCATAGCCACAGAATATTCTTACAGCCTCAAATTCCCACAGTGTTTTCAGTCTTCTAGAGGAGACACCATTTTCAAGCCTTCTTTTAGCTTGAAACTGAATCACTGATGGTACCACAAGCTACAAATTGCAACATGGTATTTATTTTCAGATCCAACAAGTACTTGGAACATTGCAAAGCCAAAATGATTTCCAGCAGGTGGCTTGACATATTTACCTAAAGCATGCTTAACTCTTACTCAAGTTTTGAAAGACAAAACTCAGTTTTAGCACCCCAGCTTTGTCCTCCTAAGAGTTTCCCTCTGTACAGCTTAGGCTGCATTGCTGACTCTCAATGAGGAACTGCACACAAAGACTAACATTTCCACATTAATCTAATTTTGCTGCAGAACAAATTAGTCTTGCACACCTGAAAAGTAAGCATGTAAATAAGGCAACCCAAACTGCACTCATGCAAACAGCAGGTCTTGTATTTAATACTAAAATTATTTTGAATTCCTTGCTTCTAAAGAGCCAAAGTACCATTCAAATACTTAATGATACCAGCAGTAGGAGCCAAAGGAATGCAATGAAATTAACAGCCATATGCCTGAAATTATTTTATTCAGCATTGTTTCCATCAGTCTTTAAGATCCTTACTTCAAGAAGGGGGAGAGGGGGTGGGAACAAAGGGCTGGTTTTGTTTTGTACTTATATTCCTTCTTCATTGCCCTCTGAAAATTGTTCTTTGTGAATGGGTTTGCCGTATAGACACCTGACAGAGGTGAGATGAACGTTCCACTGGAAGCATCAGACACTTCACTGACAAAATGGATGCCCAATGATCAGCTAAGATACTCAGCTCTCAGACAGCTAATGCTGCGACGGAATGCCCATAATGACTGTGCAGACACAAAGCACTACTGAAGTGCATGAGTTTTCAAAATCAGAGACTGCTATTCAGTCACATACATCAGGCAATTTTTCTACTCAGCTCACACCTGATCTTACATGCTGAAGTAAAAGAACACTGAGTTTAACCACAGTCGCATTAGGTTACCATTGCTACATTTGGTTTTGCTAAATACATAATATATATCCCTGTGCTATTTCTTGATAACACTACAATGATTACCTCAGCTCAGCAATACTTTGCATTACAAGAGACTACTGAAAAGACTCATGGGAATCTCACCGACACCTGGTCTATTTTCTCCAAGAGACCCTGATATCTGCTTGTAGTCGCTGCTTCTGTTCCTGTAAGTTCTGCAGTGTGGTGTGCTGCAGGAAAGCATTCTGTCACCCCTTCTGTTCCACATTCAGACAGAGCTATAAAAAGGGTTAGTGAGAAGTCAAGGAAGGTTTCCCCACCCTCAGTTTATTCATGAATCAAGATGCATGTCTTTATTGTTAGGGTTTTAATTCCCTTCTTGATCAGAAGTTAGAGCACCTACAGCCATTAATGCAGGATCTCTAACACCCAATAAATCAACAACTAAGTAAATGTGAGAAAGCACTTTGGGAATCAAAGCCTAAACAAGGAGTAACATGCTATTACCTGCTTGCACCTCATTCAAATAATTGTTAATCATTGTTGATAACCACAGTCCAGAGCTACCTAAGGATAGAGGGCCATCAGAAGTTAGAATATTCTTTCTATGTAAAATTTTGGAAAGAACTGGGAAGTAAAGAAAAGGAGATTGTGGGTTTTTTTCTTTTTCTTTTTTTTTTTTTTTTTAGGACATGTAGAAACTCCAAAAAATAAAATACTTAAAACTTTATTAATAACTCAACATATTATGAAATCTTAAATGCCACATCACAAAGGCATCCAAGCTCACGAATAACTTTCAGGGTCTTTCTCCCTCCTGCTCTGTAGCCATGAAGTCTAGACCCCTTTGAAATCCCAGGCTTGCTAGCTGTGTAACAACAGGGGGCACAGTCTAGAATGCTAGTTGCCTCCTTGCTTACATAGGTTTTGAAAGATTCTTAAAGAACAAGGTGATAAGTTACCTTGTCTGGTTTGTTTTGAATCAGAACATAAAAGACAGGCTGACAAAGGACTGAAGCATCTCTTATGAGGAAAGGCTGAGGGAGCTGGGCCTGTTCAGCCTTGAGAAGAGATGACTCAGAAAGGACCTCATCAATGTCTGTAAGTATCTGAAGGGAGGGTAACAAGAGGATCGATCCAGGCTCTTCTTGGTGGTGCCAAGCAATAGGAAAAGAGGCAATGGGCAGAAACTGATGCACAGAAGTTCCACTGAATATAAGGAAGAACTTCTTCACCATGTAGGTGACCGTGTACTGGAAGAGATTGCCCAGAGAGGTCATGGAGTCTCCCTCACTGGAGATATTCAAGAATGATATGGACACAATCCTGTGCAATCTGCTCTAGGACAACCCTGCTTGAGCAGGGAGGTTGGACCAGATGACCCACCGTGGTCCCTTCCAACCTTACCCATTCTGTGATTCTAAGTTACCTGATATTTACTCCTTGCCATTTCACACAAGATATTACAAAAAGCAGGATTAAGATGTATTTTTGATACAGGATTTATATTAATCCTAAAGTTAATTCTAGCATGTACTCTTTATAGCTACCATCTTTTGTAATAAATTCTACTCCAAGGACCTTTGGTGAGAGGAGCAATTGGCTTATAACACAGAGTGCAGATGGATCAACAGCAGGATAGATGTGTGTGACTGGCTGGAAAATGATACATTTTCATTGTCTTAGGTAGAGAACAATGCCCAGATATTTGGAGAAGGCAGGAGCTTTCCAGACTTGTGTGAAAAGGAGTGTCAGACTTTCATTAATGTTGTTTGCCAGTTTCACAGGTTGACCTAGAGAGAGTTATCTGAGAAAATATCTGCAAAGTTAAGAGGCCAAATCAGTCTGTGATTATTCAGTTTAAACATTGCAGGTGATCTACAAACACATATTTGTTAGCAGGCAGTATTCTATATCCAAATATGCATGTGGCAGTAAATTATTTTACCCCACATCATTAAGACTCTACACAGCACTCCTGCTCTTACCTCTGCAATAGATCAGTATACTTCATATGCCAACTCATACGTTCAGTGAAGCAGGTAAAAAAAACTATGAAGCATTAGTTCTGAAAGGACAGTGAAGCTGATTATTTTATTTCTCTCAGTTTTTAAAAGCAATTTTTTCAGATGTTTACTGTTAGCAGGATGACTAGGGCAATGAGAATGCAATAAGAACTTGATAAACACCACAATGTTTAGGCTGTGGCAACAAGAACTCACACAAAAAACCAACTGTCTTGAAGCTGCCAGCCCCTAAGCAGAAGGAAGGCTTATATGCCAATATATTGTTTCTATGAAAAAATGTTTGATGGAGCATAGGTAGACAGTGTCTATAATGAAAAATGGGGAAAGTATGGAAATGGTTCCTCCATGTTTCAATTTCATTACCATGCAACAAGAAGACAACAAAATGGCAGGGTGTCTGTACTAAGATCCAACCCAGCAAGGCATATGCTGAGCACATGCTTAAGCATATGCTTTATGAAGGCCCCACAGAACTATTTCTGCACTTAAACATAAGCAGAAATACTGTTTGTCCCAGATCACATTGCCTCACCCTATATGAAGCTGAATACTCAGGAGCTGGATACTCCAGTTCTAATTAAATTGTTTTCAGATAGGTAATCAAAGAGAAAAACAGACAGACAACTGATATCATAGTTTCTGTCATTTTAAATTTTGCTTACAGGATTGTGAAGACATCCTCATGTTAAGTGTGGTGTTATTGTACACATGTTACTTACACACATTATCTGCAAATGTACTGATCAGGTCATTAAACAATTAGGATTCCCGAATAATTTGTACATGGCCATAAACTTCTACTGGAATGCAATAGGTAAGTCACATTGTACTCAGCAGCAGTACATGCATGACCAGGGAAATTTGTAAAAATTTGGAAACATACCAGACAAGGTAACTTATCACTTTGTTCTTCAAGAACCTTTCAAAAGCTCTGTTTTCTGGATCATCTGCCTACACTATTACTAACAAACAATTTTAAGTTGATATCTAACTTCCAGTATATCACATATATGAGCCTATTTCCTCAGTATATACAATACTAACATTGTTATTTAATGTACTGCTAAGATTTTGTTTTCGAAAATCAGAAGTGGTTCTACTTTCTATGAGCAAATGTTCAAAGAGCATCAGATACAGGAGAACCCATCACAGGATCATCATTCTCTACAAGAACATAAAGGGATTGAATGTAAGTGGGAGGAATAAAGGCCCTATTAACCATTTAATGTAATCTTAAATGTAAGCTGCAAATCATAAGGTAGTTTCTATTTATGACAATTGTTGAAGTCTGAAGCACTTACTGGGAGCGCTGTGGTCAGACTTAAGATCCAGAACTTGACAAGCGTATGTGAAAAGTGTGACTGTCTGAAGGCAGGGGAATAAATCTAACGATAAGGAACTTCTTTCCTTACATGCTTTTCCTAATGTGATTTTTCTGAGAATGCTATAAATGCAAGAGTAAGAGAAACTGGTATAATCCTTTCGTTTCTCGTGTTTCTTCACGAAACAGAGAAAGTTAACTATATTTCTGAAAGAAAAGCAAAGACTAAGTTTCTAAACTGTTCCTTACAGCAATCTTCGTTCCTGCATACAGCATCAGTAGAAAAAGGTCTAACATTTGCATTTAAATTGTTAACAACTTAAGTCTTTCTCCCTAGAGAAAAGACTTGAAGCTTAAAATTTTGCCTGTTGGTAGCAGGATTTTTACTGGATACATATTTTGACTTGCTACAAACTGAAAAGCAAACTTAAGTCAAATTTCTGCACTTGGTTCTAAATAGGTACTTGCTGTCATCTCAAAATACTTCTCAGATGCTTCAATAGCAGAACATTTTCCTAAAATGTAACTGCAAGTATAAGAGGATACCAAGAAAGTTATTCAAGCTGACAACATTCTGTACATTTTACTGGTTATTTTTACAGCTGCAAAAGGAAGGAGGAGGACAAACTACTGCTTTTATACTCTGCGTCTCCTCCGCTACCACTAGAGAAAATTTTGTTAATAATTCCAGTCATGCTTGTGGTGTTTGTGATTTTTTAATTATTTTTACTGCTTAAATGTAAACAAAAAAAGAGAAAAGTTCCTTTAACTGACTAAAGGTTAAAAGAAAATTTCCATTAACTTGCTGACTGCAATTCACGTTTCTTACCCTTTTTCCCATGCATCTATTACTGCTTTTAATAATATAAACTCATAAATGTCTAGCCTTTAGTGGTGGTTATTTTCATTCCCTGCTTTTGGCTTCCTCTTTAGCTCTTGTTTTACAGGAACTGTGTTTGTTCAAATGAACTCATTTCATAGGCTGGAAATGATTTAAGACTACCGTATGAGACCATGTCACTGAAGCAGATACGTAGTAGATTAGTGTCCCCACCCATAATTACAAAAAACTCCACCATAAGACAGAGTGCCTAAAACACATTATGCATCTTCTTAGCCCTTCTGAAAGTTCCCTTGTCAGGTACAGTTAGATGCCACAGACACACCAATGAGCCCCTGACAGGTAGCCAGAACCCATATAGGAGATGGATGCCTGTTGCATTCATTTACATATTATTTCATTTGGGATGTGTAGCAAGGTAGTTCTGCTCAGGCACAGCTGTTCGGGAAAAGATTTCAGCATCTAGAACCTCAGAAGATAGGGGTCATTGTGGCCCTTAGCTTAGTATTCTGGTATACACAGTCTGTCCAATTTTCTCCTTAATGGGAATACACTAGCTCTCTAGAAAGAAAAGAAGCCTCATTAGGAAGTGCCAATCATTTCATCATGGTGAAATATCTGTCTTTTAACAAATACAATATTTAACAATGGTATCCAGAGTTCACCTGTCAAATCTTTTAGGCATTCTTTAAAATTTTATTTTAAAATTTTATTTCCCAGAAGATCCAAATATTCCCAGACTATCCAATTATTTCTTCATCTTTCTCAAAACAAACAACAAATATAATTAGAACTATGTTTCTGTTAAAAATACATCACTCGAGGGTTAAATTTGGGTTCATCAGACTGCAGTAGCTACCAAAGGTATTAGGAACATAAGAAAATTTTAGTTCCATCACTTGTTTCCAGCACTTTGCATATTACTGGTCACTTGAATACTTCAAGTATTATCTAATTTTCCGTTTTTATACAGTATGACCAACAATGCATTCTTGCTCTTTTCTACCAGGTATATAATATGCATCAATTTGAGACTAAACATGCATAAATCCTTACCTAAAGAGAATTCCTTCCAATGGGTTTTTTTTTTTTCCCCCATAAGTCATTCCCAACAGAATCTGTGGAAATAGTGTTAATTCATGAAAGAAAAATCCATTTCTGTTTCCCTCTGCTGGCATATTAAAGTATGCCTCCCTGAACTACTAGGTAATGTTACACCTAGCTAACAGAGTCAGACTAGTGTGTGGGGTGATATAAGTAAGACTCCTTAATATATTCTTATAAGTATGCTGAAGCAGCAGCATTTGACTTGAAACTTTTTGTAACATGCTCATAAAACCAGAAAGAATACCTATAACTTAAAAGACTAACTAAGAAGATACTAACTGAAACATTTCAATCCTTATTATTTGCTAAGATAATAATTGGAAGGGATTGCACAGGAAACCTTTCAGTACCCCTACTGAGTACCTAAAACTTGTGGCCAATTTTGGCTAAATTTGGCAGACATGCAGAGGTCTTGATAACACTGAAAGCTTACAAGTTCCATGAGGAATTCCCACGGAGAATACAGACCTTATCAAAGTCAAATGGGCAATATATTTTAGCATTATCAGATGAAAGTGAATTCATGCAGGAAGGAAGAATTAGGAGCTCTTTGTGGATAAATGCACATAGCTTATAATCCCAGCCACAAAACTCCCTTCCACACTGACCCCAGCTTAATTTGCCTTGTTAGATACCAGACAGACAACAAAAATAACCAAAATATTTCTGCTGTCTAAAAAGGTGCAGAACTTAACTCAAGCTTTTCCCATTATATTCATTCCAAGCTCTGGATGCACTGATGACTAATACAGTTGGAAGTCACTGAACAGCCTTGGTGTAATTCAGTTCCAAAGTGTGTTTCAGCATTAGCAAGTAGGAATAACTTTCTACAGTAAAAGGGTAGGTATCAAAGCCTGACATCCATAGAGGGTCTTAACTTCAGATCAGCTCTACTCTGGCCCTGCAGACCAGAATACTAATGCCACACCTACTTCAATGTCCTCTCAGCAGAGGAGGCATGTCAGGCTTCTTCCTTGGGTGCCATCTTCCAGTTTAGCTTTGTTGGTGCATTTGCAGATCTACCCTGTGAACCCAAGATGACATGAACTAAAGAGCAAGAAAGTGGGGAAAGATAGTAAGAATTTTGTTTAGATTAAGGAGTTATGAAGCAAAAGCTAGAGCAGATTTATTCACTGTTAATCTGAATAGATATACTGGTTTCTTCAGTTCTGCTCCTCAAGGAACTACTGGCCTTTCAATCTTCATGCCGACATATACTGGAATTTAGTGACCACCAGTTAAGCAGCACTGTACTTAAATACGAACCAGTAAGACTCATTAAGAGTCACGGTTGTCTTTTAGAAGAGTAAGTTCTTTCAGCTTCTGTTAAAATTAGGGCTTTGATGCCTCCATACCTAAATGACTGTTCAGTGAGAGGCTTCAAAGCAAGTCAATTGCTATAAACTTCTCTTTTCTCTCCTTGCTATAAAGCCCTCCTTATATCATATTGTTTGTCTCATTAACTCCTAGCATATTTTGCCATTTCTGAAGAATCTTAGCACTACCTTGCATACCTGTAGTTCCATTAGACTTAACTGTTTACAGGAAAGAAGATATTTAATAGCAGCAATAAATAATATGTGCTCTCAAAATAAAGGAAAACTATTTATGTACAACACGTGAAAACCAGAATAATCAGCTTTGCAACCTTTAATTTGAATGTTTTGCTGATACTATATTTACCCTTTTCCCAAGGGGCACAATCACCAATTTTTATTTCATGTAGCTTCACTCGTCCACATAATACACATCAAAATAATGCAACTTCTAGTGTTTATAACATGAATACATGCACATGTCAGCTGGTTTCAGACCTACTGAAATCCAACTTGCCTCAATGCTATGCACCACAAAAAACCCCAACAAACTGCAATTCTTCCTAATATAAATAGCCAAAGAAAGAACTACTAGCCACTGTGGTTTGAGCACAGTTAGCTCATGCAACTAAGAAGTGTTATTACTAACTACCTGTATCTGCCATCTGACTTAAAAAAGTTCTAGACATTTAGTTAATTTTTAGTTTGTAGGGTTATCTTTCTCTCTCCCTCCCAATTCCTAATTGTTCACCAGCACATTTAAGATTTCTGCTACTGAGAACATCCTTTACTTATCCTAGAGCAAATCAGCCCAAATTTAGTCTAAAAGCAAATTTAGTCTAAAACTAAAACTCACAAAGATTAAGCAGAGTGGTATAGGAACAATTAGGAGAGATGGCATGCAAAATGGGTTCAGTCTTTACAGAAATGTTGAAAGAAAACATAATTTTTAAATTAGGGAAAAACAGTATTTGACAGAAACAGCTGTAAAAGAACAAGCAAGCACACAACAAACCTGAATGATACTGCCTGATACCTGAGGGGCTGACAAATTACTCGAAGGCAAATGTGAATTTACAAAGCAGCTCAGAATACACTTAAGAACATGAAGGAGAAAAAAATGGTTCTTTTCTACATGCCTATCATGCACAGCTATGCAGTGCGATGGAATCTATCTGCTGGCTACCCACAGGTGAGAGCTTTCCATGCTCTTCCACAATAATATACAACACCCACTACCACAGAAACAAAGCAGCAGGGGCACAAACCAGAACAAGTCTTCAGTCTCTTAATTTCCTACTACCAGCAAGCTGTGTCAGCAAATGGAAGAAGAATACTAAAGAGTCTACTGCTTACTCTGTTCCTTATCCAAACCTATTCCTGCACCCCCTGAGGAGATCCAGTTTGTGTTCTGGTTGAGGCCACAGATTTGCAGAAACAAGTAAATATAAAACTATTCAAATAACTGCATCTGCAAAGAGGGAACAAACTGAAGCAGCAAAGGTGGAGTTAGCTGGCATTTCCTATCATCAGCCTTCACAATGCTAATGTAATTCCTTCTCATGTCACCTTCTAGATTTTCTTTCCTTCTGAAAGGAAGAAGAAATACTGAAGTCTCATCATCTGGCATCACAGGGATACCCAATTCTAGAGCCACTAGACAAACCTCTGCCTTTTCAGCTCTCAGCCCCAGCTCCCTTCCTAGACAGTTTTATCTTCATTGGTTTAACTGACTTAACCAGTTTTTCTGCCACTACCCTCCAAACCAAACTGCTCCTTCCCCTGCCAAAAGCAATTTGTCACAGTCTACTGCTCTTATTCCCTCAGTCTTCAAGCTACGCAGCCTTTTCCTCTGCAAAGATTGGTCTATAGTGGGTCTGAAAGAATAGCAAATACCAGCACCTCATTTTCAGATTGCTGTAGCATTCATTGCAGTATCAACTACATGAATAATGTCACTCGTCCCCTATACTACCCCTGACACTTAGAAGCATTTGAATAATCAGTTCTAATTTTCCATTCATGTGCACTGGGAATAGATTTTTAGATTCTGGTTTTGCCAAATCTCTACTGCGCACCTGCAAAGAGATGTTTCAGTGGTGCACAATTTTTGTAATGGGAGGGGAAAATCACATTCCTAACAAAGTTGTTTTAAAGTTTATCACTGTATTCCACCCAGTGAGTCCAAAATTTGCTAAACAATATAATAATTTGACCAGAGCCAAATTATTATATTGTAGAATCATGAACCCTAAGTTTTGGCAAGAAACAGGACCTTAAACCAGGAAATTATGAAAATAGTCAAATAGATAATCAGTCTGCTCCAGCTAGTTAACAGAGACCAGAAGTGCAGTTCTAAACAAAATGATTGAATAGATTTAAGACATGGCTTTTTTCATTGCTATCACAATATATTGCCTGCTTTGCTTTCTAAACACCCAGTGAAAATTTGCCAAGGGTACGTTCCCAGGAGCACTGATGCCAACAGGATTGAGTGGGTTTAGTATTGGTTCCAAATGCAATGTTACATCGAGGTTATCAGATTAATTTAAATGTACCTGTGGCAGCCCCAGTTCTGACACCATCTCAAGTGCTATTTAGGGCTCATTGTTCTGCATTGTAAGTGTCACTCAACTAATTCATGGAGTGTTAGCACATGAGATGGTATCTGTTTCATGAAAACATGTAGATCAGTTACATGCCTTGCTGTAATACCAGCTATTCAACCTCAAAAAGTGCAGTGTGAATAACAAAAAGAGGATAGATAATGTAATGCAGCATGGCAGAATATTCTCCTTCACGTACTCTCCCCAGGTTACTTAATATAATTATTAAAATTATGTCCTCAGCTTAATCTGGTGTATGTAATATTTTAATGCTAGTTTTACAGCACTAGGAATTTTTAGGGTTTTTTCTTTTAAACTGGCATTCCCTTAGCAGATGTTCTCAGTTCCCACACACTTAATTATAGTTTTATAACTACAGCCACCTACCATACAGCGCATTGCAGTGTGTCATTTCAAAAGCCACTGTTACTTGCTCATTAAATTCCTCTGCTATGTAGAGCACAACTGATTTCAACTGTATGCCAACCCACAAGCACATGACAAGGAGACAGGTTTCAGCTTTAACACATGTATTTCATGTGAATGTGTAGAAGTTAACACGGAGGCATGCTAATTTTGTTTAGGAGTGTTCAGAAGAAGAAAATATCATTAAGGTAATGACATTCCATCATTTTAATTAATACACTGACTGTTAAGTGGCACAACAAGTTACAGTAATTTTTCCTCTGAAGAGCTATTTCAAATAGCTTGAAAAATGAAAAATTAACTGCAAACAAATTCTCACTATCAACAAATTAGAGAGACTGAGAAACGTGGGTAAGACTTACCTTTCTGTTGCTTTCACTTACAACTGTATAAAAATCAGAAATTTTAAACAGGATTTAGAAGTTCCACATACTGATGAGAGATGGGAACAGTGTATGTTTCAATACTGTCATGGCACCCTGTCACCTTCTCCTTTCAGCTTAGCCATAAGAAAACCCACAAGATTTTTTTCAGTAAGAAGTGTCAGGGTGCTCTGGCAGTTCTTGGTTTCCACAGCAACTTTCTGGGATGTTTCTCGTCACTCCTAAGTTACTTGTAAGTTACTGGGCAGCAGCCCAGAGATCCTCACAAAGGAGTACAGCATCTTTAAAGTTAACATTTCCAGATTTTTATGTAGACAGAAGAGTAATGCCAAGATCTGCAGAGGCGCTAGGCAAATTTTCAATTATCTCACAAATGGTGGTCCTATATAGAAGACTGGTAAAGTTTTAAACATCTTTTAAAAGTCAGGGGCTATAGGCATGAAAATATGGTAACTGTGGGACTCATCAGTAAATTCCTCACCTGCTTTTTAATGATTTTTATATTTAATAGTCTGCCTTACAGCAGCATTATGTAGAACTTGCTATTTCACAATCATTTAAATCCATAAATGCATAAATAGTCACATGAAATTGTATGGCAGATGGGTAGAGGAGTAAGCTTTTTCTTTCTTAAAGAACTCAAAATTTAAAGGACAAACATTAAATCATATCTAAGAAATTCAGTGACTTTAATTTCACCTGCACTTTCTGAAGGAAAGGGAAGAAGGTTTAAACTCACACTGTATTTATTTTTAAACACACACCCTTTTCCTCCAGTAAAGAAATTATACTATCTAGTCTTAAAATTTCCTGAAGTCACAAAATAGCTATCTGTGAAAAGCTGTCAAATTAATAAAGCCAACAAACTGAAAATACAATTACTTTTTCATTCCTTACAGCAGTTGTTGGTGCTGCTTGCTAAACACAGCATACAAGAATCCAGATGCCTAAAAAAAAGAGGCATTTTTAAAATGTAAAATGCTATTTTATTATCTCCACAAAGCCATCACCTTACAGTTGGTCCCAGGGCATGTAAGTACTTCACCTGATGATCAGTAAAATTTGAAATACTAAGATATTCTTTCTCCCAGTTAAATCAAATGGTATAAGAGTACTTCCAGTCAAAAAATGAGCTAATTCTAAAAGTCCATGCTAAGCAAAGGAAAGTACGTAGAAATCAATCTGCCTTTGAAAGGAATTTTTTTGATCAAGACAAATTAGTGTTCTGATTTCTATTTCAAATAACTAAAAAGTATCTACTTCTTGAGAAACTAACAGGTTTAGAGAATAAATGACCTGATGCACGTCCTGTTGTTTTCTTCCTATTCTACATTCTTGCTGAAATTCTCTACTTCCCTTCTTTCTGTGCTATAATCCTTTTCATTTTCAGTTTTCAACAATGTCTCTAACCTCACTCTGTCTCACTTTCCTGACATCTTATCCTCACTTCTGAAGATGATCTCAGGTAATTTTTCTCTTCTCCATTTGCTCTAAGTACTATCAGTGGCATGGGTTCAGACATTCCTAAATAAAGTCACTGAATCTCAAAGTTGTATCTGTGAACATCTCTCTGTTTCCTAGTATTTTGGCTATAATTTCATCTTATTCTGTCCTATCCCTTGGAAGCCTTCCTCTCATACTCAAAATCCCTTATCTCTGTTGCTGAAGAATGGGCACTTCTAATAGGATTATTGCTAATCAACACTATGTTGTAAACTTGTAAACTTGATGAGGTCAAAATTATCATCCAAACCCAATGCTTTGTAGAAAAATGCTGTTACATAGAGAAATGATTGTAAAAAAGAGTACTAATTCTAGAAGATGATTTTGTGCCTAAGTTGCAAAATTACTGAGAGATCGTGTTTTGAATTTATTTATTTATTTGTTTTTAAATTACATGTTTGATTTCTTGGCTAGTCTAAGCTTTTATTTAGAAATAAGTTAGTTTACAGTAAATTGTTTCAGAAGAGCAACACAAACTAAGTGTTTCAAAAAATTATCTTAATCTGGTCTTTCCATTCACAGAAATTTGACATTGACATTCAGGTTTTGATTTGCTTAGTAAGTCAGGAATGCTTCCTGAAAATTCAGAACAATTCCTGTAAAGCAAAGTAATAGGTTTCCATGCAACTGCACTCACCACTCACAACTGCACTACTGACAAAGGAACAGTGCCCTGCCTTCAAGCATCTTTTAATTTAATATTACTTACTTTAAAGAAACAATGAGGCAACCACCAGATTCTACTGAAGATAAGCCTTGTATTTTTCTCCTAGTCCCTTCTGCTATATATCTATAATATACAAATTTTGCTCTTATTTAGAATAATTTATACCTCCTTGAAACCAGCTGCTTCATGTTCATACCTCCTCTTTAAAAATTTTCTATATGACTTCCACCTGTGATGAATTGTTTTCAGTCTAGTATTTTTTGATATAGCACTTCCCCATTAGTTGCTTGGGGAAGGGTTTATATGGCTGCTTTATATGCATTTTCTAACTAATTTTTAAGTATCTGTCACACTGTTTTCAGTAAAATTATTTTATTATTTCTTACTAGAGATGTGCTCACTACTTTACAGAACTGGCTGTCTCAACACAACCACTATAATGAAAGACAGTACAACAGATAAATCATTCTTGCTAGAAATTTTTATATCACATGGTAAGCCAATGCTAATAGCACAAAACAGAGAGCAGTTTGAAAATCAACACTGTCATTCTGAATACTCTGAACTATGTAATTCTGTAATTCCGTCTCCTCAAGTAATCATTATGTGTGATGGGGCCCTGCTCTTCTGGAGATTGCTGAACACCTGCCTGTCCATGGAAAGCAGTAAATTAATTCCTTGGTTTTTTTTTTTGCATGCATGGCTTTTGCTTTCCCTGTTAAATTGCCTTTATCTCAACCCATGAGTTCTTGGGCTTTTACTATTCCAAATCTCTCCTCAATCCTGCTGGTGGGGGACTGAGTGAGCAGCTGTGCGCTGCTTGGCTGCCAGCTGCAGTTAAACCATAACATGCATTCATAGTTTGCTTTGACAACAGCCATCAAATTTGATCCATTAGTAAAAGCAAACGACACTGCTGCATAACATTCCTACTGTGGTGTGAAGGCTTGGTATTTTAAAACATTGATTCTGTCTTACCAAAGACAGTAGAACATGCATTAGATACAGAGAAGAACACTTTGCAATTGTTCAAAAAGTTATCACGATGGTAAAGAAGTATACTGTACAATCAAATCTATATTGTCAAACCTATGTTACAGACAAACATTTTGTGTATTAAATTGGACCACACATGCATAAAAATATGAAAAGAGGGTAAAAACTGTGCAGAAGATAATAATTTTTTCCAAATTTACATATGCAATAAGTACACATTTGAAAATTAAACCATCAGCAGTTATTAAAAATGGCTGTCCAGATGCAAAACCTGGTATAAGAGGCTCCTAAGCTACTACTTTTTGGAATCCAGGGGAAACACTGGGGAAAGGACCCCTTCAACCATGTCTTACACCTACTTTAAAACACTTCTAAGGTGAAGTCACAGACACTGTATATGATTAGATGGAAGCACCAGCATTCTTGCTTTGCATACACTGATGCTTGTTTGGAGTTGTCTTACATCTTCCTCACAATGAAAATAATGGGAAAATTTGCATTTGCATTTCACCCTTCAGTATTCTAGGATGGAAGCAAGCTGTTGTGCTGCAGTGCTAACAGATGATGAATTTGGTTTTTTATTGGAGATGAGGGAAGAGGAGACTGTACAAGTCATACTGAGTCATACAAGTCTTTTTCAATGCTCTCCTACTTTGTCTTTCTTTTTAACTTCTCTTAATCCTAGGTGAAATACAGCTGGAGGACAGATTCCCTTTGTGGATGTCTCTGTGCTCTAGAGCAGGACTGCTCCACATTGTCTTCAGCTGAGTGACATTAGCATAAACAAAAAGTAGAGGGGAAGATAAGACCCTGTGAATATATCAGCAGTGAATTAGTAACCAAGGCCATGTCATCCAAAAAACACTGAGTTTTTATGAAGTGCACAAACTCTGAAAGAGCAAATGCTTCTGAATATTAAGTGAACCAGAACTGTAGGTTTCAAAAATGATTAACTGCTCCTTTGTGTCCTTGGCATACCTATTTTATATTGAATATCCTATTGTCCCTCATGACCTCAGTGCTGGTTGGCAAACACAATCCGTCCTTCCGCTCTATCCAGCATCTTTAGGGACTGGATGATTTGCTTCAGTTTAGCAGATTTTTAAAATACTGACACCAGATGAAGCTATGACCTAGTTAATGAGTAAGAAAAACATGAATACGCATCTCAGTCATATCCTCCATCACAATTAAGTGGCTGTAGAAGGCTGCTGTGATGTACCACATTTCTAGCAACAATCAGTCAAACCTCTTCTACATACCTGCCCCTGTCAAAAGCTGCCTATGCATGCATAAAGCCTCTTCATTTCCATAAGCATATGGAACCAAATGCTGCATGTTATACTGCTCCAAGGAGAAACTCTGCACTTAGTGTAAGCATGCAGCACCAAGTCCTCTACTTTTCTGCTAAAAGCAAGCAAACTGTGCTTAAACGTGATGACCTGCAAAGTTTTGCACAAGAGTAGGGTATCAGCATCATTTAAAGCACTGCTTAAATGAACCGAGAGTAAAAACTGAGTCATCATAGTTACTAAATGCCTATTCGGATAATATTAGCAATAAAAGAGAGTCCTACTCCAAACTGAAATGTAACATTTTCTTTAACACTCTTGTAATTTTTTTTGTTTGTACTCTGGTCACAGATCTTTTCTCTATCTTCCAGTCTTGGAAATAGTGAAGAATGCAAATACTTCCTGCTATTCCCTCAGCTGTTATAAACCAGTGCAGTTGAACTGAGGTCAATGATGCCCTTCTACTCTAGTTTAGGATCCAACCCCTTAATTATCGCACATTTACTGAAAAAATGTTTCAGAAAAAAAAAGACCTGTGTAAACTGACATTACAGACTACAGAATTTCTTTCACCACTTATGCCATTGAACATAATACAGCCTTTCTTGCTTTTTTTTGTTTTGTTTTGTTTTTAATATAAGCCTATAGAGACTATGTAACTACAAACTACTACTACTATGCATTAACAAGTCGCTTACAGGTAATCTCTACATGGCTACACTTAATGTTCTTGGCTAAATCACAATTGTAGTGGCCTGTCAACATTAATGGAGAATGATATATATATTGTTTTATTGCCATTCAGTAAATGGAAGAGGACAGAACAAATATTACAATACAGAAGTTTTACCTTTCTATCTACAGAAAGTCGATGCTGAATGTACATGTGATATTTTGAATGCTGTCATATGAGGACTTGTTTGTAGAAGCATCACAAAGCAGATCTGTTCAGTGGCTCTAAAATAATTTTTGGGTATTGCCATTTCAGATAATTCACAATTTTGTTTTGTGATAAATACACTTAACAAGGGACCAGCATTTGTCTTAAATTTTCATACACAGAACACGTTCAGTGATTTAATACAAGCTCTGTAGTAAATTTTATGCAAGAGTCTCCAAAGTATCACCTTATTATGAAATTCAAGTGACTTGTGTCAAAAATGCTGTAACTATCAACACTATCAAAAAGCAATTCTATCACCTTTTTTCCCCATGCATCACTTCAGTTTTTAGTACAGTTTACAAGAGCAAAATGCATTGTACATATCAACAATTATCAAATCCATGCAAATTTCTTATGCTACTTTAATCTTTTCCCAACACAGATATACTATTTCCATATCACCAAGTATATCTAATGGCTTCCTGACTTCATGAAGACAGCCTGATTCAGAGGCAAAGCATTTTTGTTTCTGCTATCTCAAAAGAACAAAAGCTGTCACTCCTTTTCCCCCAGTAAATATATAATTCCACAACTAAAGATTTATATTCTAAAAGAGTGAACACAGTGAGCACAGTTGCAGAAGTAGGTACTTGAATAAAATAAGCAAGATTCTTGCACTGCTGTACGCCATCAACTTCTGTGCTTTGAAAACCTAATCATAGCAGCTTATGTTAAGAACTTCACCGTTATGTTTAAAATATAAATTACCTCCTTTTAAGAGCTAACCATTACCAGCCTATCTGAACCAAGTCCTTGAGGACTTCACTAGTACAAATATTATTTTACTGAAGCAACGAAGACCAATGTTGTTACCTGTTACATAAACATTACCACATACACAAGAAAAAGCACTTTTTTTTTCAAGCCTTGAACTAAGACATGGGAGAAAGAAGACACCTCCTCTCCACTGATCTCAATTTCTCACCTGTGAAAATTTTTTCCTATATATGAGTTGACATGCTATTCAAGCAAGTTGCTGTCAAAATTCCACACACTATCTACCAAGCTAGAAACTTGAGATGCTGAGATTCAGAAAAGCAGTCCTACCTTTACCAAAACAATACTTTTGAAATTTTTCTTATAAGAAGTTATGCACCACAGGACTTTGAATTTGTAATTCATCCCCATGGTGGCTAAAAGTTTATCAAGCCATTTGCTTCTTTCTCCAAGAATGCTAGGCTAGGTGAATATAAGCCTAAATAGTGGTGAGCTGCCACACTCCGACACGTCTCAGCTAACTATGTTTAGCAACTATTTCATTTCACACAGTTCTGTATGTATGACTCACACACATGAAAAGAATGGGCATTACCACTGACAAGTTGCGTTGTTTTCCGCCGCTACTGTTTGGCTGCTGTAGAACATTTTGCAAACCTCTGTCCCACACAGAGCAGACTTCCTTGAAGTATGACAGCAGGAAACAAATCTGGGTGTAGCTGGACAGGCACTCATTGTTTTGAGCTTCCACTGGATGCAAAGTTAGCAAGTCACTCAGAGGTCAGAGCTGTCACAATATCCCACTAGCTGAGAAGTGTTACTCCATTGCGTGTTTGATTCATCTTTGCAGTTCTTGTAGCTGCTTCCAGGCAGACAGACATGGGAAGAGTTTAATAACAGAGAAGGCAGGCAGTGGTTTTATAAGAGTCATTTTCTCTGCACTGCTTTTGATGAGACATTTTAAAAGGCATTTGAGAGGAGCCCGGAAAATTCTTTCTGAGAGCAAAAAGCGGCAATTTTGAGACATGAACTAACTCACAACAGCCACAAGCAACAATGTGGAGCACATGCTAATGAACTTTTTGCTACATTAATATAAGGTGTCCTTTCACAAATAATCTATAAAGGATGTCAAGAGTAAATTAACCACAAGGTTTTAGGTATTGGACTGCACCTCAGGGTACCTGGACCCAGTTCTCCATTTGAGAACAAAGAATATGAAGTCTGGCAGTGTCATTTTGTTAAATACATGAAACAAAATATTCTGCAAGGGAACAAGAAAAAAGTGCCTGCCAGAAATTTTTGTATTGAACTTTGTGGAATTTTATGTACATTTGGCAAAAAAAGACAGGTTACCAGTCTTAAAAGTTTGGCTCTTTATTAAAAAAAATTAACATTCCTTGAAACTTAGTGTTCTTTTATAGCTCATTAATGCCAAGCAAATGCAAATGCATGGAGGTCACCAGACTTGGGAAGTTGCTGTTACAATGGAGGGATCCCTCAAACACTGGAGGAATAGGCTGACAGGAACCTCATGAAATTCCACAAAGTCCTGCACTAGGGGCGAAACAACTCCAGGCAGCAGATACAGTTCAAGGAGAAGCTCTGCAAAACAGGACCTGTGAACCATGACAAACATCAAGCTGAATGTAACTTGACTGCATGCCTTTAGAGCAATGATGGCTACCTGCATATCAGCTACACTAGCAAGGGTATCACAGGTAGGTAAAGGATGTTGGTCATTTCCCTCATATCATGTCCTAGTAAGGTCAGATTTCTTCTTGGAAAGGCGAGTGAAAGGACAAAGCCCAAGAGACATGTTGCAACACATACGATTATGAATCTTGTGTTTGCAAAAACAAGCTTCACAAAAGTAGTCAAGCAAGGGAACAGGACCAGCCATGCAGTCCTTATCCTTAGGGACAGTTAAAGCTGAGCCACACAAAGTCTTGTGTAAACCTACTTCAAGATGAGTCATGCTTTATGCAAGACATTGGACTACCTGATCTCCAGAGGTACCACATGATCTAATTTATCCTGTGACTGAAGTGATTCTCTTCATGGTTCTAGTGAAATGTGCTACTACAGTTGAATCTTTCATCTGTTATTTAAGACATGGAGTCCAAGTAGAATTTAATCTTACTCAATACATAGAAGAAAACCTGTTAAAGTACGATAGTGATTTTTTTTTACTCTTGTTCTTACTCAATTTTAGGTGCATGATAATATAAGCAAGTACCCTAAATGTATAGACCAGTTTTAATTATACTTCAGCTCTTCACAGAGAAAAAAACATTTTGAAAAAAACCTTTTATTTCACCAGCCATTAAATTAACTTAACTGGCATTTTCTGAGTACTCTTTTGAAATCATGGGGAGATCTGTAATGAGATGTCCTAAGAAAATGACCTTGATTATCTCACCAAGAAAATGGCAGTCAGAAACAAACAAGCCTGGGAAGAGGAACGGTTTTAGCCATTCCCTGGAGTGCATCCCTGAACAACTTCTCATTGTGTATCATCAGTAAATGAATCTTGCAGAGGTAAAGGAGCTTTGCATTTTCTGTAGCTCAGCTTTAGCATATAAACTGCTATGTTTCATCTGTACTGGGATCTGTTTATAGTGTGTTGACACAATTTTATTATGCACAAGCTCATTTTTGGCACAAACTTAAGTCTACTGTAGGTAAAATGGTGATTTTTGGGGGGGGCTGTTTTTGCATTGGCCTCCTATAGAGGTGCCCATGAAAAATCATGACATAGAAGACTCAAGATCTGTGATTAGAGACTAACCTTTTGATTCATTATTTCTGGCCTCTGCAACCACATACAATCCTACCTGGACCAGTCTGAGCATTATAGGAATTTTAGTATTTTAGCCTTTCTGGCAGAAAGGTCAGATAGACATATCCAGTCAGTAAATTCAGAAAGATTCTCATTCTTCCCTGTAAAGAAACAAAAATACATTGGCCATGCTTACACATCAGCAATTAGCTTTTGAGACTCATGTTCAACAGCTATAGCTAATTTATTACTTAGCAAATCCATCACATCATGTAAACAACTCACAGTGCACACAGAAAGGCAAATGGTCAGGAATATGAAAACTGTAGCTACCTTCTCACTATACATTTTCACTGAGCATTTGTGATGAAAGAAGCTTGATTGATTTTTTGCAGTGACTATTTTCTCAGGTTCTTAATATAAGTAGCAAAAAAACCCCATCACGCAACCACAAACTGGTAGCTGAAAACAGATACAAGGCTTGAGTTAAGGCAAAACATGACTAAAACACAGGCTTGAAGTTGTTCCTTTCGTTTCCATAAACACATCTAAAGCTTAATTCTGAAGCAAATTTTGTCTCTCTTTTAAAAGAGCCTGTTTTCAATGGGAAATGTGTGTGTGTAATGTTTTTCCAATCTGCTAAAACAACGTACCAATTAAGATTAAGGGACAACCTAACACAGAAGAGGCTATCGCATACATTTGAACAAAAATAGACAGTTTACCTACTCTTCCTGTTCCTCAGCAGAATTGTCCAATGCTTTAACTAACAGTTCCTCTACCCACCAGATGGGATCAGTTTGCTCCTCAATGTCTGACTTAATTTGTTTTTTTTATGGGACCTATTTGCTGCTGTGTGTTCAGTCTTTACATTTGTGTTCTTGTGTTGTGACTAAGATTACTGCTTTTTTAAGAGAGAGAAAAATTAACATCCAAAGGCCATCCCAAATCTCCCTGACATCTCTATTTTTACACCTATATTTTGATATCTAAAAATTGGTGGAAGAGTCAACTATTGCAAGGACCTACATTCCAAGAAGTAATAATGATACATATATTTATTAATTTGTTCTTATGGCATAAGGCTTACACAAATACCTTCCTACGATTTTCAAAAGCTCATGAAAATTGACATGAATGGCTGCTGGAAGGACAGGCACTTTTAGAATTTCCCAGTGTGTGGCTATCTGCATTTTTAGCTAATTACAGATCTTGAAATAGTAGTCCCTGTGCATTTATAATGTTTCAGAATAAACCTTTGTGGAATCACAAACATACCCCAGGAGACTATTAGTAATTCTCAAAAGTTTTATTCTGTTCTTGGGCTCTCTTCTGAATTGGTCTCCCTAACAAGCACAAACTCATGTTTGACACAAGTGCACTGATCTATGTGCAAGGATGAGCATGTGGCAGGAATCATCAAGCTGTCAGCTATTCCCTGTGAAAGAACCAGACCTTACAAAGTCCAGACACTGTCTTTCCAGTTCTCCAAACCCAGCCCAAGAGGAACAGTACTATGTTTGTAACTTGCCATTCTTGTGGGAGAACCCTGTATCTTTGCTAGGTCCAACCTGCAATAACCATTTGAACGAGAACCTCTACACCACCACAACAAATGTATTTTGTTTTTATCTTCAAGCCCTTGCTAAGGCCTTGAGATGCAAATTTAGTTTCTATCCTACAATTCTGCTGAACATACTTTGAAATCCATTGTCATTCCTCAATCTGGAGGTGCTTTCCTCTTTAAAAAATGAAAGTTATTATTTCAGTAAGCAGGCTACACACTCAGCAGAAAGGCAACCTAAAAAGCCAAAACATATTTAAAACCATTCTAATTTTTTTTCTTCTTTGTGGTATTACCATCTCACAACCATGTAAGGTTTATAACAGAACACTTTAACTCGTGCACACAATCTTTCTCTCATTTTTTCATAATTAGGCTACAGCTAAGTCCTTCTTCATTACGCTGACCTAGAATAACACATTAATTCAACATAGCTGTAGTCCCTACACAGACAGAGTCCTTCCGCCTTTGCTGAAATTCACTGTGCTCCTTTTAGGTTCTGTCTAAATTTCATGGTAAAAATACCTCAGTAATCATTCTGTTGGTTGCTCTCCAATTCTGACTCAAATGTGCAAACCCCTCTTTAACTATTTATCCAGTTTTAGTAACTCACACTGATGTTATCAGTCACAGTGATAACAACATTTTAATTAATTTAACAGACCTTTTCACAGTAACTGATGTTTGGTCTGTGTTGGGTTAATTTCTTTCTTTTATAGAGCTCACTACTCTCACTTAACACACAAACCAGCCATCCTTTCTGATCAGCTCCTGTTAAGGGGCATACCAGAGTGGACAGTGTTCTCTCCCTTCATCAACTTCTCAGACAGCTGAACCCAATAGGATGATGGTGGAGAATTAAGACTCCTAGAAATCTCATGTTAAGAAAAAATAACATTTAGACCTTCCTGGTACTGGCAGTATACACCAAGATACCATAGCTATTAACTAGCCAGATGTAGGTCTGTCATACTGCAATGAAAAATATGAAATAATTAATCAGTATATATCAGACACTCAAATCTACTAGGATCATCACATCATAAAAGTACAAGCAAAGCACTCTGTTTTGAATCTTGCATGATTCTGTCAGAATGATTAATTCTACCAACTACAAAAATAAAACCTTTTTCTATTTTCAGTCCATTTAGATCTAGATCTCAGCACTTAATTAAAAACAAGAAAAAATGTAGGCAGGCTTTTTAGAAGGGCCTTGTGCTATGCAATTATCTTTTTAATGGAAAATTTTCAGCAGGGATTCCTTGTCTTTGGACTAGTCCTGTGAGTACTAAATGCCTACTAATACTAATACTATGCGTGTCTAATTAGATGACTGTGGGTCCTATTCAGAAACATCCCCAGCCCACATACATGAAAATAGCTTTTTGTATGTAAACAATTGTTTCATGAGATTCATTAAACCCTTTCATTAAAATCTTTTCATCCTGCATGTACTAAGAAGAACTGTTCAGATCATATTTGAGAAAGGTATATCAGAAAGTACAAGTCCCACACAATTTTAAAAGAGAAGCATGTTTTGAATTTCTACTTTCTCATGAAAGAAGAAACTAAATCACTGTAGAGGAAGGCACCAGAAGCAAGATTAGTAGCCATGCTAAGATATGCATGCTTATTATTTTATAATCTGCTTTCCTTCCCAGGGTAAATACTGAATAACAGAAAAGGTACTAAATTCTGAGTACTGCAGAAACTACACAGTGACACCTGACTTTGCTTCAAATAATGGAATAACTTAAAACTATTGAAGCAATTTCCAGATTTTTCCTTTCATGGCATACAACCACTTCATGAGACATTTTTCATAAGCAATGCAATGCTTTCTGACACACGGGCCAAAGAGAGGTAAGCTGAAGGGAAAGGCCTACAGCCTGCACGGCTCAGGCAGCACAGTACCCAGGCAGATTATCTCCTCTCAAAGGCATGGAAGCCTCAGCTGATATTAGTGCTTTGTCTACAGTCAACAGGTTAGCAAAGTCATATAGAGCTTTTGGAAAACTCCATAAAAGAGTTTGGTGAAATAAACACCTGAAGAAAAGTACAAAGATCAGTGTTTACAGAGCCATAGTGCTGTCTACTTTTTATATGTGTCTGAATCATGGGTCATCTACCGCCACCACCTGCGTCTCCTAGAACGCTTCCATCAATGTTGTCTCCATTCAATCCTAAACATCCACTGGTCAGATTATCTGACTAACACGTCTGTTCTAGAACAAGCAGCAGTCACAAGTATTGAGGCCATGTTGCTGAGAACACAGCTGCGCTGGGCAGGACACATCTCAAGGATGAAGGACCACCGCCTCCCTAAGATCTTGCTTTATGGTGAACTTGCCACTGGCTGCCACAAGAGAGGAGCCCCAAAGAGGAGATACAAGGACTCCCTGAAACAACATCTCAGCCTTGGCCATATTGATCTTCATCACTGGTCTACTCTGACCTCCAATTGGGAGGCCTGGAGACACAGCATCTATAACGCTGCTGCTTCTTTTGAGAATGCACGCAGGATCACACTGGAGGAGAAAAGACAGCGCAGAAAGAATCTGTCTTGCCAACACCAACCAAGGAGTCTTTCTGCTGTGCCTTTTGCAACCAGACTTGTCTATCTCGCACTGGCCTCTTTAGCCACCAGCGTGCTTGTAGCAAATGTGGGTAGAGTCCTTCCCAAATCTTCGTTCGTGAAGCCCAGTCATGATGATGACTGACAGTCATCTTTGGTGAAAATCCAACCTTCCCTAATAGGATAGGTAGGAAAAAAGGGTACTTGAGAGCTGGATGATAGAAAAGCCTGAAGCAAGTTTCCTCTGCTGTCTTAAGACAGATGAGGCTGTTACACATCTTGGAAACCATATCTGAAGGATGCAGAGGTCCGAGAATAACCTTTCATTTTCACAGGCTCTCAAATGAGGATACTTTGTACTAATCCTATGTC
The DNA here is from genome assembly GCF_003945725.1 of Corapipo altera. NCBI lineage: Eukaryota > Metazoa > Chordata > Aves > Passeriformes > Pipridae > Corapipo > Corapipo altera. The sequence goes on along the minus strand of NW_020884876.1, from coordinate 7,380,499 downwards.
ATGCTGCTATGTTACATTTTGATGCCACAACATTACAGTATCACTACAGCACTGAGGATGCATCAGTTGTGAAAAAAGAGCAACGCAGGACCATCTTGGGCTTTGTGCACCTTCTGTTTGGTGTCTTGCAGTCCCACTGTGGTTGCCAATTCTTCAGGCTTAACATGAGGAATCTGCACACAGAATAAGGCGGCCAAGGGTGAGCTTTGCTCCCAACATGTTAAATAGAACCAGCAGCCCAAGAACTGCCTACTTATCAATTTTAGCCTTGAATTATATAATTCAAATAATAACAGTTTTCTGACATGAGAAAATCTGCAAGAAGTTGAGAAATTAAGAAAATTAAGGCAAAGGAAAACTACTGCCATCAGATATATTTTTTTGTATTGACAGCAGTGTTGATGTATTCCATGTTACAGACATTGCTATGGTGTATTTAGTAGACATAGATCTGTGCATATTGTGGAGAAATTAAGCTGATTTAAATATCTGAAACTGTAATTATGTCTAATACCAGGTCTGTAGCAGGTTTTCATTCTTAGCTTTCTCATTTAAAAATATTAGGGCTCTAATTCAAAGTCCTTAATATATGATCATAGAATCCATAGTCTTCTGTAAGATATAAATACAGGCTTTCCTGTATAAGGATGGAATTATTCCCAAGCTATAAGTAACCATGTGCTGTAGAAATCTGCTAGATTTAGGCCTCAGAAAAAAACATCACATGAAACAGATTTTTAGCCCAGATTTTGCATATTAGAAAGCATACATTTTCTTCTTGCACACAGTCAACTGAACATGGTTAGCTTATCTTTAAAGCAACCTAAACAATTTTTGGCTAGTGTAGGAACTGGAAAAGCAGCTTTAACTCTGCAGTTTTGCAATGGAGCAAGTTCAGGGATATTTTTATACTTTCTGCTTTGTCAACAATTTTGTACACTCTATTTCTTTTCTTTAGTTCATTCCAAAAATGTCCACTACAAATATTTTTCCATATCTAGACACAAAATGTTTCTTTTCTAAGAATAAACAATACTTCAGCTTACAAAACTGTCAGTCAAACTCCTTGACATGCACATATCTTTATATAGAAAAAGCATCCAAAGCCTTCTTGTCTGGTATGTGGTTACAAAGGGGAAACCCTATAGGGTGGGAACCTATAAAGTCAGACTTCCCTGCCTACCTGATTGGTCATACTTAAGAAATTTTGAGTGGAAATCACAAGATTATTTGTCCTTTGCTTATTTTCTCTGTTTTCCTGTTTGCATTGAATGAGAAGTCATGTATATCTTTGGCCTCTAATATACTGAATATGGTTGCTTATGCAAAAGAATCCTGATTAAATTAATCCACATTAAATTTGCATTTCCAGCTGGAGTCAGAGACTCAGCCATACTAAAAGTTGTAGCATCACATGTGGTGGGGGAAGGGAGAGCTTGCAAATTAGCTGTCAAGTTAAATAAGAAGAATAATAATTCAAGAAGCTGGCAGTTACCATTTGACACTGCATTACTGATCACGCCTTATGGTAAAGATTAAATTATTTTAATATTTAAAAAACTGCATCTACTGCAGAATAGACCAATTAAAAAATTTAAAACAAGTCATCTGAATTCAGAAGGGTGCAACAGTCTTTCAGAGTAATAAAAATGTTACACATTAAAAAATTAGTGATTTATTTTAATGCTATTAAACGTTTGACACATGGTACAGCCTAATAAATGGTTTCTAAAGCCAGATTATTGTGGGCTATTTATGTGTTTACAGCTATTCTCTACTGATAAACAACTACTATTAGTAGTTTTAGAAGGGAAGCATCTAACATACACAAGGAAATAAAGGGAAATCATGTTGTGTAGACTCTTATTAGATTATTTTTCCCAGACCCTCTCAAACCCAAACTCCTTTGTTACTGGTTTGCATGGTTTTGCCTCACTTCTGCTTTACAAAGAATATTAAAGGTTGTATTTATGGTAATAGGAAAAGAAGACAGCAGATGTAGATAAGGGTGCCTGACTCATTTGAAGAGCTGACAAAAAAAGAAAATAATTTTCTTCAGAACGTCCCCCCACCTTATTTCACACACAAAGTATCTGCAATACCAAGAAACATCAATGACAAGGTGACAAGACCTTAGGGCTGAAAAGGCATGGCTTGCTAACATTTAATATTCTCTGCTTTTGATAAATTTCAAATGCCAGATTTTGTTGATACGTTCACTTTAATCCAGAGTCTTAATTTGTCCTTCCTATCTTACATATAGGAATTGCTCATTATACATTCAAATGCCAAGCTCTGTAGACACTTCATTTATGCTGACTGCTATTTCAAATTACAAAATGTTAGCAGAAAATACTTAATGAGAGGAGCAAGCATCCTGATGGCTACAAGAACAGACATTCCCCCCCTCCCTTTATCCTCTGCAATGGGTTAAGTAACAACACTAATAAAATATAGATGATGGAAAACTCAAGCCCTTGAGAGAACAAGATGAAGGCATCATATAGTATTTGTGGGAACAATGCACATTAACATAGCTCTTTCTACATATCTAGTATTTTTGTATTGCATACAAGTATTTCACTAGCCACTCAAGGAAGAGAAATAAAACCAAAAAGGACTGTTCATTTAAAAAAAGGAAACAAATACCTATACATTTAAGAATTGAGCATTATCTTGTGTATCAGTTTGTGTGTTTTAAGAAACAATGCGGGGATCACTTGAGCATTTATGTACCTTTTTTTCGGTGTTGCTTTCTATAACTGATCAATGTCATAAATAGAAGTTATGCTTGAGAGAGAAACCAAGGGAAACAAATACACAGACCACTGAAAAATTCTTGGTGAATAAAATGAATTTTCCAACAAGAGTAAACAGATAAGCATTTGACTAAGATTTCGCTAATAGTAACAGAGGTACAGTGCTGTCTGTTAATGAGACAGCATTGAGAAGTAAATTCTCCTTAACAAGAGATATATGTGTGAGTGCCAATACCCGCTATCTGATTTCTTGCAGAATTCCCAGGGAGGTCAAGCATGTAAGTACAGAAACACAAAATGAGGATAAAATCTTTACATGAGGATACCAAATCACCTGAAGAACCCAGACATATAATAATCATACTGCTGAGTTTAGCACATCCAACTTTCTAAGTGTACATTTGTAACGTTCAATTTCCATTGCTTACAGATCTCAAGCTGGCATCACTCCGAACTCCTAGGTTTCTAAAGCATAGAAAAGCACAAAAGATAATTTAATCCTAGGAGTACCAAGGCTCCAACATTTTCCCATGCACATCTTATTAGCTCAGGTATGGTGCCATGTTTACATGTTGTCTGTTCTGGAACTAGCACAATTCTACACGGTTTGTTCAGGTTACCTGAATCTTCACTGCACATGCACTTTTCTTCCACAGGTTCTTAAGGAATTTTGGATATTTCAGGCTCACTGTGCTATCTAGGTTCCATATGGAATACAACAGTATGAATTTCTATACTGAAGTAAATTATGACTTGGATCCTGGCTATAGACCATTTTGGAAGCAGTTTGTCTGATGTCATTCAGGGAAGAGTGCCTCTCTACCCTAAACAGTCAGAGCAGCCTAAGAGGTAAAAGCATGCAAATGCGTCATAGTTAAATTGTAGAGCTCCTTTTTCTCTTCATTTACATTTTTTGTTAAGGCTAATGATGCAGATGTTCAATGTCTAGACAAATTATTTACTAAGATTGTAACATCAAAGGCAAAGCTATGAGCTTGGACAAGTGTTTTTAAAACAATCAAAATCTACGGTTCATCCATCTTCTCACACTACAGGACTTTTTGAAGCAAGTAAAAACTGTGCACCTGTCTGCATAAAGCAGAAATACCAAAATATGTGGGAATGTAAACAAACTCTACTGGATGATTCCATGGATTGATACAGCAAGATTTTATCTTAGAGTTTCTAATTTGCACTCCTTAAAAAGTATAAATAAAACGAGTTTGTGTTTAACAACTATATGCAATATTCACCACAGTCTCTACACGAACCCTGCAACTACAAGCATATAAAACATTTACAAATATTTTAAAAAAAGAAACGTGCATTATAGAAAATATAAACAGTATAAACAGTAAATCTAAACACAGCATACCAATCTCAGACTTGCCTGAAAGATCAGGACCAAGGCCATGATTTACCTACTACGATGTACATGGTGTTCAGAAGACAAAGCCACATGTAGCATAGTACTGGAGCAAAGAAAGTCTGCAGTTGCCTTTAGGAAATCTCTGGATACAATTATGAACTCTAATTGAGCTTTTAGCACTTTTACAGCACTGAATGAGCTAAAGTGTTACATATCTTCCAGACCAGGAACAACACTCAGTCACTAGCACCTGATGGCTTCCATTTAGCTGAGAGCATTCAAATTTCCTGGTATGGTTAACCCCAGGATTAACCTCTCTTTGACTCCAAAATGCCCAGAGATAAAAGTGATGAATAATGTTATAGGTCACCTAATGAACTGGTGAAAAGAGTGAGACTCATTTTCAGTTGCTTTTTTTACAAAACAAGATCTCAGAAAGAGGAGGAATAAGAAGTTTGCTAAAGAATAAAAGAAATCACAAATTGGAAAAGACAGATAGAAAAGGGCAATGCCAGACATAAACCCTAAGACAAAAGTTGACTGGGGAAAGAGTTGATGAAGAGGCCAGACCTGCAGACATTTTGGCATGACCTGTATATTTCTGGGCTACCTCTGCACCCTTTTGAAAGAGGAAACATTTAAGAACTTCACATCATGGGACGTAAACAGAGTAGTATAATAAGAGCCTTGCTAGAGCCCTGCTGCTGTAGCACTCTCTGGGAAACTAACAGAAGCCTACACATGCTCAACAGTCATCCCTGAGAGCTCCTCAAGTGCATCCAGCTGGGCAGAAGAGTCACAGCCAAGGTCTGCCAAGAAAACGCACAGACCTAAAGCTTCCACTCAGAAGGCAGTGAGAAATAACACACTTAAAACAGCAGCAAAAGCCACAGACATTTCCTATTACTGTAACAAGCTCCGATATCTCAACTAACAGCACAGATTCAAAGTACACATTCAAGTCTGAAAATGGGGACAAGAAACATACAGAGGAAGATAGTGTCTGGGTCTTTTTGACTGATCTACTAGTTTGAAAAGGAGGTAAGAATCAAAATCATCGACACAAACTAAAGGGAGGCATGCAAATGGAGGCAAGTTTTCTTTAAAAAATTATATTGTTTTTAACTTCTTGAATTCTATCATTCTTGAGCACTAAGAATTTAACATTAATTCAGCTCTAAACTGTAGTGTGGCATTAAGAATTTTGTTTGAAATGACACATTTCCACCAAAATTAATTTATTAAATCCCTGTCATTTCAGGAACAAAAGCATACTCTAAAAGTTCCATCTAGTTTATTTCAAAACTATCCATTTGATTTGCTAAAGTATCTCAGAACCGAACTTGTGAAAAGATTGTTTCAGATTTAATGTGTTAGAACAAGTCAGCAATTTCTCACAAAAAATAGAAATGAAAAGCTAATGCACTACTCCAGAGTTGCTCCCATGGTTTACTGTAAGTTATGAACATAACTACAACATACAGATGCCTCAATTTTTAACATCAAAGTTGTTCTTTTCCCCCAAATTTGAAGCAACCTCCTTTGAGATGACCAGGAAGCTATCCCACAAAGATAAAAGGCATTTCAATGAACTATATCTTGCCAGAATCATGTCTTATTAGAATACCTAGCATATTATTGTGTCTGTTCCATTAATCACTTGAAAAGATTGTTCAATCATGTAAATTTAAACATAACTTGTGAACAAAGGGTATTTGTACAATAGGAAATGGAAACGTGCAGCTTACTTGGACATTTTAAGAGTGGTATGTCACTTTACTCTTCAGCTTTTACTTTTCTTTGTGTTTGGGAACATAATGTGTGTTCACTCTGTGACTACATAGGATTACAAACTGTAGTCATTTCCTATCGACCAGTTCATTGTGTAGATCAAAGAATGTCAAGGTCATATTTTTATGGCAAACCATAGTTATAGCCCTGAAGGTAGCATGCAGTGCTTCATTAGCCCCATTGAATTGTACAGAACGTTACCAATACTTAGATGAACAATCTGCTTTAAATCAATGCAGTATCTGACATACTCTTTCTGGAATAAAAAAGAACTGAGAAAAAATAATAATTTAAAATATTGTGGTTTGAACACACTAATATTTTGCCCAATAATTTCTTTCATAAGTGAAACACATATCCTTCCCAGACTGGAAGGGTTGGGTATGATTTTGGGATAGCCTTGACTCAGCCCACAGATGAGTATGCCTTGGTGCCTAAAGCAATGTGCCCTCATTGTTTTTCAGATGACTATGTATAAGAATAAGTGATAAAATCTGTATACACACAAAGGAAAGTCACATATAAATTCCACAGTTGGGTATACATGAGGACCAGCATGCCAGAAATTATATATGCAATCAATATCTCATATATGAAATGGTGCGTATAATTATAGGCTACGTTTGAAAATGCATCCTGTGTCTTCTGTGTGCTTCTATGCTCCCTCTCTACTTATCAGGACCTCAACTGCTGGTCTTTGCAAAACACTAAGCATGAGTGTCTATATTCACTGGTCCAGCTGTCCTGAGTTTTGCCTTCCAGCTATCATTCTCAGATGCTCATCAGACACACTTATTCCAATTCAGTCTACACAGTGAGTGGTTCAGCTGCTGTCCTCAGAGCGGAGTTTTTAAGCGGCAGCTGTTGGGTAGCCATGATACTAAGTCCATATTTCTAATGAAAAAGACATTCTTGCAGAAAAAAATTGACACATCTGCTTTCAGTTTTACAGGAGTTTTAATTCTCACATTTTTCTGGTTGTAGTGGGTATCCAGTCAGGGTCAACCCACTACACTGGTACAATGTCAGAAACTTTTTACACAGGCATATAGTATTTGTTTGACAGACTGTGCAGTTCCAGTGTGTAATTGATATTCTTCTACTGATAAACAAATACTTATTACTATTATCTACTAAAGGGCACTTTCGCCATAATAACAGTCTCAACGCTATTTATCTGTACATAATTCAACTTAAAAGCATATTGAGGACACTATTTTGTGTTTTCTTTTTTTTTTTTTTTTTTTTCTCCTTGGTAAAAACTGTAGATAACTCACATTCTCTTTAAAGGTCAATACAATTAAAGCTACTTATAGATGCCATATAGTAAGTGTATAAGGTCTGTAACTACGTTACCCTCTGAATTACTGTCCTACACAGAGATCATCTCTCTGATCACAACAATTGCAACTCCACTGCAAAGACAGTAAGTTTCAATTGAAAAATTAATTAGAAATGAACTATTTCCAAAACCACTGACAGAATTGGAGGCCTCATAACCAAATGTTCACTTGAAGAAATCAGAAAACTGTTAACAGACATAACTGACACAAAACTCTTATTAGATTCACTTTGGAAAACATGAAAGGGAAGGTAAACCTCGTTGTATACAGCACTAGGCAGCCAATAATTCCAAGAGGAGTAGGTTCCAGATGCACACAACAAATTCTAAGATCTGAGGCATCACCTAATAGGCACTTCTTGCCAAAACCAAAGGTGCTTTTCAAGCGACAGGAAACTCCAAACTTCTATGCCTCTGTTGCCAGATCCAGAACAGGTCAGTAAATAAAATCCTTGCCATTACTATTAAAAGCAACAGGCTTTACACTAACCTGTTTTGATTGAACTTATAACATTGACAGACTAACAGTAAATTCGTGTTTCCACACACACATTTACCTTTTGGCTGTAAAAGTAAATCCTGAGTATGACACCAGGAACCATTAAGTATTTCCCTAGGCTTGGAAGAGGTGGCAAGCTTCAGAGTAACTGCTGTTTTTTAGTACCCAAATCCTATCCACAAACACAACAAAAACTTCCAAACACAAATCTCTGCCCTTACTACCAGAATTCATGCAGCTTCTGCATTTTCTTAGTCTGTCTCCTAGAGAAAATCTCAAACCCTGTTTTGAGTGGCATCACTACTAAGTTACAAAGTACATATCTGCTGTTACCTCAGTTAGTTTGACAAGTAGAATAATATTTGTAAAAACTTAATAAAAACTTTTGCATCCCGTGACAGAACACTTTTTGGAAATACCGTTTTTCAACAACCACAGAAAAATTTCTCACACCCATTTTTTTTTAGCCAGTACCTTATTTGACCATATTTAGTTCTGAGAACATCTTAATAGCTTGGTGCACTAGGAGAAAGTTAACACAATTAACTGGAAAGCATTCAGAAATCAGACACAACAGGACGAAAAGCACTGGGAACACTCGGTTAAGAAAGAATTCTCAGTGGCTTAACACTGCTAAAGCACTTTAGGTCTGGTTTGTTTACAAGAACCTTCTGCTAATATTAAGCCTGTCCTTGTGTTAAATCAGTTACCAGACTGCATGCATTTGGGGATCTGAGTGCAAACAGCTAGGCTGCTGTCACAGACCACACAAAGCATTTGTGAGAAAGCATCTAAGGCTTTGTGCATATTGTCATTAGTCCAGTAAAAGACAGTAGTTACAATACAGTGTCCTTATTAAAAATGAAAAACTGCAGTCTCTTCTCACTTGTTACTTAAATGCTGAACAGGGCTGGCTACTGCTGGGATCAGATGCATTGATCAGTGTGGGCTGTTGACAAAGATGTTACCCAGAGATCTTAGCTAGCACTTCAGTGTCTTTCATGTGTGAATCCCCTCATTTTTGAACTCATCACTTTACTAGCAGGGATGAAACCACTCCATTAAATTTTTAAAGCTGACCAAGGGACTGAAATGCCATCAACATGCAGCACTCAAAGCCATGAGACCACTCTCAAACAGCTTTCTCCTTCCATTGCTCCTTGACAAATTTACAGAGGCAGAAATTACTGCTTTCTGTAGCTTCAGTAGTATACTAAGCACTGTTAGAAAAACATATTCAGAAAATGGTTGACCTAATTCCAATTTTTCCATTTACATTTAAAGCTTTGAAGGAGGAGCCACAGGCTACAATGCTTAATTTTATCTTCATTAGTTTGCAAAGATAATTTTTGGGGGTTTAGAGACTAAGCACAGAAATTAACTTCCTTTGAGCAGTGCTTCTTGTTCTTTGGAAAAGGTCAGCCCTAATTTTAAAATTTCTTTCTAAAAAGAAGTCAGATTGCCCTATGATTAGTGCTTACTGCTATGAATCTTGATTCTAGATTCACGTTACGAATTCTTGATTCTAGAATTAAGACTCAAAAAAAATTAATTGTAATTCTTCCTTCCAAAATCCTGTAACACAAGTAAAACTTTAGCATCCATCTAGAGAATGTCATACAGCTGATAAGTAACTCCAGACCACTGCTGGCTGAAGCATTTCCTCCCTTCAGCTTATCCGTACCATCTTATACATTTACACTTGATTTTATCTAATTGTGTTCAGTAAAGACACAATAAAGCACTGTAGCTTCAAAATGAGACAATTCTGAATAAGTCATAGTTCTAGCCCTCAGTAAGAAGAGAACAATGTTTTTTGTAAACATTCAAGGTCTCATCCTGAAGTTATAGAACCAAGTTTTATTCTCAATAGTGACTGATTTCCAGTAAATCAAAAAGAAAATTATCTCCTTAGGGCCACAATGTAGCCAATTGGCTATAATACAAAAAGCCTAGGCTATAATTCCTATTTAATTTTCTTACCTGGATTCTTAGATGCTTCTTGTTTGTTACATTATCACAGAATACTGTACTCAGACACTAAAAATGCAGAGCACAAACTCTTTCATAGGTTAACCCATTTCTCATCATCTAACCAATTTCCCCATACTTGCGTTTACTACAGGTGAAAAATGATACTTAAGGATGTATGAGAATATAAGATACCTTCAGGTATCTTAATCTATCAATTTAACAAGAGAGGCTTCAAAATAAATTTTGATTGAAATATCTAAGAATGATGGAAAAATATACTACATAAATAAAACTGCTGCTCTTGATGAAAAACGAACCACAAGGAAAAAAGTCTCTGTGCAAATTTATTCAATCATGCATGCCCGATGTGTTACTACTACAGCAAATTACCCACAAACAATTTCTCCATTACTGAATAGACTCAATTCATCTACCAGTGCTTAATAAATATTTGATACTAATTAAATCTAATGATTTTCTCTGCTTCTGAGATGGTGCTGCAGATCAACTTTTTTTTAGCACAATATTTGATTTAAAAACAAACCTAGTATGAATTCTGTTCAAAGACAAGTGAACATGGAAAAAAAAAAGTGTTTTCTCTACAAAGAGATTCTCAAAAGGGAACATTAGTTATTTAAACTGTGTTGCTTTCCAGACAACTACATTAGATACATCCCTGTCACCAAAAAACTGTAAGCAATAACCAAGAGCCAGCCACTTAGCACCCCAGAGCCACTTGAAATCTAAGTATTTATACATAAAATAAATTCTCTACATATTCTATACTTGAGTACACAATTATAACTGAAGAGGTAGCTTGTTATTTTAAGCTGTTTTGCCAGCTTTTCTTTAAATAAGGAAGGAATGTTGGAGTTTATTTTAGCATTCACTTGCAATTTTTAGTATTCTGTTCTATCAGGATATTAGGGAGGTTTACTTTTTAAAGATTTCTACCATTGCATATAAAAAGGTTTTTTTAATTTTCTTTAAATCCATCACATTCCATAACATTTTTGTTTAATCCATCACATTCCATAACATTTTTGTTTGCTTGTTTGTCTTTTAAATTAAAAGCTTTGTTCCACCTTTGTCAAAATTCATCTGTTTTCCCTTAGGAGTAGGGAGGTTATCATTAGGAAGAACAAGTTCATTTAACCAAGCTAGACACACAGGATTTAGGGTGGCCAGCACTGCTTGCTGGAGATAGCAGTGGGGAAAGAAATTCCAAGGCCTAAAGCTCTTTTTTCTATGAAAAGAAATGCTAAGATACTGTTTTGAACACTTCCCAGGGAAGTGGCTCTGGCACCCTGAAATCAAATATATTCCAAAGAGTAAAGTATTCTGTCATATATGAAACTATTTCACAGTCATTCCTTTGCTATTATTTTACACCTCACACTCAGGTGCAGAACTTTTCTTTTTGAACCATTACTGATACTTCCCTCTCTCAAAAGTATTGACAATTTTTCAAATTGTGGAATGGATTTGTCTGTACATAACTTATTTACTAGCTATCAGAAAAAAAGATTTGCCACCTTATTTGGCACTAATTGGTAGCCCCACTACAGAAGGGGTTTGCATGGTTCCACAGATAAAAAGTTTCCCCTCAGACATGTTCCATAGCGGTCTCATGCCAACAGAAAAGTATCATATGCTTCTGTGAACTCTGGTGCTGCCCAAGAGAACTTTTATTTTTGGGAACTCAATCCTCTTCCAAGAGGGTGTATTTCACACAGATTTCTCCAGCCAACCAAGGAAGAAATGAGAGGCAAACATTCCTCACTCAAGCTGAGCCCATAAATGAAAATTAGATTCTAAATCACTTATGTAAAGTAATACTGGCAGGAATGGGTGCTTAAAACTAGTTTAAATGAAACATTCTAAATTGTTTCATCAGACACCTGCAGGAATCCTAATTTATTTTAATGTGTGCATCTAGCAATAGCAGAAACAGCACATTTCAGCAATGTTGCCAGTATCAGCATTTAGGACAAGGTAGTTAAAACCTTCAAAATAAAAATGAAAAAGGAATTAAAACAAAATACTGTATCTTCTGTACCTGGAATTAACCTACCTTCTGATGCGGGGAAAATTGAAATGTCTTTCCAAGCTTTGGATAGATATTTCAAATTTAAACAAAGCTGAAATTCTCAGGTAATATCAAGAGAGACAGAAGTGAGACTTCACGGTACACAAATAAATACTTGTGCACAAAGTGACAAGAGATGGTAGCAGAGACTAAGGGCTAGATTCACTGCATTTACCTAAAGTTGAATAATTTCCTTAGGAAATCCTATTTACCTGAGCAACCCATACAGGTACTTTCAAGAAGTGATTAAACCTATTCTAGATCAATTTTCTTTTTGACTTGGCTGCTGTTGAGTCCATATGTAATCTCAATTCTGGCACATTAGTGAAGAGCCTAAAGTTCAGTGGGTCTAAACTCGAGTCTTGCTTCAATACTGAATTTCAGGTGTACCATTTAAAAAATGTTACGTCACAGGACTACTAGTCCCTTTTCAGTATGAGGAAGGGAAGCATGTAATTAATTTTTAGCCTGTAAGACACAGGAACTATCAAAAGACAAATCTTTAATTTTGTGAGACTTCTTTTAAGAGAATGGTTGAGACAATCTCTTGGACAATAGTGTAAGTGTTTATAGGCCAGAATATCTGAAAAACCTACCCCTACTCTCTAGGATAAGGTAGGTGTCTACACCAGTTTCAATTTTTTTTTCTTCACAAAATTGAAAATTAAAGCTAGCTTTCTCTAAATAAAATGCCCTCCACAATAACTACTAACGACTTGTTTCTATGATGAAATCCGAGCCTACACCCTCTTGCACTTGAGATCCTGATGGGATACAAGTCATCCTAGATACTATCCTGTGGAGAACTAAAAAAAACAAGCAGGAACAACGTTGGAGGAATCTCCTTCATTATCTTAGAATCACAGAATCATTAAGATTGGAAAAGACCTCTAAGATAATTGAGTCCAACTGTTAACCCAGCACCACTGTGTTCACCACTAAACCAAGACCCAAAGTGACACATCCACACATTTTTTGAATACTTCCAGGGATGGTGATTCTAACACTTCCCTGGGCAGCTTATTCCAATACCTGATCACCCTTTCTGTGAAGATTTTATCCTAATATCCAATCTTTATGGTTAAACATAATCAACACCGTCAAATTGCTTCTAATTTGTTGTTTTTCAGATGTTTCATACAATTAATACATTTTAAGTCCTTATTTTTTTGTGTCACTGCTCAGGTAAAGTTTTTCACCTACTTCAGAATGTAACAGCTTTCTTACTTATTGCATCCCAAGTTTCTAAACTCACCAGCATTTAAGACTGCAGCAGAAAACAGTACAATTGATGCCAATAAGCAAATTCCACATGCACAGTAAAAGTTTTAAAAGTTTTAATTATCAGTATTTGACACTACTTTAAAGATGATGTGTGAAGTCACTTCTATGTTTAATGAAAATGGTATAATAAAATTTAAGATGTACCCAATTTGTGTAAGGGATTCCCAGAAGTCCATATAAGCTATGAATATTTTATATTCTATGAACACTCTTGATTTTTAAAACTCTAGTGGCAAAATTATCAGAACAGTAATTTGCAGCTTGTTCTCCAGGTTTTACTGTACAGTAAAATTTAATTTGGCATTTGAAATGTACTACTATCTCTGTGGTTTTAAGTTCATATTTAACCCATTCTTAACCCATTCTGTTTTTTAGGGTGATAGAAGGCATGGTGATGATTTTTTAAAAAATAAAATAATGGCTAACCTACCATTGCATTAGAGAGCTATATATCAAGAAACTATGCAGCTAAAGACTGCCTCTCCTGGCTGCCAGGGCACTGCTGACTCCTGTTCAACTTGTCACTGGTGAGGACCCCCCCGGTCTCTTTCCATGGCACTGCTTTCCAGCATTTCATTCCCCAGTCTGTACGAACATCCGGGGCTGCCCCATCCCATGTGCAGAATCTGGCACTTCCTGTGTTGAACTTCATATGGCTGGTGATTGCCCAGTCCTCTAATTTGTCCAGGTCTCTGCAGGGCCTCCCTGCCTTCAAGGGAGTCAATAGCTCCTCCCAGTTTTGCGTTCTCTGCAAACTTGCTTAGTATCCCTTTCAGTTCAGGATTTGCTATAAAATCCAGCAAAAATTTTGTTAAGGAAGCAGCCTAAGCACTCATTTATGACTAAACAGCAGCCTTGTAACTAACCTAGTATATGGGGTAATATACAGTTACCTTAAAAGAAGCATGAATGGATACTTATTTCTGCTCAGGGGACTGGGAAAGCTGCCTACTGTGATGAATATCCTGTCACTTACCACATCCCTACTAATTTTTAAGGAGCTGTGATGTAAGATGACAGTCTAAACCAGGTTTTCTTCCATATTAGTTCATTCACAGTTCACCTGAGCAGCTTAAAAAAGGTACTTCATATTAAACACAATCACTTTGATCATTCTTCATTCACAGCTGCAGAATTAAGAACAGGGCAGTTCAAGAGTATGGGGAGATGTGGTTTATCTGGGAGATTTCTCTACTTCAGTGTGCTTTTATTGACTTTCTGTAACCCTGTACCTTGTGACTGATTTGTTGTTGCTTGTGCTGAAATGGAGAATGGAGTTGCACTGGCAATTTTATCTTTGTGTAGGTCACTCGGTAGAGGTCATCAGCACCCAACTAGATCCTACCTGAAGAGAACAGAGGGATAAACGCACCCTATTTGAAATCAACTTACTGTATATATCCTTAAATACAGTCCTTTGGGAAAAAAATCCTCCAAGTAGAATTAAAAAGATATAGTTAAATAATGGACTCATTTTGGCAGAAGAACTACTGAAGAGGTGTCTGCCTTTCTAGTCATTCCAATTCCAGTGCTAGAGTCATCACCTTCCCAACTAATGTAACATAACTTTCTATGAAATCAAGTCATAAGCTTATCATTGAAATGAGCTGCATTCAGAGTACTGCACAAGCAGTTACCCTGTGCAAAATGAGCTTTTCCTGATAAAGCAAAACTTTAATATTAAGAATGATTACTTTTGAAACATAAGCGAAAAATATGGGGGAAAGGGGAAGATTTAGATACAGTTTTGACAGAAGAGAAAAATAAAACATAGCCTTGTAATAGGCTTTTTTTTTTTTTTTCAGAGATGTAAAATGGTTTGGGTTGCAAGGGCCCTTAAAGTTCATGGAGAATGGCCCAAGTAGGCTAGAGTTATCATTTGTTAATACCACCCTTATCTTCTGCTATAAAAGCTGACAGCATGAATTACATAAAAATGCTACTGCAATCTAATTTTATTACTCAGGAAGCAGATTCTGTTAAACTGTACAACTCTGAGGATTCTTACAATAAACACTCATTTATACTCAATGGCATATTCAGTGGTAAGACTACTGATCTGAAACTACTAGTGTATACTACATCTGAACGCTATGTACGAACCACTAATTTTTTTTTCCCCATTTCCTCCAAAGGCTACCAAGGACAAGTTACACAGTTCTGAAGTTAGCTCGACTTAGTCCAAGATACTGCCTTCACCACATGAAAGGTGCATCTCCTTTCCCTGGTACTTCTGCTTCTCCTGATCACTTGATGCGGGATAAATAAGAACTAATACTCCAACTAAGACGAAAAAGTAACACCTGTTTTTGCATATATATTTTCAGTTAGGTAAGTACTATATTGATTTAAAAATTATTTGGAAAATGGAGGGATATTTGGTCTGCAATTCACATGCTCTTCATGTGGAAGGCGGTTCAAAGACTAACAGTTCACTGTGCCTCTAGCCTAATGTCCTTAACTGTACTCTTAAAAACAAGGAACTAGTCAGACAAGTCAGACAAGTCAGACAAGCTCAGACAAGGTCTGAGACCTTGGTATCAGCTGTCAATCTAGTACTTCTGCCTAGATCAGGACTTCATCATTTCAAAGAGTTGGCACACTGAGGAAGCTGAGGAATGACAACTGACTAAACACATAAGTTGCTTTACACGGTGATCTAGCACTGAATAATTTGAAGAGACAGTTTGTCTTAATATTTCACCTCATACCATCTCCTGCCAGATTATTCTAAATTTTTTTCTAATATAACGCTCTTCAACTTTCAGTTTTAAACGAACAGTAAAAAAGATTCTGCTCTTAGCTACATAACCTTTACACTGCTCTAGACACTGAACTTCAATAATATCCCTACTGCTATGCAAGAGCAAAAGGAAGAGATTAAGAAATGGTCACAAAGGTGAATGTAGGTATTTAAATAAATTCTGACATTAAGAACACAGACAAACTACATTACTTATTCGGACTTGGAACTAAAATCCACCTGTTACTTCCAAAGAATGGTCTGCCTTATTTGTTACAAACACTACACTCTGTATCAAAAGCTCTCCAGGAAGCCAAAACAGTAACAAGTTTTACATTGGTATTGACTTCTAATGTGTCATTGCTTCATCAAAGCTACTCCCAATCTCTAAAATACAATAACAGGAAACATAATAATTAATGGAATAAGATCAAATTTGAAAGGTAATTTGAAATTAAGATGCAAAGTTATCAGTAGAGATTGAGTTCAAGTATGCTGTCTAAACAGAACAAATTCCTCACAAGGACTATTTTCATTAGCAATGTACCTGTCAATCTGAAAGGGAATACTGTTGAAAAATAAACATTTTCTAATACAGGGTCAGGCAGAAAACAGTAATGCTGCACCTCTGAGAACCAAGTAACTGAAAGCTTACACTGACAAAGTCTATTTTGTAACAGCATCCCTATTCACCCAAGCATCCCTGAAGCATCTGACAAATTCCTTCAGATATGATACCATGTCTACCATAAGGCTGAAATGCCCTCAATTTCAGAAAAGTAAATTCAATCAAGATTGAAACTGGCTTAACGCTTGTGTTCACATAGAGTTAAACGTCCATTTGACAATCACTAAAATATTTGCACCATTAAAAAAAGTAAGACAACTTCCTGCTTCCTTCCTTTCCTTCAATTAGGCTTTCCTCACACATAACAAACTTTACCCTTTACACCTACTGATGGATTTATAGGACTTGCTATTGGTGTTGCTACAAGGTTCCCTTAGAGGATACAGGTGTATCCTGAGGCACACCAGTGGCTGGCCTTTTCTCATATCTGCAGGGCAGCCTCTAGCATACCAGTGTTCTCCAAGGCACAGCTCTGGAAACCCACTCGGAAGCTTTCAAGCTGACAGGCAGAACACATCAACAGAGCAAAACAGATGACTGTACCAAAAGTCTTAATGAAGTTCTCCAGCCTTTGAGGCAACGAGATTGCATCCTGGCAATTAACGAGCAGAATGTTTGACAGTACCATGATGGTGGTTTGATGGTACCATGATGGTGGTTTGGCACATTTAAATAAAGCAGCTAGCAGTAATGTCTCTGATAAAAATCTTGATTAGAACAGTATATTATTCTTGGTTCCAAGAAAATTTTTTCACTGGACTCTTAGTAGGCAGGCATAGCAAATATGAAAGCAAAGGAAACCTTTTAAAGGATTAAAAGAATAATAAACATGTCCTCACTGGCAGTTGAACTGTAAAAAGCAATGAAATTGTAACCCAAGAACCAAAACTGTCACTGAGCATTGACCAATAATGGTAATGCTGGAGAATATGATGAAGTCAGCACTAAAGTTAGGGCACTGACTTTCCTCTAGACTGGAGAATCTAGAGACATAGTTTGACGTCTCCTGGTCCCTCAGCATGAACACAAGCAAAGAATAAAGTATCAAAGTTGCAATATGTACCTGCAATATAGATGAGAAAATGCAACATGCATTTGAGTAACAATATTTTAATAGTGAAAATATCCCTCAAGTTCATCATTAGTTAGAAAAAATTATTTAGGGATGATTTTTTTTAGTTTTATATTGCACCCTCATGACCGATTTTCTACCTCCTCTATTTTTTTAGCTATGATATCTGTGGAATGATAAGTACCGTCCAAACAGTTGAGCCTTCACCACATGCCCTCAAATAGTTGCGCCTTGTTATGGCTCTATCTAGTTAAGTTATTTTCAGCAAAGGTCATCAAGTTCTGAAGTCCATTAGAAAACAAGAAAAACAAAAAATCCCAGTATTTGTCAGTTTTATATCTATCACAGCCATCAAGGCACAATTATTCTAAAAAGATATTTGATGAGCAGCCTGAATTAACTATCAAGATAAATCCATTCTTATGGAGAAAAAGATTTCTGTTGTCATTGTTGTTATAGCTTGTTGTCCTTTTCTCTTCCCATAAATCCATATCCATAGTTAAATCTATGCTCTAATTCAGAAATCAGATAATTCTCATGCAGATCATTATGTTCAGAAATAAGCCTATTTACAAAAGCCCAAAGACATCTGGTTCAAAAAATCTGCAAATTTTGAGGTATGACATATAAGCATAATTCTTCACACTAACTCTACCTGCACGTCTTCCAATTGAGTGCTAATCCAGTGGGAAGTTTTACCTGTCACAATTAAACCAACATGTATCTTGTAAATATATATTTGAATTTTGAATTGAAATTATGCCTTGTAGATTGCCTAGAGAAAAAAAAAAGTCCTGTATTTATGCCACATAAAATGTTTGGAATGAAGTGCAAAAACAAAACCATCCTAGCTTCAATTAATACACCTTCAGCTGACTCTGACAGAGCAGTTTAAATTTCTTGCTCATTCCAGACACAGAAAAGGCCAGACTGGAACACCACAAGGTCTCATCTCAGGAGATACTGCTTTGCCAGAAGAGAAGTGTCTGCGTCAAATGGACTAAAACGTTTAACTGACTTCACATAGACCAAATTGCTATGCTATCCTAAACCATGTGTGATCATTAATTATCTGGATGAGACTGAAACTAGCAATCTAAACCTATACATCCTACATATGCTATTATCTGGGGTTTTGCCCTGATTGCTTCCCCACACATTCTTCACAGTCAAAACATTTAATAACTAAAATGCAAAAATCTATGGTTAGTAATTCTGTAGTGACTTTTATCAATGCCAGTGTGAAAGGCACTTTGCCAATAACAGCATAAAATGAAATAGCTGTCAAAGAACTGACTTAAAACCTAAGCTTTGACATGTCACAGTTCATGTCAGCAGCACGGATATATCTGAAGGGCCAAGCCAGCTACTATGGTCTAAACTGAATGATCTTACACTGAACTTTGAGCTTGTTTTCTTTATTTCCACTTGCCCACAGCAGGACACTGATTTGCATGGTTCTCCTAGCAAACTTGGTATCAAGTATTAGCACAGGTAGAGAGTTTGTAACACTGAATACTCAATTACTCTGCAAGTGCATAGAAGCAGCTGTTTGTGACAGTTTAATTGGCCCAGACATATACATGAATCTTTAAAGCCTTAAGAGTATGAACAACCTTTGTCCAGGCCACTCTGGTTTGTCAGATAATTGACAGACAAGTTAGTAAATTCAATGAATAAACATGTAGTAAGTAGTTCAACCAGCTGACTAAAAGGTCTTTCAAACTTGCTCCGTTGTGCTTGCTGGCCTGTAAAGGACTCTCTTAAAGTAGCCTAGATTTTGACTGGAATCAGCACTCCATCTCTAAGTAAACATTTTGTCAAGCACGTATTATTGTTAAGAGCAAATATTAGAGCATTGATGTCACACTTTTGCTTTTCATTCTACCTGGACACAAAGAATACAAAGATCCAAAAATTTTAAAAAAGCATGCTCCTTACCCATGTCACATAACAGTATTTTCAATCTGAAGTAAGCTGGATGGTTTTGTTCAAATTCTGATTAGACGTTGGCACTCAGTTGATTTCAGCTGTTCTACACATCCCTTATTATTTATATATATTTTAATACCTATCAAGACAGATGTAAATTTTCTTCAGTAATCATTTGGTTTTACAACCAGACACTTGGCACATCTCACTACAGAAATCTAGGCACTTTAAGTAATTTGGATGAGGCTTCCTAGATCACAGGAAGACAGATCAACACCATGCTGACCTGCCGCCTGTCATTTAAGTGTTTTGCTAGAAAACCACCATGCAGTCAGCTGCTACAAAGCAAAAAACCACACAGTTATTTCCAAGTCAGTGGATTTAGGTTTATCCTATTTACATAAAGGAGATAAATCAGATGGGGTGGGGAGGCCAGTGTATAGCAACCTTTGCCCTAGAACATACAAACTTCACAAGACATCATGGTCAAAGTAATTCAGCACAGCCCATTTGCAATACATCTATATGCTTTTTAGGAATTCAGATGTTTGCCTAGTTATACGTTTTTAGCCTTTTTCATTCCAAGGTTCTGGGATTTTGTTAGGGTTTTGTTTGTTTATTTTTAAAAAGAGCAATTGATGATGGTGCTTTTCAGAAGCATCACTGTCAAGTCAAAACTGAATTCCAGTTCAAACAGTAGATTAAACTGTGCACCTGTTCAGTTGTAATGAAGATTCTTTCATAGTACACAAAGCCATTACTGTAAAATGCTTTGCATGAATGTATTATTACCTACTCCAATAGGTATCACTATGAAATGGTAATACAGCTTAAAACATTCACTTCTTGAGTTACAGGTAGGCTTCTAGAAACACGTCTATAGATACAGTCAGAACATACTTTAAGGAAGATTTTTCAAAAGCTTTAAATACTATCTAAATTCTGCTTCCAGAGGTCATTTTTAATCACTGTTTTTGTCACAGGAAAAAGTAGTGTCTTTCAGTAAATTTCAATGTCCCCAGACTTTAAGCCGCAGAAACTAAGTTTTTTGTTTAATGCACACTTACATTTCACAGCCTCGTTTTTACGAAGACTTACAGAAGTTTTAGTCTCACTTTTAAACTGTTACTTTGGGCCTGAGCTGTAACATCCCAAAAATAATCAGCTTCCCTTTTCAGCACTGGAAGGCTCTGTGCAGGATACAGAGGGAAAGTGGGAGCCAGAAGGTGATTTTAAACATTTGGAGATTCAATGGACCTCTGAGAGCAAGTTCCAAGTGCCTTTATTTGGCTAATCATCACTGTGGACAGATTAACTAGCTAATTCTGTACATTGAAGGCTAGGAAAACTCTTGAAAAATTCCTTTCACTGGTCAGAACTCAACTGTACTGAAAGACTAAGTGTTACCAAGACAGAGGAACTGGCTCTCCAGATCAACTGTCCCTTTACATGAGCAACATAGCTTACCTTCCCACTCTCACCTCCCTCTGCTCCCTTCCCTCACAGAAAGCAAATAAGAAAACAGCATATTATTAGATCTATTAACTGTTTCTCTCTGCTGTTCTTATTTCAATTTTCTTTGACTTTGGAGAAGAAATCCACTGCTTTCCAGAAGGTTCAGAGACCTGTTACAGATTCAGAGTCACACATACAGTTCTCTACCACATCCAGCTGCAACCTCATCTCTTAGCTCACTTAGATCTATCAAGATGAATCACACAAGTAAGTGAATCCTATACAGGTGCCTCATGGTGCACTTGCAAAGTTGAGAGTCTACTTGCACAGAGGAACTTGTTGCTTGGACTTTCAGCTTCAAAAGATGGAGCCGCTACTACATTTGTCACTTGTTTCTGCAGAGACTAGGGAAGATAGTCCTGTTAAGAGTCAGTCTCATTTGCACCAGGATAGTTCCTTTCTAAATGCATTTGTATTAAATGACTTTGTTACAGGGAACCTTTCTGGGGAACAAGTCACTAGCAGTCTCAAGTGTGGAAGCAACCTAGGTGCCCAAGTTACATCCAGCAGTAATAATGACACAGTCTTCTAAATTGCATTAAATATTTAGGGACATAAGCCACTAAGGAAACCCACCAATTCTCAAGACACTAATAATATGGAGATAAATGCAGTCTTACATACATAAACTCATAATGCCTTATGTGAGCCAACCCGAAAACAGATTACAGCATACCTATTAGATTACTGAGGACGAGACAGCGCTTAAAAGCACGCTTTTTTCCTTAAAGTACAAGCACACAGGTGGGAGAGGTTGGACCAGATGACCTCACTGTGCTTCCTTCCAACCTTACCCATGCTGTGGTTCTGTGGCCAAACAGGGAAATTCTCTGTCATATATCATGCAACTTTATTACCAAATCAGTATTTTTCAAACTTGATTTAACACAAGTTAGAGTCAAATGTAACAAAGCTTGAGGGAGAAGTGAAAATTAAACAATTAATTGTTTCATATGCAAAAAATACTTGCTTTTGACTGTGAACTTTTCCTTTTTTTTGATGGAAAAGGAATGATTTCCAAGTTGCAGAATCTGAAAAATGTTCATCTAAAAGACTGGGGTTTTTATCTAAAAGACAGTAAGTATTTTAGAAAGGTTAAGCAACCAGCAGCTTGGACAATATATTTAAAATTATTAATTCTGACAAAAGATGCTCATTGCTGTACTTGAGTATTAATAAACTAATTAATTTTACTCTCTTCCCCCAAATCACAGAATAAGGATGATGAGCAGAGGCTACTGTGAGAACCCAGGAATCCTGCCAGTTCCTATTTCATTTGGATATATCAAAAGGTTAAGCACAGCCTAAGCTCCAGAGGCAACAAAGATGCATTGCCATCTTGCATTACTGCAGACAGAAGATAACCACAAGGTCATAAAAATTCTATCCCTCTAAAGTAGCTAGCTACATACAGAATCACATCACAAACTTTTCCAGAGCTATCTATTGCCATCTGAGAATGTCACATGGCCAGGTTAAGTCCAGTGCAGACACAACTCACAGGTCTCACATATGAATACTCATACTCTCAAGCATCTCCAATTTGGTATATTCCCAGTCTGAGGTTAACGTAAGAAAAGAGGTGACTGCACGATGGCCTTTTACTCAGATTGACTTCCTGTATCAGCAGGTCTTGCTTTCCAGTTTTCAAAACACCTTTTTCTGTTCCAGCATTGTCACATACTAAATCCATGCAGTTTCAACATAATATTATGATCTGCTGATACACTCAGATCAAAGATCAATATCCTATACAGAACAGTCACCATAAAACCCCATTGTCATCAATAAGAGAACTGAACTTAAGACCACGCAGTGGAAGCAACATTGACACATTGTGACTAAACCACATACTAATTTAAGGTCTTTCTAAGCACAAAGCTTTTGACAGGATATCTAAGCTATCATGATCTTTTGCTTCCTAAGGTAACAGTTCAGTAATAGCATATATTGCTTGGAAAACACTTATATTGGCAAGAAGAAAACATTTTCTGAGACACTTCGATGAAATTCTATCATAAAATGCTTACAGATACACTTGCCTCCCACCCCTCTATTTGAGCTCACAAAGACAGTAAGGAGGAATACATTTATGTAACGAAAATTGTTCTAATTGAGCCTTTTTTCTTCACACACAAAGAATTAAAAACAATAGTGTTAGGCAGTCTCAAATTTAATAGGTTCCTTGGGACCATATCATTAAGTAAAATGAAAAATCCAAATACAGAAGTTTATTTTTTTCAATGTAATTGACACCCCTTTTGGGAAGTGAACAAAGACACACTGTCAAAAGCAGAAAACTGCACAAAATGTTACCGTTTGTTCCCCATGAATGCTGAGGTATACTTACTCAATGAAAGAAATTCCACTTCTCTCCTGAGATTTCCTCCCTTTAGCTGAATTTTGTGCCAAGGTCACTCAGTTAAAGATTGGGTTGTGTTAGCATGCCGGATACAAGTTCCTGTTAGTCAGCTCTGTTACTCAGTCAAAAATTAAGTGCCAGGTATATAGTAACTTCAGTGTTAGGAGAATTAAAAAATGATCACTAATAGACCATGACTGGCCCTTACTTTAAACAGTTCAAGGATTGTTTTAATTGAAAATACTTGGTACATATTTTTGTTTATTACGCAGCCTAATCATGTGCAATTTCTCCTCCAGTTATGTTTTTGGACATGTTAAAGTACCACAGATTTCTAAATTGCTCTGAAATGACTTAAGTTCCTTCAGAAGCGTCAGGTTTTAGTTAAGTAATTCTCAGGTGATGAATTCATCAATATAAGACAAGTATTCTCTAAACTGTGGTCAAAAGAACTTAGGAAGGATAGGGTGACTGACCTACAGGACTAGGGAAGCAGCTTTATATGGGACAGTAAGACAAGACACTAGGAATGATCTTAAACCAAGAGGAATACAATTTCAATAAAAAAATGAGAGGGGAAGAAGAACAGAAACTATCTCTTTTCAAATAAAGTATTCCTGGTACTGAAATTCCCATTGTTCCAAGTGGATACCTACATTACAGTAGCAGATATCAATACTCTCAAATATCAGAATAAAACATTATGGCAAACTTTGCAACTGAACCAGACTTGGGTTTATGTTTTATGAAGAACTGTTAAAGAAAATTCCTAATTTTTTTGCAAAAGTTTCTGTATTTTTTAACAAGAAGATATGCTTTGTGAAATGTATAAATACACTTCAGTATTCCTCCTTTTATCCAAAAATACGCTGGAAAGCTTTTTACTAAAACTTAAATGAATTGGAAAGCCTCCAAACAGCTGTTAATGTAAAACTGCTGATCTGTTTTGTTTGGGGTTTTTTTCCTATGAAAATATAATGTATAACTACTGTTTTACATTAAATATTTGACTAATTTGAAATATTACATAGGGTTTTCGATATATTTTTTGAAACAATATGATATTTGGGCTATAGCAAAGCCTGCAAAATGAACTATGAGGAACCAGGGCACGCAGTATGTTAGTACACAGTAATTGTGGTAAACCAAAGCATAGCAGCATATGTGATCAGATGGACTAGGTATATATAGGCTGCCATCTAATGCCAGCCAACTGCTTAGAAAAGCCACAGCATAGAGCAAAAAATCTTTTGCTCTTCCAAGATTTTCTTCATTTTTATTGCAATAAAGAATAAAAATAGAAGGTAGAGGACAAAACTTTCTTTTGTTTGGGTCAAACTCAGTATTTCATAATCAAAGGAAAAAAAATTGTTTCAAGATGTACAATCAAACCCAAAGAAATGGTAAGCCATAAATATCTTTAACAGAACCACTACAGAATTATATGATCAATTAAAGACTACTGACAAGTATGCTTACTGTCCTATGAAATAGGCACATCACCAAGAAAGAGAAACCATTGTATTAGATAACATCAACCTATTTTATCTACACAAGATGAAACTAGCAAGCAATGAGACATGAATGAATTGTTGGTAAAGCTTATTTTTAAACTCTGACTTGACACAGAATATACTTTACAATACAAATTCCTAAGTTAATTAAATACAGAACATTCAAACAGGTAAATAATTTCAAGACAGAACAGTCACCACTTATGTTTTAAAACATTTAATGCCTTCATTACTGCAAACCAAAAACAAAGTACTACATAAACAATTAAACACCCACTTACACCAAAGTACTGTTTTGAAGTTTGTAAAAAGCAGTGCAGTAATGCCTTAAGAGATTAGTCTTTGTACTTGATACAGAGCATGCAGCAGAACTACTAGCAAACAGAAGCTGGTTTTCTTGGAACACTAACCAGAAACTCAAGAATGCAAGTCATTAGGAGAGGAAGAAAGATAAATCCTTAAAAAAAGTATGGCTTACCAGACAGACGAGTTTAGCTATGTCTCAAATGCAGCGGAAGTAAGAAATTTCTGTATGTGTAGACCTTGTTGATTTAGCCCTTTATGAAAGTTTCTCTCGAGAAATTAATTTAATTCACATGCAAGAGTCTGGAAAAGAAGAAGAGAAAGAGTCTGAGCTGCCGACTGATGTTTTTGTTCTAAGAACATTTGAGCTATTTTCAGCAGCAACGGACTTGCCTACTATCAAAATGAAAATGCAATACAGAATAAGCAGCCTCCCAACTCAGGCCAAAGAAAATCAGGAAATCCATAGCAAAAAAACTTTGTTCATTGTCCAAATTTTCATTTAAAGAAACAGAAAGCACAGGGAACAATGACTATTGATGAACAAAAAAAAAAAACCTGTTAAAAGGAAATCAGGGACCTTGAAGACTATTACCTTTAGTTCAGAAAATGAATCACCATGGATATTTTTTAATGTGAAAATCACCTTTTGAGTCTGGTTTTATCTGAAGATGTTTTGCCTTCTTTACACAAGGGTTCATCTGAGATAGAAGTTCTTCTATTTGCATTTAAGTCCATCACTCACGGACAGAACAAATCAGTTTACCAAGACTGAAGCCAGTAGTTTGTTTCTAGTTTGCATTTTAAGTTTTCAGTTTCAGCAACAGTGCTATATTGAAAGCTTAGTGACCTGAAGCTGCTGTCACTCCATTTTTTTTCTGCCAGAGCCATTCAGTGACATGATAAGCATCTCCCTGCCCTTCTCTGTCACATCGCTAACCAATCAGCTTACCCTCCCATAGTGTAAAAATACTGGGAAACGGAAAGCATCAATACAAATTAATGACTCTAGGTAAAGACCCAAAACATCCTGATGGGTACATAAAGGTTAATTACTTTGCAGTTTAAGACAACACAGATAAAATAAGTCAGTGGAAAATCACCACGGTTATTTAATTTTTTGCAGCTCCTTCTGGTGGAGGAAGAAGTTTCCAAGAAATCCCCCCTATATAACTTTCCACTAGATATCTCAGCGATTCTGACAAGCACAACTTCCATTTGCTTCATCAGAAAAACTTCTCATACGTCATCACACTGTTAGGCACTGCCACTGAAAATCTCATTACTTCTGTTCAAGGAAAAATTATGAGACTTAGACTTACTCTCTGCTCAAAACCTAAAACAGGCCGGTGTGACAAGATTACAAAGTGTTTCAATATCTGTTACATTTCCAATCAATTCTACTTAAGCACACTCATTTGAAAACATTTTAAAACAGTATGGGTCACCCTATTTTCTGTTCTATTTGTGAACAGTAGACATTTGGAAGTTTCAGTGACACATCAAACAGGATGCCAGACACATAGGCTATTTAGTAAACTATTAAAAGAGTAAAGCAAAGCTCATTGTTACAAACAAACACAAA
The DNA here is from genome assembly GCF_003945725.1 of Corapipo altera. NCBI lineage: Eukaryota > Metazoa > Chordata > Aves > Passeriformes > Pipridae > Corapipo > Corapipo altera. The sequence goes on along the minus strand of NW_020884876.1, from coordinate 7,353,738 downwards.
GAACATACTTTTTTTTTTCCTGAAGACTCCCATAAAAAATCATTAGCTATGAAACATTTATAACAATAATGAAAAAGCTGCTGAGTGTGAAAATATAGCACAAATTCTTTCTGGGTTAGCTCAAAAGCATCCTTTCCATTTGATCTCAGCTATTTTTAGTGTTATTGCAGTTAAGAGCAGCTACAACAAACCCCACAAACTCTAAATACCAACTTGTTAAATTAATCATTATTGCTGCTTCATTCCAACTCTCTAGTTTAAGACCACCATTTTACTGCAAAACTAGTTCAGAGAAGTTAAAAAGCTCAGTTTATATTTAATTCGAGGTTCATGAACGAAGAGATTTAAGGACTCCAATAGCTTAAATTTCAGATAATGTGTGAGTTCTAGCTAGCTTGAGAGCTATAATGGACAGGTGAAACATGTAGTATAGTTTGCAAATACATAAAAACCTGTATCTATCAGATCACCAAGGTAAAGATGTTACTTTACCTTGCTATCCATAATGCTTTCATCTGGTGGTTACAAGCTAAATCAACAAATATCCACATGTCAATTACTAATACTACACAAATACAAAACTAGAAGAATGTGTTAAAATAATTATTAGCAGTACCAATTTACGACTGAAATAATATAACACACAATGCTTTGCAGTGCAGTATTTCTTTTCTGAGGCTTTTTCTCAGAAAGCAGATTTAGCATTAGCTGATTCAACATCAGCACTTAACCCATTTCGGTACCTTGTTTCTTCATGCACTCCCTGCAACTCTATTTGTGTAAATTACTGTTTACCAATTAGTATTTATAGCACTATTTCTGTATATACTAAGATAAACTTTAACTACTGGATCAGATCATCTTTATCTACAGGAAACATTAGATGCCAGAAATATCATATATACCATCTAGGTCTCAAAGAGAAATATATCTGTATGCTAATTAGTAAAACAAACTAATATGTCACTACAACCAAGATTGTCACCTTATGCTTTTCAGAGACTGACAAAAATCTCTTTCATTTTATGGATATCAGCAACATTAAAATCAAGAATATAATTTCTTTAGTGGCCCACTGCAGTGCAATTTAATCAACTGCTGGTATTAAACAATTCAAACATGATATAGAAGTGTACAGTTCACACTGCTAACGTAGGTACTTAGTGCAGGTCTCCAGAAGCTCCATGACCACACACTACAGCACAGAGATTCTCATAAACCAGAAGAAAAAGTCTTCACAGGTAAGAGATACCATAAATTGTTTAAAATACTGATAGACAAGAGAGTTGCATACCCGCTTCACTGCACAGGTTCATATAAACGAAATCTCACCTTTTCTAAACCTAACCTTTCAAACACAGTTGAATCACTGAAGCTTCAGAGGGAATGGCTGAAGAAGAATCCTCTGATTGAGAAGTCTCTCTGTACCTTTCAAGATAAATACCGCACAGCCTGGTGTAATGACTGTTTTCTCCTTGTATTATTCTATTCATATATTTTAATAGTAGGGCAATACCTTCTAGTAACACGACAATATGTCTAAATGAAATTGCACATTACCTGCCTCAGAAAGAAACAAGGAGTATGGACAAGATTTCTTTCATTTTTTTCCCAAATAACCATATTTCTTGAATTTCAACAGAACTAGGACAGATAACATTAAATGAATTTAACATAAGAGAACAGAAGTACAATGCATGCACTCTGCATTTGCCGAAGTCTCTCTTGAGACGACCACTTTGATCTCTGAAAATAGTATTTTAGAGATTACAGATAAAAACTATATACAGAAGGAAAGTTATCAATCACATGTTTTGTCCCAGACTTCAGCTAGTCTTGCAAATGTCTTAGATGTATATGAACTTGAAGGATCTTACAAATAAGACATTTTTTCAATGTCTGATGCGTGCTTTCAGTAGCTTCCACTGTTGAAAAGCAATGTAGCTATGAAAAAGTGTGACCATTCTCCTGGACATGATGGAATACCTTGTTACACATATGTCATATACAGCACTACTTGTGGTGGTTCCTACATAATGTTACATAAAAAAACCCACACATGAATGCATGTGCTAACTGAATCTAGTGCCAGGAATGCCTATATTCAAACAAATGCATCATATTCCTATAAAATCAAAGGATGAAAATAAGTGGGAAAAGATTAACCTCCAGCAACATCAGTTTAATTTCTAGAGTTCACACAGATGTTAGCATTTAAAGTTTGGCATCATCAAATGAGTTGTAATCAGCTTTCACCCATGCTCAGTATGAATATGCTCAGGAATTAAAGGGTGACAGTGGCCACAAGTTGGCCAGAACATGTACCTGAACAGTCTGTTTCTTGAGAATTGGATTAAGGTTCATTAGTCAACATCTCATTTAGAACATTTCTGGTCTATTTCACTCATATTTGACACAAGATATTTATAATTATCATAAAACTACTAAAAGCTTATTTATTGATGGTCAGTTTATACTTTTTCTCCTACTTAATATATTACGAAAAATCAGTATGTGTTACCACAGGAAACCTGGTATAAATTTCTCACCAATAATTTCTCACCATTTTTATTTATAAACTTCTTCAAAAAGTCACAATAAAAAAATATGTCAGCTTCTTTCTCCTATTCCCAAATTTCTAGTGGCTTGTAACCATAATGGCTTCTTAAATTCTCACTACAGCACTATGCACTGATCAAAACTCATGATAAACTTCCATTAACTACAATAATCAAGACTTGACTGAGGACTAAGAGATACTAAACTTTTAGGTAGGTAAGGACTGTAGACAGCTGTCTTCTACATCAGTAGTTCTTGCCCCTTCCCCTATAATTAAATGCACTTGGCATCCTAGCCAGGTTACTTCTAAATACATCTTGATGCCCAATGTTGTCATGCATATGTCAGCCTCCTGTTATGGTAGTAGCTTAAGAACTGTCATATTAGAACAACAGCACATGTAACAATGACTACAAATGCACATGCAGTTTTCTTTAGTTAGATATGTATAAAAAGGTAGTTTGAAAATTTTCTAGACCATCATATAAAACAGAACTCCTAAAAAATCCTCTACATTAAAACCCCCATATAAACAACAAATTCTGAATTTTGTTCTCTACTACATTTTCGTTAGAGCTACACATCAAAAAAGGTGGATCATCTATTGAAAAATAAACTGACTTAAGCTTTCAGAACATAGGATTCAACATTTCAACAAAGAATACGTAGGTAATCAAGTTACTGTGATAGTTACATCTAACACTTTCCTAACCCTAAAGAAAATAACTTACCTCAATAGTGATTATGTTAAAAGAGTTCAAATATTCTCCCAAAGTGGCTACAAAGTCTTGCTCTTACAACCTATCTGTCCAAGCATCCCTGGCATTAGAGTCAACAGAGTCAAGACATTTCAAGAACTGGGAAATTATCTACAAGCCTTGGGGACAATAAATTACAACCGACGTGAATAGTATAGAAGTGACACCCACAACATTTATCACTGCTTTGTGGTTTCAGAATTCCCACACTGAAACTATGGTTAGAGAATTCTCATCTTTAACAAAACTTTCAAAGGACAGTGAAGTTTACTGAAGTTCATACTCTGGAATTCTTTTCTTTTTTTTCTTTTATTGCTCTGTTAGCCCATTGGTTTTATGTCTAAGAAATTCTGTTCTCCAGTATCTCAGTGTCTCACAAAATAACTCTCCACATTAGAAAACAGTGGAGTGCTCCATCCTGACTAAAGAGGGTTTTTCCATAATTTCCTTCAAACTACCAATGGTGAATGGCCCACATCACTGACATAATTAGGTTAATAATAAACTTACTAAATTTTTCTCTCCAGCTTTGGTATAGTAGTGTTTCATCCCTATACAACTCATTAGAAAACTGGGAAGACCGAAGAGAGGAAGCCTGGAATTGTGGGATTTTTTCTGACTTGTGTTTCTCAAAAAGCACTCAAGAGCCAGCCAAGAGTTATCAGGCAATTTCTGATCCAGCAGGGTATCCAACCAGCCTTCTGAATTTGTCACAGGAGTGTTTTACTGATAACTCATGCATTTGAAAGACATGGATCAAGACATAAAGTACAAAGAATCATGCTCTCACTTTATTAGCATGAACTGGTCTTGGTGCAAAATGGCAGAAGCGTTGACTCTGCTGCTGTTCTCCAGAACAGCAGACCTGCATTCTCTTTAAAAAGTCACCGCATTGTCTTTAAAAAGTCACCAACTGTCTTTAGCTATATTCAGTTCTCATTTTTGACTTTGCAATTATGTAAGACTGAAACCACTAGCCAGGGTTTTTTTTGTGAAAGACATTTTGTAAATAAGCAGCTATGCTATAATTTTTAGCGTGTTTAATAACACCACTATATCATATTGAATCCATTAAAACTTATAACGCCTTTGACTGAGCACCAAATAAATACATTAAAACATAAGGATAGTCTCGACATTGAAGTGAAATCCCATGCATTTAAAAAAAGTCTACTATTGAAAGCATATTACCTAAATATTTAGAGCCTCATAGTCACCTATTACAATCAATTCCAACACTTAAACCAATTCCATATAAATGGCAGCAAACCATATAACTGCTCTAATACTGATGTGAAAAGTGTCTACAGTCACTGTAGCTATCACTCTGAAACTGGACCAAGAGCATAATATGCCTGCCTATTTTGCTAGTAAAACTAACATCCTCTGTTCCAAGAGTAAACAGTTAAAAACGTACTGGGAAATAAATATGAAAAGGCCTTTTCAGGAAATGGGGAACAGAAGCTTATTGTTAATCTCCCTCCTGATACACACCGCTAGTCCATTGTTTCAAGAACTTTGTACAAGGTTATTTGTCTTTTATGCCCATTTTCTATTTGAATGTGTTCAACTACTGCGTAAGACTCTGGGTTTTTCTGCAAGGGTACCGGGGGCATCACAGACATATAAACAAGCTAGGACTCTCAATCTGCAATGCTCATTGTGACTTACCAACTTAAATGACAGGGTCTTTTGAGCCCAAATTCAAAGTGACAATTTTTAAAATACGTGTTTTACATATGCCCAAATTTCTAAGCATCTGTATGACTTTTAACAGTAAAGTTACCTAAGTTACCAAACAAGCAATGTCTCACCTTCAGTACAGTGAAACCACCATGGTTACAGGTGTCCTGTACAAACTTGTGAGGCACAAATATCCATAAGATTTTCTCAGGTTATTTTCCCTCTTTATTAAAACCATGGAAGATGCTATTACCACACCAGATGTTATTTTTAAAAACACTGTACTGATGAACGTTAAAACATCTGCCATGGATATGGAAAAACTGGATTAAACTTCCAGAAGGATTTACAGTCACATCTCCCACTTCCGTGACACAGAATACTAAGTGTCATGCTATTGTCTGGTCTTTTGAGGACACTGGACCATCTTTCATAGAGTAATCACATAACTTAATAAGGTTCATGAAGCTCTCTCTTTCGTTTAATAAAGAAAATTTACCAAGGGAAAAAGAAAACTTAAGCAACTGCCTCTCCTCCAGTTACTCTGAAATATTTATATCCAAAGACTATACTCTGAAATATTAACACCTTCCCAGAGTTATCCATAGATAAAACTCTGCTCCCTTCTCAAGGCTCTGGGGCCATGCATGCTCCTGTGTGCTGCTGTCACTCTCAAGCTAGCCAGTCCATGCAAAGAAAAAGAGATCCACAGAAGAAACACAGGTCCCAATTCCTTCCTTCCGCTTCACAAAGATTTATGTTACAGAGCACATAAGGCCTAATGCCATTCTGCTTTTTCTTAACCCACCAGATTATGGCCAGGCCAGCTTTACACCTCCGCACTCTGTATTGAGCTTCTATTCCAATTACCATGACTAAATCCACAAAGGAATTTAGGCTTTGCAATAATTAACACAATGGTGTTCTGCCAATTTCCTAAGCTGACAATTTAGTAATGGAAAAGTAAGGGACCTAAATAAAAAACAGTCCTTAGCTTTACCAATCTAGTAATTTTAACATCTTCTGCTACTTGTAGCATAGAGGATAGGGAAAAACAGATCTACTGCAACTGGAGCTTTCAGGCGCTGAACCCTAGGATGGAGAGAATGGTAATTGTCACCTCAAATGAGTACAAAACCTCTCACTAGAAGTCAAACAACAGTGTAGAGAACCATCTTTCCTTAAATATTCCTTTAGTCAGTTTATTCATTTTAATAGTACAATCCACCTAACGGAAAACACAACCTAGAGACATAAGCAACTGTGCTAAGCCTTGAAGGCATCCAGCTATGTGTAGATTAGTTTTCAGCATTTTAGAATACCAGGTAATACTGCCAGAGTCTAGTATTTTTCTGATATCTTTTTTCCCCCCAAGAGTCTGATCTCAAAGGCAATATCTGGTTTTCAGGACAACCCAACATTTGTATTTGGGTTTCCTACCTCTAATAGTAACATAGGATAAATATTGACATCATAAAAAGAGCTGAAGTCAGACAAAATCTCATTGAGATACAATTGCTTTGGCAAACTCTTTGTTTGCTGCTCACAGTTTCACATAATCGTGACAGTTATCAGTTCTTCAGGGTGCAAAGAAGGTAATTATTTCAAGAGCTCAGGTACTACCATCAGCAGACTCAAGTTACTTGCAGTTATGCTGCCTCCACCTTTGCCCACCTTCATGTTGCTTAGCAGTGAGAAAAGGTGCTGCCAAAATGCCTGAGCCTACCAAGCCAGCTCCTGCTTCTACAAGAACTCTACTAATGCCGGCACTGAAACCTGAGAGAAGGGCTGCAAGTAACATAAGAACAGCAGAAAGGAGAGTTACGGCATCCATCAGTACAAGGTGCTGAAGCAAATCCATTATAAGAACAGTATCCTAATCAAGGCCATGGGCATCACGAACACTTGATGCACACAATGACATAACTGAATGTTTCACTGGAAAAACATGCCATCTGGCACATCACAAGGAATCCCTTACCATCAGTTCCCGAGAGGTGGAGTTTCCCACTCCCTATGACCTTCCCAAGCATGCCATGTCTAAGGACATGAAGGCTATCTGACAAACACAGCAGCTCCAAGACCTAAAATGTGCTTTTGCCTTGGAGTTACTGATGAATGAAAGACTAGACACGAGCTGGCATTGTGTGCTTGCAGCCCAGAAAGCCAGCCTTATCCTGGGCTACATCAAAAGAATCGTGATCAGCAGGTTAATGGAGGTGATTTTGCACCTCTGCTCCACTCTGGTGCTTTTACCACATACTCTTAGGCCTTCACAGGAGTTGTTTCTCTGAACTGGTTCTGAAGAGATTTTTGATGAGATAGAAGTGATAGGCTCATTATTCATGAAGGGTGTGAAAAGAGATAGAGAGCTGGCTACAAACCAAGCCCTATCAGCTTGTAGGAAGTCACAAACTATTCTGACTTTGAATGCTATTAGAAGCAGCAGACAATTTGAGTCAGCTTTCCTACGATCCCTTCTACCATCAAAGAGAAGGGATCTCCAGGTCATCTTGTTCAACAGGAAAATCAACAGTAAATGTATCATTCCTGATAGACATTTGATCAGTCTGTCATGACATTTGATCAGTCTGTTTCAAAAGGCATCCAACAAGAAAGATATCCCAACTTATGCAGATACTCTAGTACTTAAGTTATCCTTAGCATTAATTGTTTTTTTCTAGCTCGGACCAAATTGTCCTTTCCTGTAATTTAAGTGTGAAATGTAGCAGTTCAGGTGATTTAGATACACACAATCAAGCTCAAATTCCAAACACACGCAACAAGTCAAAGCAGAACTAGAGCAGCCCAACTGCCAAGCTACACCTTTTTTATATTGTGCATACAGCACAGCAAGTTTGAGAGCCTGCAAGTAGGTAGCCATAGATATCAGTGAGGCTTAGCCAACAGATTATGCCAAAGAAAGCAATATGACTTAAAGAAAATACTGTATTAAATTGGCACTCCAATCAAAAAACTCTTGCAGATTTAGAAATCACCTTATTCAAGAGTAGAGCTGAATTACTGCCATGGACCACACCACACATATTCTACTGCCCGAATCAGCTCAGTAGGCACAGTAAAGCTGTATCTCACCCTTATACCTCCAATCAGCTAGAAGTGGCCTGTCAAGCTTGTGGCTTCATGCTACTGCAAGCACTGACTACAGCTACGAAGTTAGGCCTACACAGAGAGACAAAAGAAAAATTACACACAGCACAAACTGATTCCTGCAGAGAAGTTCAAAAGCGCTAAGACTGCAAGAGCCAGAATGGAAAACCCAGGGCATCAGAGTGTGATCAGCATCAACATATATCTTAGCTAGAAACATTAAGGTTCTCAAGATTTTATGAAATAAATTATGATGCCAAAAATAGGCTTTAACAGGTATCATTGTTGATGATTCCCACAGAGATGCAGACAGTATCTGCCTCATGTTTTCTTTCCCTCTCACACATCGGTAGATAAATGTAAGGACCCAACCTGTAAGCTCAAGTGCAGTTGGTCAGAGAAGTATCATCACTACAAGAAAGTTATATGCCACAGAGAACTTGCAACTGAACTTTTGGATTTGAAAATCTTGGCACCCCAATTGCAGTATTACTGAAACTGGTAATTTTCAGACAATCCAAATACAGACAGTTGTAACTCTGAGGACATGTACGTTTCATAATTATGTTAAGAAAGGGAATGATATAGCAGGAGGAAGCTGTTAAGTGAGGTTTCTTTTTGTTTTGTTTTGTTTGTTTGTGATGGTAAATCATGTGGGCAATTTCTCTTCTGTAATATGATGTATCATCCTCAACAGGAAGTTCCTAAAGCAGAAAACTGATCTCCTCCTGTTCAACTCTCTTTATTCCTGAAGATCATAATTTCCCCAGAAATTCCTCACACTAGTAGCTTGGAGGCAAGGGAGGACTTGGTTTCTAGGACGTTCTTCAGCTTCCAAAGTTGAAGTTATAGCATGCTGCCAAAACACCCCACTGGATACTCTATACCCCACTTAGTCCTAGCCCACTAGGAGAAAGGCTCAGGAAATCAGTGCTGAGCTTGTGTTTGTTTTGTCTTCTTGTTAACAGAAGTACATTGTCATGTAGTCATTTATCATGTATTGCTTCAGCTAAGTGAAAACGAGAGCTCTTCCACCGTTTTTGTTTGCTATTTGTGTTCTCCACAGCACTGTTAATTGCAGAGCCAGCTCTTAGTCTGAAACACTTGTTTGAGCTGTATTCATGCTTTTCTTAGCTGCAGAAGGCCAAGCTGATGTTTGTGGTGTTTAAGGCAACACAGGATGTTACAGCTGTGTTGCCAGTTAATTCCTCTGTTTTGCCTTATCTGTAGGCCAAAACTAATTTTTCAGCCTGTGGAACTTGATCCTCGTTTAAGTGGCAAGTACAGCAACGAGAAGAGCAAAGTTGCTGTGGGTGACATTACTTAGAGGATTTTTAGAAATTTCCTAGTTCTCCTCAATCAGTACACTTTCACTGCTGGTCAGTGAACATCATTAATTACTGAAGAATCCAAAACTGCAGCCATGTTTTCCACCAAAGGTTTTCTTCCTGAACAGATAAAGTCTTCCACAAGGAAGATAGCCTACAGACATGATTCTAACATAAGACTTCCTTTCCATCTCCACTTCTGGTAGCCAGTGTAGTATGACTACACACATTTTTTCGAGATGCAGTGTATACTTAAGAAAATCAGGCCTTTTGAAGGATCCCAATTCATGTAACAAAGGTCAGTGCCAACTAGACAGGTGGAGAGAAAAGTCCTTGAAAATATTCTCAAACAGCAACAAAGAGTTGGAACAATATGACTATACATACTTTGCACATTGGGTAAAGGAAGGAGCACCTGTGTCCATACCATAAACCTAAATTCATGGCACTTGAAGTTACACAAAAGAAGACTTGAAGAGCAGAAATGAAAACATCACAGTCACGTTTAGGGAGTTTTTAAGATACGTGAGAACTGGAAGCGAAAGGTAATATAATCTGAAGTAGATATTCTATTTTGTATCCCTCAAGTTTTTCACTTATTAGGTAGTTTCCTCTCTTTGAAAAATAAACATATGGAAAGGCAGATTTCCCTTCCTAGAAATTGTTTACTTCCTCAGAACTTTTACATCCTCTGCTTTTCAAATTCATCCTCCTATTAATAATAACAGCTCAAAAGACCCTTTTGTGCCCTCAAGGCTGTTCAATTTTTCATGACCTTGATGCAATTACTGTTCAAAACAGAAATTCTCAATTCTAACCCTTAGACAAAGATCACTACAAGCAACAATAGACTAACGAAGGTTAAGAAAACTGAAGGATGAAGTCAGTGACTTGTGGTATCCTCTTTTTCTAAAATATCTTTGAAAGCTTTACATATATCGAAAACCAAAATTGAGACAGTGAAAGAGAATTTTCTCTACAGAATTTACACAGGATAGTTAATCACAGTTTTCTATTTTACTTCCTGAAAGAGAAGGTAGAGGTAAAAAAATTGTCAAATTACAGCTTTGTACATAAAACCATCAAAAGTAGACATCAGATATATTTTAGCAGAAGTTTAATTATTACAAATTTAGCGTCCAAAACACATTAGACTGTTTCTCTGTTTGTGTTGTCTTGCCTTCTGCTAGGAACCCACTGACTTAAAATTTAAGCTCATGTACATTTGATGCCTACAGCCATTAAACAAATTGCTCTTCCGAACATTAGAAAAGCATTTAATGTTATTTTTTAGTCTTTGCATTCTGATGATTGACAGTTTTTTTGAAGACTAGAGTTTGAAACCAGAGTACAATAATGGGGGGGAGGGGGATCACTAACAGTTCTATGTAGTGTCTGCACAGCTTTTGGTTATTTATAATAAAACTAGCTAACAAGAGATGGTTGGCATGAACTAAAAACACATAAGTCAAGGACACAAGTCTAAACTGTCCCTAAGTTGAGTAGTTCAAACCATTTTAACAGTACTTTTAAAAAGAGAAATAGCATTGAAATATAAACAAAACAAACCTCTAAGCTGTTATGTGATCCACACCTAAAGAAGTCAACATACACAATATTTTTATGATCCAATATTGAAACTTGCTGCCTTTGAAATGACTACACAATATCTCTGTTTCCTGATTCCTCCTCTTCATGAAGCTAGAGGTGACCCCTTACCTTGCTTTTGATGGTGACATTTCAAACTTGCAGGTGTGTCTGATACAGACAGAACAGAAAGTTAGATAATGAAACACCAATTCAACATTGACCTCAACTTGCAAAATCTGGTTAGCATTTGTAGGATCCCAGCTTGAAATGCATAGCATAATTTGAAAGTAACTTCTGATGTTCATCAAGTTTTAAAAGGCAGAACTATTTATCTATCAGAACATCCCAAAAATATGGTGTGCATGTAAATATGTAAAGCCATTTCCAGCAATAAATATACTGTAAATAAGGTTAGCAGATTCATTCAAGATGCTGCCAACCTTTTCAGCACAGATCTTACTAATGATAGTAGGACTTAAATGCCTATGCAAATAATAATAATAATAATAAAATAATTTCTTTCAAGTGACACAAAATAGACACAAGTGCAAAACTTTTTTCATCTTTTATTTAAATCTTTTCAATATTCTTCAAAACGAATTTACAGGCATTTTGGGCTGAATATAAAACTAGTATAGCAAAAAGCTGGATGCTAAGGCCTTTTCACTGGCATTTTAAAAGCACACAAATTTACTGTAACTATTTTTAATAAATTCAGGGAGGATTCCTATCTTTGCCTTCAAAGGGAGAAAACAGATCAACAAAAGCTTCCAAAAATACCAGAAAATAATAATTTCATTTGTAGGCTTTATTTTGCTAAACTTATCTCTTCGCACAAACATTGAAATAAATTCTAAGTTCCTTTTTTAGAATGTATCTTTTTAAAGAATACTATATACACCCAAGTCTGAGGTAAGTTACAGAAGAACAACTACCTTGAAGTCATGACCTTGCTTATAAAAGTCTTACTCAGACTAGATTCTTACAAGTTCAGACTTGAATCACCATTTCAGTACTTGCAGCAGGAATTCTCATAATTCAGGTTTATGAGAAATAAAAAATTAGATTTCACAGTTTTGAAAATATAAGGGTAAAAATTTAAAATTGTATACCATACCCCCAAAAACAGTAGGGGCCTCAGAGTATAGTTCCAAACTTATCCCTAAAAACATTCATTAAGAAAACTACTTGCTTTTGGGTAAAGAAAAGCTAAAAATCCTTTTAGCTCTTTAAAAAAGTTCTCAGTAAAAACTATCCACATGCCAACACTAGAGAAAATAAGTCCAAAATTCAAATGCAGTGGCTTCTTTTAAGATTTAATTTACATGTATTATTATCTTGTTTTTACAATTTTAGGTATTGAATGTAAAACTTTCAGAGTACTATCTGCAATTAGTTTGAAAAACACACTTTTAATGAACATAAAGCGAAGCTGTTCCTAAACGCACTAGAAGATAAAGTCCATAGAAGTCTAACTACAATTTATACAATATGGAAGATGAGAGGACTACACTAATTTGACAGGACTACCCACAAGAAAGCTTGCAATGTAATCAAGCCACTCCAAGCTTCCAGCTCAGGTGATAATTTGAAAATCAAGTAATGCACTGAGAAACGGACAATTTCCATAACAGATTTGCAGTCCTAATCCACGTGTATATACAGCAAAACATACAAGATATCCCAACAACATTCTAATGGACAAAATAGGCCCAGTTAAAAAAATTTGTTACAAAACCAAAGGACAACAACTAGAGAATTGTCAATGAATATACAGACACAGCAGAGGTAGAAGACTGCTCAGTGTAAATAGCAGTTTCATAGATAATTTGAGGTACTGACTTCAGAGTCAGACAACCAAGTTCCCCCTCCTACAATGGCCAGCTAAATTGAGCACCATAGCCTCTTCTTCTATGAAGTGTTAGACTTCCTACCAAGCTACCTACTGCCTGACCCCTATCTTCAGAATTGCACTATTCCATTGCTGGTGGAGGACTGCTAGAGTGAATCCCATTTCCATAACAGGTGGTCACATAACTGTCTAATTGAAACCATGGGCCAAACTTCTAACACTTCATCTAAAGCGCTTATGAAGAGCCAAGACTCAACCATTTGCATCTCCCAAGAACTAAACACTACACATAGAATAAAACCAAAAGAAGGAGATCAATTTCTTTTCAAATATGCAAATTTCAATTGGAACTCCTAAGTGTCCATATGAAGACTAAAAAACAATTAAAAAAATTAAATCTGTGGCTTGCCCTGGCACACTGTGTATAGGTGAGAAATCTGACTAGAATGCAAATGTGCCCCTTCTTTTTTCTTTCTTAATAAAAAACACACAAAAAACCTTGGATACTCAAACGTGAATTCTTCAAGAACCTGGCTCATGTTTCTTCACACTTGTTCCCCCTTCGCTCTCCTAAGCATGTGTTGTAGCTTTTCCTCAGAGAACTGACTTCACATAATTTCTGAAGTCCGATTTGCAATTTTTTTTTGGTCTCCCATCAGCAATGCTATTGTTTAGGCCTCTTGGCAACACACAATTTACCTACAGTGTCTGAGCCCACAGTTTTAAGTAATGTGCATTCTGATTTATGCAAGACGCACCTCATGAGACCAGTCTATTTTTTTTTTTTCTTTGAAGCCACCGTGCTTGTCTTTACCCCAGAACAGGGGTCCTGTCTCCTCTTGCAACTCCCCAAACTCTCAACACAACTGTAGACAATATCTGCTAAAATGTTCCCACATACATTTCATCCATTCATAAGAAGCAGTATCCTTTTATTAAAAGGACATTTCCCAAGTTCATCTACAAAGCTACTATTTGCTTTTTCCTCAGACATCTTTTAAATTGTCACTTCTTCTACAGGAAATGAGGAAACCACTGGTATGATAGTCAAGCAGTGGTCAAAGCCATCTGTTTATAAACCAGCTCTTCGGTTTACCTTTACATCAGGTGTGTTCCATTTTTTATGTACAGAAACTATTGCAAAGTGAACTTGACCCCAATCCTTTCTCTGCATGGCAATTATCTAATATTGATAAAAACAATAACTTAAACACAAGAGTTTCTTTCAAATAGCAATTCAGATGACAGTCTTTTTATCCATTCATTAGGAAATAATTCATCTGCCATTTCTCTTCTGCTGGCTAATGACACAGAGAAATAATGAAATTACTATTACCTTGCTCATAAGAAAAGTACTGCCTCAAACTGGAAGGCATCCTCCTACTGCTTCACTATAGTATGTGTTGAATACAACAGGTGCAGGCTTCCAAACAATTTTTGTAGACTTTGCAGTCCTGACAAAGTGTGTCCTGAATCTGGCCTTTGCTCAAGACCGTAAATCAGTCATCTGTGAATCAAATGTCACTGGCAAAAGCACATGAACGTGTAAATCTACAGCTATGCAAATAAGGAATTAAAAACCTCTCTCCTGTACTTGTTTAAAAGTAGAATGATAATCTGCAAGGCTCAGATTACATGATCCGTATCTGTAAAGTGACCCTTACAGAAGAGGTCTCTTAAAAGACTTGAATTTGCCTGATTATCTGCATGTATGTCAAAACAAAGCCCTTGGTTTGGTCTTTATTCTACTGTCAAACCTGTCAGCCTCTCTCTTTACTCTCACACAGTAGCACTTCATTTGATTAGCCTCTTTTACATTTTACTTATTCAAAATAAACCAGTTGATTGCATCAGTCATACTGAAATAATTATTTCCTCCAGATTACTAACAAATACAGATTTTTCCAAAAGAAAAACAGTGCAATTACCATGAATTTGATTATCTGGGAGAATGTCACTGCTTAGAGTTCCCTAGAACTCTAAGCAGTGACATTCATTAGAAATTCACTAGAAATTAAATAAATTAAATTAAATTTGTGCTGGAAACTGCTGGCTTCTGTCATAATTTGCTTATTAAAATATGCAAACTGCATAACTGGCTAGAAGGAGCAGCGTGATGTACCTGATCAATATACGAATTAAATTATACATACTGAGTATGTATGATGTAATGTATGCATTAGCACCCCTTTGGGTTTCTACCGCTTGCTCGTCTCTAAAATCTTTACTATTGTTTGTCTCTAAAATCTTACTATTAGTAGGAAAAAAAACCAGTGTTGATACCTAAATCAGACAATAACTCCTTAAGATTTTGAGAAGTGCAAAGCACCAAATCCACAAAAGTCAGTAGTGTGACCTCTGTATTCAAAAGGGAATTATTTATTACATATTTCATCTAGCCCAATCACTAGAGTTTAGGATTGCCTCAGAAGCTACAGTCTGTTTGAAATTCAAACCTTCCACAGATGTCTCATGATGTTTAAAAACAGCAGCTGAAATGCCAAGCCAAAGCTTGGGCCATCTAATTCATTAACCCACTCCTTATGATGGCCCAGGATGACTGCTTCATTCAGAGAGCAACACATACCCTGCTAGAGATTTACTAAACAACCTTTCTGAACTACTACTCTTCATAATTCTCACCAATCAAGAATCACTTCATACCAATTATTTACTCTCATTTATTTACCATAGTCCAAGGTACTAAAAAAGTTCATATTATCTGCTCAACAGAATGGAAAATTTGAAGTTCTCAAACAAATACAAAATTCAGCAAGAAACAGGCGTTTAGTATCTTAAAATGTCGTTTTGCACCTGCTTGAAAACTTGATGCCAATGATATCTTGATTTTAGATCACCTTTACTTTTACAAAAATGAAAATATTTTTGGTTTTATAACTGTGTCTCGTTTTTTGTTACTAAGAGAAAAACATTCAAAAGCAGAAAACATTCAAAGCATGCAGTTTAACAGTCTACCCCATGCTTTCTTCCATTGCCTGAATCACTACTTTTTCCTCGTGGTCACTTCAAATAGTGAAAATACTACTGATATGCACAGACACCCTCTGTAGTAACATGTAATTTCTGATTCATACATTTTTCAGACATCAGAATTGATCCAGATAACTGAATCGTGGACAGACTCCCCACCCCACCATTTGCTAAAACTAAACTTTGAAAAATATTAACTTTCAGGAAGTCATTCCCACTGATAGATAGGTGGCTTTGTTAGACTTGGTAGCACTCAAGGTGCGCTGTGGTGTTGAAGTTTTACATTCAGGCTACAGTTAATTCAGAGTCCTCAGACAACACAGCATTATGCTGAAAAGAACACTCTATGGATGTCATGCTTCTGACATAGTTCTCACCTCTTCTCAGCAGAGGCTACACTGTCCAACCCTAAGCCTCTTAGGAACTGCCTTTCAGTCTTCCTGTAGTTGAACTGGGACATCACCTATTGACACTTCTCAGAAAAATAAAATAAAAATTCAGTAAGGAACCAGACCTGTTGCTCTTAAACTATTTGAAAAAAACAAAAAGATCCTTCCACCTATTTTGACCTTCAGCCACAACTACTGATTTCTGATTAGCATAACTTGATCCTATAAACAAATGCAACCTTTAGAAATCAATGCATTTTACTGTTTTTACAAACCTCGATGAATTTGACTTTCAGCTATGAGAGCTGCAGTTACTGATTCCATTTCCATTTGGTTTGATCACTCATCCCTGCCTATTTTTTGGGTCCTGAAGAAGCAAAAGAATAAAACCACTATGCTTGCAGACAAATTTAATCGGTCACTGCTGTTAAACTAGGGATAGCTTTTAGTTACCCATAAAACAGTTCAGCTGTACACTGCTTTAACACTTGTACACAAAATGCAAGACAAGTTCTCTAAAAAGAAGCAAAGTTTTCATTATTCTATATCTCAGCGTTATTTAAAAGCTATTTTCTGAAAAGGCTAATGAAAAAGTTTACTATATAATTTGATCATAGAAAAGATTGAGAGGAAGAATTTTTGCTTTTCCTGTCATTTTTATTTTTTCCCAGCATACTTTGAGACTTGGGATCTTCAGCATCACTTCTTAAAAAAGTGCACTATGCTACTCGAGTTACTTAAGGACACAAAACCACATCTGTGCTATTCAACCCCCTGATGGTGGTTGGTGAGGTTTTTAAGGGTGGATGAGTCAGAACACTATCTGTATTCAGTACAGAAAGTTGAAAAAAATCAATCTATTTAGGGAAAGAAGTTAGAAATAACAGAAGAAAAGGGTCCACCTTTGGAATTTCCTACTTTACAGCAGTATTAGCTATGATGTATCACTCTTATGGAACAATACATCTGAACAGAAAAATACATTTCATGCTTTAAAAACACTAAAAGCAGGAGTAGATCTAAAAGTTGGTTATCCAGCATGCCTTTACTCAAAGATAATGTGCTGCCCTTCTAAGTACTTACTTCTCTCCTTTTTCTCCTCCCATACATGAAGTTTTCCATTACATCAGTGCCTTCAAAAGTCTTTTTCGCTTTTGTTTTAGCCCTAGAATGTTAAGAAGCTTCATAATTTCAGAAAGGCCAGCTTCTGTCAAAACATTTTCATGTTTGCCAGACTATTTGAAGAAAAATGAACACAGAGTATCTATGGTACAGTCATCTCTCAAATAGGAAGTTAGACACTACATACAATAGTAGAAAAAGAAAAGTCAGACTGGCAGCACTAACATGCTTAATGTAATATGAAATAATGACATGGGAAAGGATCGATATCACAGCAGAAGGACACAATATCAAAGTATACATTTACAAAATTCTAGTTTACAAACAAGCAGAAATTGACAACTTCTATTTCTGTGTTTGTGCAGACAGCTTCACTGGAGCAGAAATACTGTTCCAACGTCACATGTGACGGATGCAGTATGTGCACTCCAGATGCAACCTCATAATTGATGCATTATATTCAATACCTGATCCTTGTGGTACAGAAGTGACATTCAGCCATTCCACAGTGTAACATCATACAGTGTACCCTAATTCGATACCTGAGTGTCTTCCCTGGGCACATACCATCTATATTCTTGCTCACAGGTTGCTTGTATATGTAAGTATGAGAATAGTCCATAGGCTGTGGGTAGATAAAGGTTACTGTGCTCCACACACCCCATGGTTGGCTGATGCTTATCACTGTGTGCTTAAAGCTAATTATTTTAAACAAACAACATACCAAAAAAGCTGTTACACTTGATTCTACCTTCTTTGGTCATCCCGGTCTCTTACTTCTATCACTGTTTGCACCTGCTCCTATGATACTGCATTTAAGGATTCAACTGCCTGCTTTTGCTTTGTTAGTATCCTGTTTTATAGTGACACATGGACCCAGAGTCACCTTCTAAGGTCATCTGTCAAAAAAAATATTTGAAGTGACTGTAATTTTAAAACATGACAGCTAATGTTATTTACATCTCTGCTGACCAAGAGAGAGCCTGACTTTGCATAACCTAAAGGGTTTCAAATAATGTATAATCATCACTTGATAGAAACCGTGGCTCCACTGAAACCAGTAAAACTTCTAGACTTCAACAGGAACTCAATATTACCATTTCAAGTGCAAAAATACCCAATTTGTCTTATGTCATATTATTGTCAAGGTCTTCTTGTAAACCTTCTGTTTATAATTACAATTCATCATGATACGAAAAATGTCCCTCTCACTGCATGTCCCCTTGATTTCTACATCACTGACCCAATTCTAGGCCTTTATATCTTACATCATGTGGAATTAGTTCATACTGGATACGCTCATTACTTAGTTCTGTTTCTTACCTCTAACTCATTTAAATTCTTCCTCTGCACCAGATTCTATTGCAGCACCTCCATGTCCATTACTGACAGTCACCGATTTGATTTACAAATAGCTCTGAGGGGATCAGATGTTGCCAAAGAGACAGTAAGGAAACAGAGGGAAGCTGGGAACTGATATGAGAAAAACAACAAAAGGAGAAAAGCAGAATGGAAAGAGTACAGAATATTGGTTTAAACAATAGAGACTAATAGGATGCACCTAATGGGTGCATACTGTTTAATGATTAGTCATAGCTAGTCCTCACTTGTTTTCATAACACCTTAAATTCGTCGTAGTGAGATTACATCCACCTTGAACTACAAGATCCTTCACTTTTTGCACATTGCTTTATTCACGTTTTTTATTGTTGTAACAAAAGCTGTCTATCTCTTTGTTTAAGGTTTACCAACATCTTAAATACTAGCTCTGCTTGCTTATAATTTTCATCGTAATAACAGACTCAATCATAAATATTCATATAGTAACACACTGCAAATGCACATTCCACTTTATAGAACACAGATAAAGGCAGTTCTCTAAACCACTTACTGTGTGACCCCTACCCAGAGGTATAGAAAAAGAAGTCAGGATGTGCATTTGCCAAAAATCAAAATCCTGAAATGATTCAAGTAAGATGGAGTTTTCCTAATGGAAAAAAAGCATAGTAGCAATCCAATTATATACTGCAATGTCTCATTTGGGGGATTGTTGCTGAACATGCTAGTTCAAGTGTCTTTGCAGGATATATACAGAAACAACACATTGGAATTTGGCTCCTAGTTACACAGCACTGGTTACTAATTTAACTATAAAGATATCAGACTTCAAATTCTTGATTTTATGCCCACTCAACTGTCCAAACAAATGGCTCATGTCAGTGTGATTTAAATACACATAATTGTTAAAGAAGACTTAAGACCAAAATATCATCTCATTTTCTATATGTGCAAGGTGAATCAGAAAATTTGTTTCAGTTGTCAGAATAATTTAATGCATTTCAGCACTAGCTAATTCTGAAATTGCATTACTGCATAAGAATACAGTTGGTAATCTGGAAAATGCTACCTTTAATAGAAACGTTGGTCCGGAGAGATTGTGGGTTTATTGACCTTGGTCTAACTAGAGTTTTCACCTCTAAAGCAGATGTGTTGTGATTAATAACTATTCAGAACAATTAATTTTGCACTGAAAATCTACAGCACTAACATACAGTGCCTATTAGAAGACCCCTCCCATTACATTTGTCTAATGTTTTTATTTTCTCTACCTTCAATAGACTATGTCAGAATCACTGATTGTTCAATAAAAGTTTAACCGTCTTGTGCTATTAAAGTGCTGGTGCTCCATGTGGAGTGCTCGTTTCCTTCCTTTTACTGAACGCCAAACGGAGGGACACAATGGGTGTGTTGTGCTCTGTCTAGCACAGTACGTGCGATATCTTTAAAAAGGAGGTGTGAGCCAGCTATAATACCATTACTCTTAACAGCACAAGTACCACAAACTAATCAGCCACACAACTGGGGCATGCAGTCCATTGAAAGCTGGTGAAAAAGCTGCTTTTTATTATGACCTACATACTGCACAGCAGCAGTTGGACAATTTAAATCTAACGCTGAGGCTGAACACAATGCATGGAAATCCACTAATGATGAACCCAGCAATGTACAGCTTTTCGAACGTGCTCACGAGTTCTATGATATTTTATTTCACCTATGCTATCCTGATGGTAAAAAGCACAATGAAAATCCAAACAAAAAAATAATCCTTGCCTTTTAGTGTAGGCATAAAATTGTATCAACTATTGGAAATATCCTTCTGAATCAGCAACCATATGGAACACACCATATCGAAACACTTAAGGAAAACGCAGTCAGATCAATGAATTCAGCAACCACTCTGAACCAGCCACTGACCAAAGCCAACCTTTCAACGCACAGATACCTAGAGGAGCATATTTCTCGCAGGAAGTTGCGCTCAGCTGTCTCACAGAACCGCACTCAGGCGTACCTCTCTCCCCGCAGCCGAGGCGCACAGCGGCTCCCTGTTGTGGAGGAGTCCAGCGGCAGCAGCTCCCACGCCAACCTGCCAAGGCGCAGCCAGGAGCCCGCAGCGGGAGCCCGGCCGAGCCCTCGCACACCTGCTCCTCAGCAGCACCCGCGCCCCGGCGCCAGCCGCGCACCAGAGCGGCGGGAGGAAGGGCGACACCCTTCTCCTGGATCCCAGGCTCCCGCTCGGAGCAGCAGCTAGCGAGCTGCCGAGACAGCACTGCAGAGGAACCTTGCCTTTACAAGACAAAACCCCGATCCGCTGCCTGACAGCAGATATGCAGCATTATCGCCCCGCATTCCACCTCCTCCGATCAGCGGCGGGAGCGGCAGCCGCGAGCCTGTCAAAATGGCAGCTCGCCGGCCCGCTGGGGCGCCGGAATTACTCACTTATATGCCCGCTCCTGCTGTGTCCCCCGACGGGATTTTTGTTTATTCCCCGGTACAGCACAGCATAATATGTCACATTGTTTCCCATAAGCAAAATGGCTGGTCCCCTCGGCACCGCCGCAGAGCGCTCATTGGGCTCCCCCGGCTTGCCGGAGCCATGGCAACAGCCAACAGCCGCCCGGCCCGGCCCTGCCCGGCTCGGCCACCCGGCACCGCGCCCGCCCAGGGGCCGCCGCGCCCTGGCCCCCCCCGCGGCTGCGGGTCGTGCGGCACCGGCCACGGTGGGCACAGCGAAAAGGCCGGAGCAGCGATGGAGCAGCGCTGCGAGCGACCCGGCCCGGAGGTTGCAAATTACCGTGTGAATGCGTTCAGTGAAGCTCTTCGGGATGCGCCAAATTTAGGCGCCGAAATTATTTGACAGGGCAGAGTATAAGCACTCAGGGTAAATAATCGTCTTTATTTAGGAAGTAACCATCAGGGATAACCATTAGACAACAGTCAGCTGGTTTTCCAGCAACAAAGCACAAGCCCCCACTCGTTTACAAAAAGCTAACCCCTGACATTATCACAGTTCCTAGTGTTTATAAACACATTGCTTAATTTTAGTAGGTTAAAGGTTGCTGTTTATTAGATGACTTTCAAAGATTGTGCATTGCAATCACCATATAAACCCATTTTATCCTATTTAGAATAATGCATTTATTCATTTCAACTACAAGAAATGAAAAGGAGATATTTGTGAGCAATTTAAAACTGCTTATAAAACACTCCTAAACAGCTGTCATTAGCCTGTATCTCAACTGCCAGGAGCCAGGAATAAAAGACAGAAAGCACATGCAGCACTCTTCAACCTAAAGTTGTCAGAAAATCGTTTAGAAGCATTAAATATATCTAACCAAGCATACTGCATTTCATAGACAAGAGTTCTGAGTATTGGTCAGAAATTACTATTCCTTAACAGGGACTGACTTAGTACATATATCAAATCATGGCATTTCCTTGTTCAGTGTCATACTTTTCTAGGACTACAGCAGGTTTTTCATCTCTGAATACAGCTTGTAGACAAAGCTCTGCTGCTCCACCTCTCTAGGTAAGTTTGCTGCTCTCAGCATGCAATGGCAGTGGTCTCACCATTGAGTCCCAGGCAGAGAACTAAGGTCCACTCTGGGGGATTTTACACATTTCTTCCTTCAGAATCTTTACCCTCTTTTTCTTTTGTAAGGGCTCGTTTCTCTGAAAGTGAGTAATGAGCTCTATGAAAGTGACCTGGGAGGGGTTCACCAGGAGACAAGTAGATAAATTCTGTTAAGATTTCCGAGGTGTCAGAACTGAAACATTTAAGTACATTTAATTAAGGTGCTTCTACAGTCTTGTTTCTTCCTAACTTAGGCTTCTTTAAAAAGATGGGTAGATGTCCACATCTCTCAAAACTGCAGCTGGGGCTAAAAGTCTGTGCTAGCACGAGGTAAAAGAACCCCCAGCCCTCACGACTCAAACACATTCTTTCTGTGCTGTGATTACTGTCCAACAGTACCTTTTGATCTAAAAAGGATGTCCGCTGATTTGGCAACCCAATTCTGTAGCCTTTTTCTGGAAAACATTAAACTATTGAAGTAATTATTTACATACTAGGTGTTAAAACAAAACCAGCCTGCACTACAAACAAGAATACCATTTCACTATGATTGGTTCACTACCTTTTTTTGTTAATAACCAACATGAAACAGACTGCACATCCAGTCTCTTGCTTCTTAATGCATTGATACAGTTACTGACTCTAAAAAAAAAATAAATTAAAAAATACTCTTCAGTAAGGGAAAACACAAAGAGATTTTCTATCACTTTATTGCATTAACTGTGGTTACTATCATAATACTCTCCACAGGCAGGCTAAAATAGCTTTCAGAAAAGCAAAGGTAAAGAGTTTTTAAATAATAGGTTAGAGCTTGGAAAAGTTTCAAGATGTTTGCCCATATCTGTGTATCTATACATAAACAGGCATCTTAATGTACAATGGAAGCACAGTATTTTCATAAAAATGTTTTTGAAGTTTGCTTTTAACAGAAAACCTCTTGTAAGATCACAAGTTCATAGGGATCTAGAACTGTCTGTAATGCAGATACACTTCCATCCAGAAAAGGGTGATGGAGCTTTTTCATGCAGCACACTTATAGGACTTAACAATATACATGCACATGCCACCTTCTCTGCAGTTTCATAAATGGTTAGGCAGAAATTAGAAGAGGCTTTAAACCAAGTGCAGATTATGGTTCCAATTCAGCAAACAAAGTACAAAGTAGTGTGAGAAGCTAACCTGTCTGAGTTTACCTAAAGGCTCCACAGAAGTCCTAGGAACAGTTTCTGATGCATGCTCTGCAGTCATAAAATTTCTCCTGGAAAACCCCACTGAAATCATAACATCAAAAGACGTGAACTGGACCCACAGTGCAGGTGCAAGACAGAAAAACCTCTTATAGACCCCCAAAGCTCAGTTACACTGGTATATCTGTGTTTCTAGGAAAGCTCCAAAACCAGGCAGCTGAAATAGTGGCTGCTAGCCTGCTCCCCTTATATAAAAATTTAAGTGCAAGGCATAGAGTCATACTGACCCTACAAGGACTATTTAAGTGGTTAAAGATAACCACTTGCCTGCTGTGTTAGAACAGAGCTGAAAATAGAACACATCATTTGGTATCTTTGCTCAAATCCTACTCCCACGTTAATTCAAATGAGCTTCCTGATCTCACTTGTAGTACCTGGAGGACAGTTGCTCACATCAAAACCATCAGAGCTGAAAGAAAACTAGAATTCACCGATACTTCACCTTCACTAACAGTCTTTTGTTTTGAGACAGAAATAACAAGCATTATTCTCAGCCTTATCTGTAGATAGATGCTTGTATCAACGGACCATTCACTACTGTAATTTAGCCCTTCCTCCTACTTTCCTTCACGAACTAGTTTCCAGCTGTCTCAAAACAGCTCTACAGAATATAAAATATGAATCTCCATCAAGGCAACATTTAATTCTTAAATTAACTGAAGAATTGTTATTTGCAGACAATTCATTAAAATTCATTTTTAATGAAGATTAAATTTGCATTCTAAGACCATTCTAAAAGCATGAACCATAAAAAATATTAAAAGACATTGTCCTCTGTGGACAGGAAATGTCAAAAGACCAGATCCTGGTTAGAAAGCAATTACTATGTTAAAATCAACATTTTATTTATTGCATTGCATTGCAATTGTTCCTACATATATTAACTATTTAGATAGGAAAACACCTACTGTTCAGCCGTCCTGAATATCATTAACAATTACAGACCTTTCTGATCCTCATTCAATTTTTGTAATCACTTGGTGGTACATTGAAATGAAAAAGACTATTATGAAAGCAAATTGGACTGCTCTAATCATAAAAAAAAAAAGTCATCATGTAGCAAAGGTCTCAAATTTAAAAATAATGATTTTTTTTTTTAATATTTGTTGGTTGACTTGCTTAAATGCAAAATGGTAGGTAAATAGAATGAATATTTGTAGGCGGATGTGCTGAAGTATAGACTAGTTAACATAATATTTCCAAGGATCCAGGTGATGACAAGCCTGTGAATAAAAGCTCTGATATCTGATTCCCAAGACATTGCTATAATCAACTGCCTGAGACACAACCTGTAGAAGAGTGAGCTGGAATAAAGACTTACTATTATCCAGGGTCAAACTTGTTTGTAGCTCCTCCGGGTACTGAACACTGAGTACAACCCCAGTTGTTGGCTTTGTATTTTCAAGTTCTCACCAATAACAACTCGGATCAATTTTCTGTACTGTGGATTCAGCTAGGTACTTGGCAAAAATACTGTATCTAGATTGTATAGAGCAATGGGTTACTTTAAGTATTTAAGATGTGTCATGTATTTAAATAAAACAATCATGAGCATTTCAGAAACATTTTCTGAAGGGTATTTGGAAAAGTCTTATTACAGGAAGTATATTCTTTTATTCACAGTTAGCCTTTGAGACATGCTACTCATCAAAAGTAGTGCAGCCATAAAATAGGAGAGAAAAGATGAGAAAAGTAACTCTGATTCTCTTAAAAGCAAATATTTAAAAATTTTAAAAGGAAACCCTGAAGCCTTTGTGTAATTAATTAGAGATGAAAGAATCTTAACCTAATAAGACTAGATCCCTCATGTTTTACAGCAGTGTTAAAGATGCTACTGAATTCCTGGAGCAATTTCCACACTATTTCCTATCCTATATTTAATATTTTACTTTCTGATGTAATTTAGCAAAAAAGCAATAATGAAGGTATCACTACCTAATCTCAAATATGAAATACTACAAAAATTATAGAAAGCTGCTTTTTAGCTGTCTGCCTATACAGTTTTAGATTATTTTTTGCTACATTTAAAGTAAGATGAAAAAGAATCTGAAATAGACTCATTATTTCCTTTTCTATTTACTTGTCCATGAAATTGGATTAACTAACATACCATATATTATAACACCTATATACTTTATTGTCACTTATTCCAAGAAAACATATCAAATTTTATGATGCATTGAGCAGTTCATGAGAACCATAGTATGGATGAATGTTCTGTTTTCAGATCTTTACGACAGTATTTCAGAGAAAAAGGCAAACTTGAGCTCATGAAGAGACGATATGCAAGGTTCTCCCAAAAATAAATGCTTAAATGTCCAGTTTTAATAGAAAAAAAAACCCTTCAAAATGAAACTAACACACAGATGAGCATCTTAAAGTCATCCTCCCAGTTTTGGAAGTATCACCAAGACATCAGCTGTAACCTAAAGCAAAACGAAAAATGAGAAACTGCTACCAAAATGCACTATGCTTTCAGAGTATACCAAGAATATTGTCAAGATAATTAGTAGTTATCTGGTGAATTTGTACTTGGAATTTTTCCAGTCCTGATTGGATCTAGTTTCCAGCACCCACCAAAAAGTAAATTTTGTCTCCATTCTAAACTGGAGATCCCTATAAGCCTGAGTGCCTGTGAACATCAGATGCCAGTGTCAGCAGTAATGCTCTGTCAAAATGCACAGAGGCCTGAAATGCTAACAGTGCCAGAATTTTAAGAACTTACAGCAAAAAAAGCTGGAATTTTACAAGAAATTTTCTGCTTCCCGATGTATTGGAAAATCAAACTTGTCAGGTTGCATTGTAAAGTCTTATTGTATAGTCTACACTTGTATATAAAAGTATAAACATGAGACTGATAGCTACATGATGAAAAAGAAATGTTTTCCCATCTTTTATACAAGAGTAGAGCAAACAGAATTCTGAAGTGAAAATTTTATTAACTCCTTAGTAAGTGTTTCCTAATAAACAAATGTCCAGGATAAAATGTTATTCCTCCTGCTTAGACACCAACAGCGTAGACTTAGAGTATATTAGTACTCAAACATCACTGTTAGGTACTTAAGAAGATGAGCTCTCAGTCTCCAAGCCTCCTCTTTTCTCCATTTATAATTTATAAATCCAGAGCTTTCCCCTTCTCCTTTATTGTTATTCTTCATCACCTTCTTTTTGGCTACAACCTAAAGCCACATCTCTGTGATATTGCCAGTGTCCTGCTGAACTGCGTCTTCTCTACTGGCAACACTTCCTCTTGCTTATATCACTGCTTCAGCTGCTTGACAGCAGCTGCCTGAAAGTGTCAGGTCCTTGTATCCCCAGCTAGGCAATCTACTGCTGTCCCTTCATTTCAAAACCCTGCTTCATATCACTTCTCATGCACCTTCTCACCACTGCTTATGGACTACTCTTTCATACTCTAGTAATTAGGACAGGCACTCCTCTTTTCCATTTTGGGAAACAATTCTTAACATTTAATCACTGCATTTATAGAATATCAACTGCTAGAAATGGAAAAAAAATCGGCACAAAGAAGAGTTTGTTGGTGGGAAAGTGGGGCAGGAGCGCAGATTTTCACATGGTGCCCAAATTCTCACAATTAGCAAGAGGCTTTTACAACTCACCCAGACCCCCGTACTAATCTTACCTCAGGCCTGCCTGGAACAAAGACCCAAACCAACAAGAATCAATTCAAACTGTTCTAGTTCTGTGCAACTTGAAATATCTAGACACAGCTGAGTTCTTGCTAGTAATTAGAGTGTGGGTTGTTGCCTTTTTTTTTAAAAATCCATTTGTCCGTATCTGTATTCCTTTTTCCCCTATAGCCTCAATTGCTTTCAGCCACGTGCAAGTTGTATTTTTCTACCCCTTGTACTACCACCCAGCAAACAATAAGTCTGCTTCTTAATATACTTCTCTAACCAATCTAATTTTGTTCAATCTGGTATAGCAAAAACAAAGAAGAAATTAAGTAAAATCATCCCCAAATGATCTCTTTACAGTTCCCCCATCCCATACTTTCAACATTGCATGATGCTGAGAATCAGCTTACTAAAAATAGAGAACAATTCCCTAGACATGACCATACTTGTGGCTCTCAAATCAAAAGAATTGTTCTTGCCTGATTAGATTGGCTTATTAAGTGATAAGGAGCATGTTGGGATAGCCCTGACACTCCTCAGAGCTAACCAGAGGACATTTAAGGGTTTGCTCTTTCTTAGTTAGAATTCATGCAGCTTGCATGCAGCAATTTATGGCCTGTGCAATCCTTCTGTAAAAGTAACTATTCAAAGCCTAAGTTCAAAAGCATCTGAAAGAAATGCCATCAGCTATGGTATTTCAGGTCATCATTTGTTAAAAGCAGCAAGATTTGGGACAAGCAGATGAATGAGAGCATCAGCAGGAAACAGGTGTGCCAAAGGTAGCAAACCATCATATTTTTCACCTTTGAAGACATGAAGTTTTAAATAAACTCCTTGTGAAGAGGACTTACGTTTTATCAATTTTGAGAACTTGGAAGCATCTCTCTATCCCAGATGAGGTCACAAATCAATCTCAAAACACCTCTGACAAAGTATAAATACCATAGCAGACTATGTCTAAGTCACACTAACATGTCTGGCTGGCATAACTACAATAGCAGTGTTGATAAGGTACCAACCAGCTTATCCACAGCATTCTTTTCATGAAGAGGTCATTTCTTCTTTTGTGCTAGGAAGTGAAACAATGCCAAAGCATTCCAGAACTGCTTAAACAAATAACATTAGCATCTACCTCCACTCAGAGCTTAACAGCTTGTACTTTTTTGGTAGCTTATTTATTTTCTTTAGAGTGTAACGTAACACATTAGGAACTTTAGCAGATCACCTGCCAAATATATCCTTTATTCTAGGAAGTGAATCAGCTTTCTCATTGCAATACAATAGATTCCAATTGCTTTCTAGCTTAAGCCATGGTTGGGCTTCTTAAACTTAATGTAACACTCATTTCCTTTCATCCTGAAGTGATTTTCAACTCTGTTTTAATTTTTGGTCTTGAACAGTGTTCTAGCAATAGGCATAAAATTATGAAACACGATTATTTTAATGTCTGCTGCCAGCTTTCCATCAAGTACCCTATCTACATTAAGACTTTATCATAGAAACTTCAACTAGACTTAGCTCTAGAGAGGGGAAAGCTGAAACATTCAAATAGGAATGTGATCCTTCTTCTCTGTGCAGTGCTGGTGAGGCCACCCCTGTAGTGCTGCAGTACTGTGTCCAGTTCTGGGCTTCCCTGTACAAGGAGGCACTGACATACTAGAAAGTTCAGCAAACCAGGCATACAGATGGACAGGGAGTTGTCCATCCTTTGGGGAATGGCTGAGAGAGCTGTGACTATTTAGACCAGAGAAAGCTGGGAGGAGGTTGGTGGGAGGGCAGGGACCAGAATCTCATCTATATGTACATTCCAGAAGGGAGGGTGTGTACTCTGACTGAAGCAGGTTGCATGCAGTGATGCCCAGTGACAGGACCAGAGATAATGAGCACAAACTGAAACATGGAAGAGTCTGTCTGAACATCAGAAAACAGTTTTTAATGTGAGGGTGACTGAGTACAGCCACTGGTTGCCCAGGTGTTGCATCTCTGTCATAGGAGAAATTCAAAAGATTTCTGCATATCCTGGAGAATTGGCTCTAGGTGGCCCTGCTAAAGCACAAGGGTTGGACCAGAGATCCCTTCCAACCTCAACCAATCTGTGATACAATAAAAAACAATTGTCCCAATTTCATTTTTTTAAATTACTATAGATATTTATTCCTCTATGGGAAAAAAAATTGTATCTTTGATTTCTCTGAATAGAATAAGACTCAGATCAGCAGAAACACTAAAGGTAATAACAGAATCACCAATATAAAAGTAGCTGAATACTACGATCTCCTAGCATTTAACTTTAGAGAAGTAGCAGTGGAGAGTTTGTTCAGCATCACTTTCTGATATAAGCTGCAAATACAGTGTGGGAGGAAAAGAATCGCTGTATTCATATGCAAGAGGAAAGAAAACAAGACACCTCAAATGTATTCAAGACTTAGAAGCTCACAACACAGATGTTGTTTCCATAGCAACTAATATACTTCAAAGCAGGGAAAAAGCCAGGATGAGGATTTTAAAGGACAGCATCACATAGAAATTAAAAGCAGATACTGCCTACCAACTGATGATTTGGGGTTTGGACTGATAAACTTGCAATTTATCACATGAAGTATCACTTGCTAAGGAGTCAAGACCTAATGAAACTACCCTACTAACAAAGTAAGAGTGAAAGAGTGGAAACAAGTACCCTGGTACTTGACAGCCTGCCTTCCAACTCTTTAGCAGGCTAAATCCAAGATGAACAGAATACACCAGCTGATGCAGTTGTGCCTCTTGCGCTCACCACTCTCTGTCAAAGGTGGTGTCAAATATTATTTCTGTCCTTGATCAGGATAAATGACCTACGTGACCCTTAGGAAAGATATGATACAGTAGATGAGAAGCAACATGCTTTGCACTAAGCTAAATTGGATGACTCAATTGGTTTGCAATGCTTATGTTTTTATAGCTTCTTGTCCATGCGATTGAGACAGTTGATATAACTGTCTTTTCCATAAAAGAATACAGGCAGAAAAGAGAATGTATGCATTTTGAGCTTAGGAAAGACAAAAGAAGACAATGTCAGTTCTAAAAATAATATTTAGTATTCAAAAAATGCCCGGTACAGAGAAAGTAGAACTATAAATCATCTGGATCAAGGCCTTTATTGGTGTCTTTCACAGTAAATACTAAATGTCTTGCATAAGACCCCAACTGTTTTTAATATTCAGTTGAACCCCTCCCCATGAAAGACTAAACTCTGTATACAATTCTTCCATTTATCATCATTTCTGAGAAATTAAAGAACATAAGCTTATAATTTAAGTGCAGCCTATGTTCAATAAATGGCTTTTTTTAACAAGGGCAGAAAAACCTTATGAGCTCTATATTTCTGTACTATGTCAGGCTACATCTAATATATTGTACAACTTCAGACTTTTCAACCGCATGAAAGTTACTTGGGAGGCAAAATCCAATTTCAAGTTAATTAGCCACTTAGCACAGCTGTACGCATCCAGTTTCATATACATGTCAAGGGACAAAACCAAAGGAATTTAGAATTACAAAACCAAAGGAATTTAGACTTCTACCCTTTGCAACTGACTTTTTCAAGAATAGGATTGCAAAGACATTCTTGCTTATCATAAAAAGGAAACATCATGGAAACATCAGTCTGAAGATAAGTTTCAGAAATGTGTTAACAACATTCTTGGGATCTTCAGAGCTACCCAGGTAACGTCTATGAAATAAAATGAGTTCAGTAAACTATTTTCAAATACTTGGTTTGGTGTAATAGTAATTTTGAAGTGTTGTACCAATAATCAACAGGTAAAGTCAACATCTACACAAGACCACTTCAGTTGATTTGTGCCTCATATAGTATTTCTTTTAAGTACCTTATCCTTTTAGAAATCAGTACCCTAACATTCATGCAAGATGTAGAAAGCTTAAACAATAAAATCTACAGTAATTTCCCAGATTGATATAATTCAACACTCAAGTTATGCAGAAAATTCTGGGACTGGGTTGCTAAATTCTACTCACATTACTAGAACAAAATAAGGAAAAGCATGATGTTGTTTTTTTTCTTTTCACCACAGTGGAGAAAAGGATGTAGGTGGGGAGTATAATTGACACTAATTATTTGTAAGAAAGGTCAGGATTAACTTTTACCAACTGCATGAGGCAGCTTATTATCTGTCACATCTCTGGAACACAGTCATGAATTCGTCAGTGACTAAAGGACAAACAGGCCTTGGCTAGCAATCAAACTTGGCAACATTAAACAAAACAACACAGCAGATGTCTTTTTAAAATAGGTAAATTTTGAATAGCATTAGATAGCATAAGCTAGATATCTGCAATGCTGAAAAAATGCCAATAAAGGCTACCCTTTAAGTACCTAACAGGTGACTTGGTATTATGATCTTCTCTGCATTTGAAGAGCTAAAAGAATACCAACATCACAAAATTCCAACTTGGCTTTGAACTCCCTCAAAAAGTCTTCAGTTTCTACAAGATATGTAATTAAATTTATTTGATACACTAAACCCCATTTTGAACAAAAACTGCACAAAGAAAGTGTAAGACAGACAGCTACAAAATATCTGGAAAATAAAGAACAAATTTAGTAATTTTAGAAAATACAGTACTTAAAAAATGAGGGAATTTGTTCTCAGAGTCTCAGGAAAAACCTGTCTAAAAGATGAAAACTGTCATTCCATATTATAATTATTACTGTTGTTCTAAAATCCAGAGATCTGATACATATTGTTGGATAACGAATTTTTCACAGAGTCACAGTCACAGAGAGTTCTGAGTTGGAAGGGACTCACAAGGATCATCAAGTCCAGCTCTTAAGTGAATGGCCTCTATGGGGATTGAACCTATGACCTTGGCATTATTAGTACCCTGCTCTCACCAACTGAGCTAATCTCAGTTTAGTTACCAGGATAGTCACTGTTCCAAGAAAAAAAATTGTTTGTTATTTAGTATGTCCCTTGAGAAGTTTGCTGTGCATTAAGTGAAATGAAAATTCCACCCCTGAGATCAACTTACTGGCTTTTCAGAAACTAGAGTGTACAGGGATGAGGCAACTCAATTCCAAACAGTGTTGGCTTCAATATTAATCTCAGAACTATGAGAATGAACAAATCTGTATGCTCATGTGTCCCACCTAATAAATTAGCTTTTTGTAACAAAATCCTTAAATGAAACAGCGTAAGAAATTAAGAGAGATTTCACTCTGTGTAGTTTTGGATATATACATTATAATTGCAAACCCCCCTTGTTTTGCAGTGATTAGTGATAGTAAGTTATTAAGGTTATGTATAGAGTTAATTTTGTTTTGGAGTATAAACAGTTCATTTGCATTTACATTAGGCAGTTCTGCAGCAGCCAGTTTAAATGCCATCAGCTCCAGCTTTTGCCTGCACATACATACATTCAGTACTGAAACAACTGAGAGTCTGCAGTGCTGAATCCTGACACCAGCAACTTTTTTGATGCTGAGGAGTGCTGTGTCCAGGGGATTATAGCACCCATCAGGGCATTTCCATTCTCTAAGCAATACTACAAAAGTTTCATGCCAGAGCAGCAATTCTGGGGAAAATTTCTGGTTTCCTCAAATGTTTCAGGATCATATCTCTAAAAATGCATTTTGATAGGGAAAGAAATTAATTACTTGGGCCCTCCAGATAAAGGTAATTTTGATTTGTAAGACTTTAGGCTAGTGAAACAGGGAGAAAAACAGTTATGCACACTAGTAGTCCTGGTTCATAACAGTTGACAGCTTTCCTTCCTTTCTTGCCCAAGAATTCTGCAGAATTGTGCTGTTCAAGCTTCATAAAGCACAGTGAACTCTGACTCCTGGTTTTGAAGAAGTTAGTAAGCAGTAGTTTGCAACACAATACTCCCAAAAGGAAACACCAAAACTTTTCTTAGTTCTCCTCAGCAGAGACACAAAGATATTTGTGAATTCATCCAAAACCGTTTTGAAGCGCAAGTCTCAATAACTGCAACAAGCATACTGAAAAAAACCAAAACTGTCCTGCTTTTAATTTATAACTGATCACGTTTGGCTAACAGCACTCCTGTCTATCAAATAGAGTAACTACTTTTAATTCCACTGTAACAACATTAAAGTTTAAAAGCAGAAAGGTTAACAAATCTTTCTGAGTACAGGACAGTGGCCCAGCATACACTAGTGTTTTGTAACAGGCCTGTAACTTTACCCATAACTCATTGCCAATTTCATGTTTTAGCTGTTTTCTACTGAGTGTATCTGAACAAGGAAGAAGCTCCTCTCCTCAAAGGATCACAAAACCAGACAAGAAAGATGAAAATCCTGATATCTTTTCTGAATAGCTAGTCTTTTATTTAGGAACAGAAAGATGCCTCAGTGCCAAAAATTAACAGAAAAACTTGACTTAAAATTTTACAGCAAAAGAAAATGATCAGGATGAAGGTATGAGGTTTCTATAACATCTCTGAAATTACAAAGCCAGCTGTTAGTTATGCTATTCACTGGAGCCAGGGTAATCTTAGTAGCACTCCATTTACCAATCCTATATAAGGGTTTCACCAGATGTGAAAATATGTGTATCTACAACATACTTTAAGATATCATTTTCAGGTTAGTTATCAGTGTCTGGGATTCAATTTTAACATTCATTCAATCTGTTTTTGTAGCTAGCTAGCTAGTATTAAAACAGCTCAAAACTTCCAGAGCTAAAGATTTTCAGTATCTTCAAAATACCTGAAGCTAAAAAAAAAAAATGAAGGATGTTAAACCAATGAAGAAGCACCTCAAAGACAACAAAAGCTGCCATTTTTGAGGCAGGTAAGAGAGCATAGAGAACCAATTTGCCCAAAATCATCTTATGGGCTAATTGCTGCAACATCAAGAAATCTCACCTTCCTGCATTTTCCACCATTTTTCTGTCCACCTTTCCAAACAGACCCTGTGATCTGACCAGTGCCAACCTCAGGTCTGTCCATTAGTCTACATAGTGAGATACATGATTTGCACTATCACCTCCTTTGGTCTGCAGACATCTCTATTCTGGTCAAGGCCTTAATCAACTGGTCCAGTTGCTTGCTTCTAAACTTATTACTGCTTTCAGTGGCAGCTTTTTGCATTTTAACTTTCCACTTGAAAACTCCGATGTACAGTCAATAAACCTGACTTTACATTCAACATAAGTAAAGTAAATATGCAACATACAGGAGAAATCTTGTTGCATTTGGTGTGAAAAATAATTCCAAATATTTTCATCCCTTTTCATGAGTTATCAGAAAACCTAATGACATCACTTTCTCCTTCTCTCAGTGGTGTATATTTTAAATAGAGAAACTCTGAATACACTTTCACATTTACAAGTACTGACTTGTTGTTTTGTTTTTTTTTTCATTGGCTAAGGTCAAAACTGAGGAAATGTTCAAGCTTCTAAGCGAAACAAGAGCCCAGAGCTTTGAAAATATGTGAAGAGACAGAACCGGTATTTTTAGTGTACCCGTCCAAACTGAAACAGAATTCAGTTTCACAGTTAGGAGCACATAGCCAGTTTACATTTGCACAATTAACTGTAAGCTGCAATCCTAAATCCAATTCCAATGTGCAAACCCTCAAACTACTAGATTCTGACTCTAAATTCAGGGATGCAGAAGGAAAACATAAGGCATATTATCTGTCCCCCTCTAACATGTACGAGTCCTTTACCCATATACAGAAAACAGGAACCTCTTGTTTTGTCCACCTTTTCTCAGCTTTCCAGAAGGGGAAAGGAGAAAGGTATTGCTGTCACTGCTCACCCTGAATTTGGCAGCAGGGTCCAATCCCAGATAGTGAGCCTTCTGTCAATAGCAGCAACAAATCGCAGAACAGTACTCTCTCACACTGCTGCTTCTTGTGCAAAGGCACAATTAATTACCAAGTTATCAGTACCTTAGCCATATTACAACTTAGAACTTGAATCACAGCTGTATGGTTCCAGGTCAATTACTATTAGGCCAGGAAAGCTCCAAAGGCTGAGGACACAGCCAGAGCCACCCTTGAAGAAAGCAGTTAGCACTCAAGTTGCACATTTTCTACCCAGATTATTAATCTCTTCCTATTTACTAAATGCCAATCTACCAAACTATCCTAGCCAGACTAGATCATCTGATTTCTGTGCTTTTGCAAAACAGTAATGCTGACATAAAAGGGCTGTAAGCTTATCTTATTTCTCTAAGTTCATCCAGAACTTATTTGCAAATTGAAAGATCTAGTTACAAGCATGTGAAACAAGCTATAAGAGTCCAGAAGAAGTAAAACATTGTTCTGCTTTTAAAAAACATCTTGTAATCTTGTTGATGCAGAATGGCCATGGCTTTGTCAGAATAAAAAGATAGCAGCGAAAGTTGAACTTTTCCCCAACACCTAGTACTCCTATTAGAATAACCTAATATACAACTGGAAAAATGAGATTCCATAATTAGTGCTATAAAGAACAAGGGATGCAAAGATATGTGAAAATAAAATTTAAGAACAATGAAAATTTTATTGCTTATGGAATGACTCATAGAATCTGAATAAGGACAAAAATTGCATATTTACACACTTTTGTGTGTAAATTGTCAGACAATTTACTTTTAAGACCTATGGTATCAAGAAAAGAAGTGGCAGTGAGTCAGTCCTACGACAACACAAAAAAAATTCACTTTCATCCATTCAGTATATTTTTGTAGGTTGTAATGAAAACCACATTCCACAGCCAATTATTTTTAGTGCTTCTGCACTAGAAGTTCACTTGCAGCTAATTACTAATAGAGTTTATTTTTAACAAGTATTCGAGGTATACCTTGAGGTATACTCGATGTTTCTGTTCTGACTAATCACAGAGTCCCCAAAGTAAATGTAGGTGAAGCAATTATTTTTATTGAAAGGAAAAGAATTCTTTGCTACTAAAAGTAAAAGATTATGAGAAGCATGATTCACAGTATAGAGAAGAATATTCAAAGTTATAGTATGATGATTTTTTTTTTCCACTATGAGAAAAGCAATTTCCAAGAGCCTGAGGGAGGCAGATGTTCACTGTATAATGCTGAAAATTTCCTTCTTTCAGATTTAGAATTTAAGCAGAAGTTAGAGGTTTGAGGGCAAAATAAAGAAAAATATTCCAAAGCTGTGCGCTAACATCAGGTCCTTAATTTAATTAATTTTTCCTACTGTAATAAAAATTTGAAGTAGAAAAAGTTTTAAAGGGTATGCCTTGTTAAATAATCAGACAGGCTTGGTTTTGGCTTTTTTTGTTTTGGTTTCTTTTTGTTTTCCAAAACCTTTAACTAAATCCCTTAATTTCTAGTAATTTGACTTCCTGAAAAATAATTAAATTATTTTTCAAAGTGCCAAGAAATCAGTACAGCATTCAGTAATCACATCAGTAAATTTTAAGCAGTAAACTCTTCTACTACACAGAGATTTATTTTCCAAAGAAGTATCTACAGTTGCTAAATGAACAGGTGAACATACGTGTCTCACTATAAGGTGGCATGCAAAAAGAAATTACATAGAACAGATCATGATTTTCACAATTTGTCTCCCATTTTTTATATTTTACTTTATGTTTTATATACTTTTATTAATCAGAGCTAGTAGCAGGAATACGTGAAGTGACAGAGACAGAATTTACACTGATAGTCATACATGATGTATGTATCAAAAATATCCTTATGCATTCTAGATATTTTCATAAGGCAACAGGTTTTATATTCCTGGAGTAGTATAAGTACAACCTCTATTCAACTAGAGTAGCTGTGTGAACTTTCACAGCTCTTGATAAAAACTTTTAGTCATAATTAGCGGCTACAATTGAGTTACTGATAACAACTCCAAACTGAGCAGTTATTCTGATTCTGCACAGTTAGCACCTTCCAAGGGAGTACTAGGTGGGTGTATGTGTATTCCCAGACTCCAAATAAAAGTCGGTCCAGTGTTCCATGTCGATGCAAAACAATTTTCAAAATGCTGAGAACTTGCACTTCTCTCTTGTGCAGTATTTGAAAACCTAAGTTTATAAGAGAATTAACTGTCTTTAAGGCAGTTGCCAGCATTTTGCCAGGGGATGCTCTAGGCAATTACACCACAGTTTATTACCAGGGCTTTTTCATGACTACCCTGAAGCATGCAATTAGGTATGGATAAAGCCACTTCAAAATGGTTTGTTGTCTATGGATTAGCCATATCCTATCCCATAGGACAGATAAATGATAAGACAAAGATCACACCCCAAATGATTAGATAAATTCTGGTGGAAAGAGATAAAGCTTTTCACTCAGTTGCTCTCATACGAAGGCCAAGGAAATCGCTGTATTTTCTAACATGAGCTCTTTGCCCCTTATTTCCTGGAGAGGAACAGTTAGCGTCAGACCCTGCACAAAATGTATGTAGTGTGAGTACAGCCATTCCATTTCTACTCTTTCATATTCTACCAATAACACAATTGTGTCCTAGGTACCACCAGCAAGACCCCAATGACCAAGCCTGCCTATAAATATCTGCTTTGAGAACTTCAAGATTTACACTGCAATAATGTATGCCCTGTGAGAACACTGCTGAGAATCAAAAACTTGCAGAAACAGAGGACCAAGCTGCTCTCCTGAATACTTCCAGTGAGAGCCAGAAAATATTCAGAGCTAGTTTCTTGCCTTAAGGACTACAGTGAGCATTCTAGAATGAGGGAATAAAAAATGGAATGATACTATATGCCTCCTTTTCAAGGAATTCTGAATTTCTTACAGTGGTCCTTGAACAAACTGAAAGCTCTAGTGTTTGGAAGGTTAAATGACAGTAGCCTTATATCTAGTGAAAAATGTAAGAAATTTTCAAAGAAGACAAATTATGAAGTAAAATTCAAAGCTTCTGAACAGCTAACTTAACTGAATAATTTATTTGCTTATCACTTACTGTAGCTTGCCCCACCCTGTTGTTATTTTAGAACACTAGCTGCTTATGAAAAAAACATCCATTCATTACTAGCCACATCCTGAAGGAATATGTGTCCATTACATCAGCTGAGCTACAAGATGTCACTGCTCTCAAGCACTCAGAGTCTAGTGAATACCTACTCCTCTAAATATTTTCCTATCTTTCTCCCCTGAATATCCTGTGCAGTCAGAATTTAGTTTCAAAATTTTATAGCATTTTTTGCTGCCAGAGTCAGACATATTCAAAAACACTAAAGTAGTTTTTGTTTATAATCCTACAGGAAAAACACTAAGCCAAATAGGTAGCCTCATCTTTGGTATTTGGAATATTATGAACAGAAGTCATAGTCCGAAGTGTAGCTTTTTTGATTGGTCATCAGTGATGTCACCTGTTCAGCAAGTTATATAATCACATACTGTACATTCCAAACGAATGAGCTGACTTCTAGTCTTTTTAGCTGAAAAGTTACACTTTCACACTTTGTCAATGAATTAGCATTCATTGAAGGTCTATAAGCAAAGTGATATGTACATTTCTGAGACTCATCAGCCTAATTTATATATAATCTGTTGAAAGACTGGCTTGCTAAGAGTATACTTTAGAGAAGAGAAAAACAACTGCGCTTCTTCTATTGCTAGGGCTCCCACCTACAGGAGATGCCAGAATTAGCACTAACATTTGGTTAGGTGCTAGGTAGGAGCCTTGACTGGGTAAGTAGCTAGATCAGTGTATAGAAAACTGTATGACGAGAAGTCAGTCTTTGATGTGCTGAACTCAAAGAATCTATTCTGAATTTCTGTGAAAGTCTTGCACTAGTTTTAGTACCTTCAAGTTTCACACTTCAGAATTGTTTTAACTCATGTTTATCATTAAGCTCTTGCACAATTCCTCTCGGCACCATTTCATCAAGAGAAATCAGTGTCTCCTTGTGCACTTTCCTCCCAGTCTTCCAGTTGCTGTAAAAGGGTACCATCATATTTGCCTTTCATGATTTCATGCTGATTTACGTTGTCACTGTAAGGATGCTCAGACTATAGTTAAATAGCTCATAATGCAATTAAGATTTGTTCTGCTAGCTATTAGAAACTATTGAAGAGTCTGCAATCCCTAATGGTATCATCCTTCAGTGAACTGATGGTAAAAAAATAAACTCTGATGCAGAAAGGCACTTTAAAATGCAGCCTAGCCATAACAAGATCTTCTCATATTCTTGTCTATTTTAGCAAGAATTTGGTTTTGTCATAATAAATTGTATAAATTTATATTCTTACATTTCCTGCATCTCAAAACTTGCAGCAAATACAGAAACATAAGCAGATATCTTACCAATTTGACAAGTCTTGCCTGTTTGGTTTTGGTTGGGGTGGGGTACGAAATAGGATAGAAAAGACTTCAGAGTAGCAGTCGACCTGAAGAACCGGTAGCAGCACGCTAACCTTTCCTACTCTATGTCAACTTAAACTAAGCTAACAGTAGTCAGCCAGCCAGATTCTAAGATCTCTAAAGCTATTTATCTGCTTTAAAGGAGTTATCCAGATCTCAGTGTACCCATTTTAAAATTTCCCTTTACAGATAATTTTTTCCAGCCTTTTCCCTCTCAGGGGAGCTGTGATATCCTTGAAAGCAATAGTACTTCTCCTGCCTGCACTATATATGGTCTGTGGAGAGAAGTCAAAATACCAATGGTATTTTTGGTCACATTGTCTGCATTGGATTTGTCTCAGTTACTTTTAAGTGTTCTGAAAAACAGAGGGCAAATATCTTTCTTAAAGAAATTGTAATCAGTCATATTAATTTTTATTTATTTATTTTTTAATCAGATAATCATCCTATTCTAGTTATTTGGTTGTATAAGGTAAGAGAAAGCACAGGGAGCCAGCTTGTTGCAGTGCTGTTAATTTTAGCCACCATATCAAATAAGAGCTGCCATTCAAGTTAATCAAGGTATTCCATTATTATTATCAGGTTAAGGGAATGAGATCATTAGCACTAGTCAAGCTATAAAAAGCTGTGGCATAACCAAAAGCTGATGCAATCCTAAAATATACCTAGAAAGAAGTTTGTATTTTTCCAAACAGATAATTTAATTCTCTGAAATATAATTACTTACACACTTGAAACAGATAGTTTTATTTAAAAATATCTGGATTGTTGATACAATGAAAAGCATTCATTGTATATCCAGCCTTCTTAAGGGCAGAAGTTACAGAAGTACTTGCAAAAGTAACATTGTAAAGCTCCACTGTTATTCTGGATGACTCCCTCCACATTTTACCACAACATTTGTTTCCTAAAAGGCTAGGTCTTATGTTGCAACAAGATTGAAAACTGCAATTCTGGTCACACAGATTCACATGAACACAGAAAACAGCTTGCAGGTCAAATACTATTCCAGGTAGTATCTATGCAAAATCACTGCCCTTAGCCATTGCAATTTCAAATAGTGAGGTTGATCCAGGTATTACTGCAGTTAAATGCATCAATTGATTTAACATGCAGAAAAAGAAAAAAATCACTCCCTCACAACACTCATAGCTCAATAACTGTAAATGTGAAGAGTATTTTATCTGTATAACAATGGCATATTAAGCATTTTTTGTAGAAAAAGGGTGGCATTGTACTCTTTAGTGTATGAATACATTAGACTATCTGAAAAATCAATCTAAATGTATTAATAAAGCAATAATGACATTGACTGAAACATCACAAAAACAGATTAATCACTTTAAATCAGTGAGTGAGTTTAGATTTGTATTTTTCTTCACTTACCTGCTGCTTAATGAATAAATTCTTCATTTTTGGAAGAGCTTGTACTCTCAGAATGAGATGAAAATGAATATTAAACTTCATCTCTGAATTTAATTATTCACTTTAAAGCAATTAACTTGCTTGCTCCCTTGCTCCTCTGAAGAGTTAGGACCCAAGCCTTAACAGAAGACAAATACTTCTAACTGTATGAAATTTCTGAGAATTTGAGCTATAATTTGTTTTTCAGGTAGTACAGCAGCTGTTAAGGGTCAGAAAGCTAAGATGCCACAAAACTTATACTACTGCGATTTCAAGCACATCAAATGGGTTACCAAGCAACATTAATAAATAGCATTTCCCTTGTATGCACTGTTTCTTTCTCTGCTTCAGGGAACAGGGTATGTAGGGGAAAGACTAGCAAAAAAGCTCTTTCATCTTTGAAGAACTTTCAGCATAAAGGTAAGTCACTCCCTTACTGATTATTTCAACCTTGACTCTAAGTTAAAATGTCTTAATCTGAAAGTTAAAAAAATACATGCAAAACATCAGTAGAAAATCCCTCAAGCATGCAGTTATGCTTAGTCCTGTTTACCAGGAACTCTCCTTTGGAGTTCTGTCTTGCCAGTGTAAAGAAATAAAGCAATAAAATTTCCCCTCCCATGAAAAGAGATCTCCATGCTCTACAGACTTGAAGCAACAGGATTTCCAGTATTATGATTACAGATACAGCCACACAGGTACAATCCATCACAAAGATGTTTCTTTACAATTTTTCATTAATAACTTTATTGGCAAAAGCCATAAAAATTGAAAGAGCCTTTCCTCAGATGGAAACTGCCCTGACCATGGATTCTTCTCTCCACTCATGTAATTGGGTTACTGAAGTCATAATTTATGATAGGTAGCTCTAGCCAGTGATCATCTTAAATCATGGCCAAGACTCCTTTGTCTATGGCTTAGAACAGCAAAACAGAATACTGACATGGCAGGTGTTTAGCAGTTTCCTCAATCAGGCTGGATCTTTGTGGCTCCTCTACAATCACACTAATATTTTAAGAACTTTATTACGAAGCATTTTCTAGTCAAGCATAGCTGCTATTTCTAAGTTAATTTCATTTACAAACAAGGCTCAGCCCTCAGCAAGCTTTCAGTGCTGAGCAATGTGCATAGAAATGAAGCAATCCTGAAGGCTTTCAATAGTCGCTACCACGCAATGACATTATACCACTCAAAACATAATTTTAAAAGAATATACACATTTCAGAACATTGAATATTAAGTCCACTAAAATCTGTTTAGTTATACTCAAGCAATCACTCATAT
This sequence comes from Corapipo altera, assembly GCF_003945725.1. Classification (NCBI taxonomy): domain Eukaryota; kingdom Metazoa; phylum Chordata; class Aves; order Passeriformes; family Pipridae; genus Corapipo; species Corapipo altera. The sequence continues at coordinate 7,311,551 of NW_020884876.1, read as the reverse complement.
GAACACGGACAGTGCCTATTTTCCCTTGTGTAGCATCAGACTATTTGGATGTTTCAGTTAGGACAAATATCCTTTGTACCTAGCAAAATTAAAATTAATGGAGGGAAGCCAGCATGTATAGAGAAAGATCCAGCAACTCTGTAAGACAGAAATTTTAATGTGGAGATCCTCAAGGTCCATAAACAATATCTGGCCTTCTGGTACAGCAGATTCTTTTCACTTTTATTTTGACTATGCAAAGTGTAGTGTATTTTTATGTGATAAATATTTAAGTAAGTAACTGACAACTGGTATTAGATGGCTTACTACAAATTCTTATCTGTGCTAATCTGTATCCCTTAAACACAAAAGCAGCTTTTCTTGCGAGTATATCACTATGCTGGGCAAATCAGCATTCCTGGCTGAGTAGCTGATTCTTACCACTCTTGGAAGCACAGCTTTTACAAAAGTAGTTCCAAGAATGAAGCCAAATGCATGCCAGGTTTTACAGCAGGTAGTCACTGGCATGGCAGCAGCTCCATGTTCCTACTCCCAGTCCTGAAAACACCACCCATGTCTAAAAACCTGGGTGTATTTTTATGCGCAATTGCTTCAGTGATAAAGTTAGAAATTGAGCAAAGGTTGTTTGAATAACAGAAGATTCGGAGGACTGCATTTTTTAAAAAGTGAAAATACTTTGTTGTTTTAGCATATTAAATCCTAATTCTCTTAACGTAGCTATTGGATGTGATATACAACAGTCACTTGCACCAAAAAAGCATGTTAGATTTTAGGGATGAATTACATGAATATGCCAGCACACCCGTTTTACAATCTGCTAGGTCCACCTCTGGGGTTTCCAGCAGTGATACAAATCTTCTGTATGCTTTTAGGTTTTGGCTGTTGTTTTTATACAGTGTGTAATTTCAAAAATTATAGCATTAAACTTACAGTCCCTGTCTTGAAAGTCTTTAGAAAAAAACACATTACAACTTCCTACCGGGTCTGCCATAATGAAATATATTTATGATTCTTGCGGACACTGTTCGAGATCAGTTTAGTAAACACAGTTGTTTTCCAATTTTAGGAGGTACTTTCCTAATTGTGTTTTTGTATTCTACTTAGACTTTTGTTCTACTGTTGGTTCTTAATCTGTTGAAGCCACTTAGATGTTAGCCACATGATAAAAGGAACACATGCTACAGACAGATGTAAATCAGTTACCTATAGCTGTTGGTTTCAGTGTACTCATTAAAGTGAAATTTTTCAGGTTAGAAATAAATGTTAATTTCAATCATTCACACTTTGTTTATTTGGGTGCAAATGTCCTCTACCAGACTGAAAGTTGCAGGCTACAGGATCTAGTCAAAGCTTGTATAAGAGTCTACTTTATAAATTGTACCCACAAGTACCTGGACATTGGCATTGCAATCTTGCACATAAATACAAAAAGCATGGTTTCAAAAAATAACAAGTCTAACTTTGCTAAGTCTATGATTGCAGTGTCCCTTCCCCTTTTCTTAGTGGTATCCAGTGAAAGAATAATAAAACAAAAAGCACAAATTGAAACATAAGAATTCCGTTATAAAACTTTACAGAGGTTGAACACTGGAGGAGATTGCCCAGTGAGATTGCAGAATCTCCAGCCTTGGAGATGCTCAAAATCTGTCTGTCTGGGCATGGTTCTGAGCAACGTGATGCAGCTCATCCAGATTTGAGCAGGGTGGGTTGGACTACACAGTCTCCCAAGTACTTTTAAACACCAGTTCATAGAATATGCCGAGTTGGAAGGGAGCCACAAGGATCATCAAGCCCAACTCCTGGCCTTGCACAGAACCATCCCCAAGAGTTACACCAGGTGCCTGAGATTATCTTCCAAATGCTTTTTGAATTCTGTCAGGCTTGGCGCTGTGACCACTTCCCTGGGGAGCCTGTTCCAGCGCCCAACCACCCTCTCGATGAAGAACCTTTTTCCAATAATCAACCTAAACCACCCCTGACACAACTTCAGGCCATTGCCTCTTGTCCTGTCACTGGTCACCATGGAGAAGAGATCAGTGCCTGCCCCCCCCTTCCCCTCATGAGGAAGTTGTAGACTGTAATGAGGTCTCCCTCAGCCTCCTCTTCTCCAGGCTAAACACACCTAGTGACCTCAGACACTCCTCACACGGTTTCCCCTCAAGGCCCTTCACCATCTTTGTTGCTCTCCTTTGGATGCTCTCTAATAGCTTAATATTGTTCTTATATTGAGGTGCCCAAAACTGCACACAATATTCAAGGTGAGGCCGCCTCAGTGCAGAGCAGAGCGGGACAATCTCCTCCCTCGACCAGCTGGCAATGCTTTGCCTGATGCCCCCCCCGGACAAGGTTGGCCCTCCTGGCTGCCAGGGCACTGCTGACTCCTATTCAACTTGTCACTGACCAGGACCCCCGGGTCCCTTTCCATGGCACAGCTTTCCAGCATCTCATTCCTCAGTCTGTACGAACATCCGGGGTTGCCCCATCTCAGGTGCAGAATCCAGCACTTCCCTTGTTGAACTTCATATAATTGGTGATTGCCCAGTCCTCTAATTTGTCCAGGTGTCTCTACAGGGCCTCTCTGTCTTTGAGGGAATCGACAGCTCCTCCCAGTTTTGTGTCATCTGCAAATTTGCTCAGTATCTCTTCCAGTCTTGTGTCCAAGTTGTTACTGAATATGTCGAAGACATCAGGGCCTAAGATGGAGTCCTGAGGAACCCCGCTAGGGACAGTCTGATGTTACCCCATTCACTATTACATTGAAGTCCTGTAATTTTTCAGAGTGGGCTATGGGAACATTGACAGAAAACCCACAGAATTTACTTCAGCTTGTACTGTACTGATCAAGTTGTATGGATTGTCCAGTGCTCTGGAAAGCTCTGAACAACTGGTATTCCACCAACAGCAATAGCCCTAGTGGACTGCCATATCATAAGGGCTAGCAAGAGGGCAGACAAGGCCTGACAGAAAGCAGAGTGACTATGTGTTGTTGACAGTAAAAAAATCCATCATTTCCTTAAAGAACCAACCAAGCAAGCAAGTCCAGTTAGTCAATAAAGTTCAAGACCTACCTTCTATGCAGAAGAAACCCAAACAAACAGGATCTACTAAACACTCAAGAAGCAGTCCTGAATTTCCAAAACATGAGTACCATTGTCTTATTATTTTGTGTTAAGCATTCCAAGACAACTAACTGTTTTGAGATGTGGCAGGAGAAGTGCCCCTATATTTGAAGCAGCAGACAGCAGTTTAAACAAAATGGTAATAAACCAAGATAAAACCCAAGTTTACTACATGTATTGCAAATGTTTGTGTTCTGCAGGTGTTTATCTTATTTGACAAAGCAAGCATATATTCATAGAATCATAGAATCAGCTGGGTTGGAAGGGACCTACGAGGTCATCAAGTCCAACCCTTGATCCACTACCTAGCATTGCAAATAGGATGCACCTAAGGAAAAGGAGACCACAACCCACACCAAAAAATCCCCCCCAAAACCACTTTAAGTGGTCACCTGAAGTTGAAGCACTGCCTTTACCCTTTTTTTAAAATAATTCTGAACCTGAAGTACTAAAACAATAATTTAAAAATTTGTGATTAAATACACAGGGTGAAGATCAATATTCAAGCAACCATATTTCCTCCTTCTAGTTTAAAAAATATAAATTAAAAAATTTCATGTGAGATACTAGGATACTTTAGGACACAATACAAGCAATAGGGCCCCATCCTACCTACTTCCTTGGGAGGAAGGCATTCCAAGTAGTTCCGAATAACAGTGATATTTGTGTTATATGTTTATATTCTAGCTCAATCTTTTCTGGAGCCTTCACTTGGATTAATAAAAAAGCAGTTTATGAATTTTGACAATGCACAGGACACAAATTAGGCAGCAATACCAGAAAGTTGTTGATCACCTTCACCAGAGAAGACAGATAAAAGTTGTATTGACCCAGTCTTAGATGCAGATATGGGAAGAGATGCTCAATGCATTTGAGTAACCCAGTTCAGATGGTTACTCAACATCCTTAATCATCCCTAAACCATATCCCTTTAGCCTTCCGAAAAATCCTGATATTCTTTGTTGCTACCAGTTGCCGCTGGTCCTCGGTCAGGAGACAAAATATGTTTAGATTGCATACTGCAAACCAGCATGGTTCCAGCTGTTAAAAAAGTGCCCTGGTACTAGCACAGTGAACCTAAGTGCTCAGATTAAGTCTCAGTGAGTTTTACTTGGTTAGGCTAGTGATTAACCTGCTTATCTCACAGATGCTACAAGACATTCTTCAACTTGTACTACATACACTACATGGGATTCATCAAAAGTTTGTGAAAAATGCTATTTTGAGCTGAAATACATGACACTGGATAACTAGATGATTTCACTCAACAGCTTAATGATGTGAAATTGCACATAAACTCAGTTCCTATTGTAAGCACGTTGCCTACCAGAGGCAGCAATAAGTTCACTCCAACCTGTGATCTATGTATCAGAGGGACCTAGCAGATTCACTTAGACTAAACAAGTGTTGTCAGTTCTCCACATGGAATTAGCAAGCTTTAAAGCAGTTCAAAGGTTTCACTATTATCTGGTGTCTTTTGATATCCAATTCCTTTTAATTAAAATAAAATACAACAAAAGGAAATATAACCTTGGAATTAATTATCCTACCAATAACTCTAGCTGCAGTGCTCAAAACTCAGTTTTACAAAGCAACTTTGTTTCTTAGGCTTTTGTTGGATTTTCTAGGTCTCATTTTAAGCTTCATCACAAAGAACAGAAAAGAAAAAATTGCTTACTACAGAAATACTATTTGACTATAAGTATTATTACAGAAGCTTTGAGGCTTTTGAGTTCATAACTGAAAACATTGTCATAACTGATTAACAAACTGAGGACAGGAATTTTTTTTTTTTTTGGCAAAAAGTAAGTTCAAGTCATTAACAGGAATTACAATTAGCTACACTAATCAGCATGAACAGTAAAAATAAAAGATTCTCTGAATTCTCTGAACTGTGGAAATAAAGCTGTTACTTCAGACAAAGAACCGTAAAGATGTACCTCAGGGGAAGTACTATCTGAGTCTGAGCAAGCACCTGCCTACTCACAGGATATCAAGAGTAGGGTATGTACAGTCAGTATTCTCCTGTACCCCTGTGCAAGTGTGTGCAATGGCCTATACACAATCTGTGCAGGAATATGAGTAAATAATGGCAGTAGCTGCCTCACTTGGGAACTGTTTCAGCCACACTCAAACAGAAACGACGTTTGGTAATTACATTTTTAAAGCATATTATATGCTTGCTAAAGCTCTTAGGCTTTATGAACTAGAAGCAGACCCTTCCTGGAAGAAACATACATAATACTACTGAATTCTTCGGTCTATTATTATATTCATTCAGATGACTAGTGCTGAAAATCCCATTTCTGATAAATCCTGAAAAATGGATTTTATCTCATTAGGAGCAGGAATGTAACTGACATGTGGTATATTTCCATTTATCATGCTGCTATACAAGAAGGAAAAGTTCTATTATTGAAATTAGTTAAATGACTGCTACCAGAAAAACTTGAGCTGCAAACTTTGAATTGTTCCCTGCTCAGAAGTGCAGGAAGCAAGAATGGTCCTGCCCTCAGCACTCTCCCTTGGGTAGCTCTCCCTCATTGAAGAAAACTATACATATCTTTGGCTAATAAGTATCTATTTTAGCACATGTTATAGAATTGACTTCTGTACATGCTCAGAAAGAGAATTGTTTCAAGGCTTACTGTCCCCTCATTCACATCACAAGCTAAGGAAAAGCTGCCTTTCCAAAGGCCTAGATAGAACAAGGACACAGCAAATGCTTCTATTATTGGCTTTGTTGAGTAAAAAGCTGACCTAGGAAGGCTATTTCTCCTTGTGTAGATAATCATAATGATTTGTATAGAGCAGACAGAACTTCCCTTAATAAAAATCCAATTTATCCTAGACATTAAGAATTGCTGCATTTAAATGCTGGGAAAAAAAAAAAATCTATGACCAAGGGGTTTGGGAAGTGATTCTTTGTGACAGTGTAGAAAAAACAGTGCTTGATTAGAGAAACCACAGCATTAAGAAAACACCTGATTTACAGCCTTCTTAGGATGTGGTCTTATGTATTCAGTATTCTTGAACTAATAGACACTGAAAAGTTGTAATAAATTTCAAAAATGGCTGTAACAGTGGTGGGATTTCTGAAATGACAGTACTGATAAGTCAAGGATATCTCTGTGTACACATCATTTAGTGCATTCCAAAATAGCATGAAAAACAAATAACAACCTGAAGATTAATTTTGATTGGTTGAATCAAGTATGTCTAATTGACCGATCAAGTAGAAAAAATTTAGCTGACCTTGTCAATTACAAGCAGTCAAGAGAGATCTAAGGTTATGGTCTTTAGTATCACAGGACCATAATTCTGTTAGAGCCTGGTGCTAATAACACCAAGGTAGTGGGTTGCAAACCTGTATGCACCATTCACTTAAGAATTGGACACGACGATCCTTGCGGGTCCTTTCTAACTCAGAATATTCTGTGATTCTGTGTTATGCTACGAGAAGCACTATGAAGATGTCAAGGTATTTATGAAAAGTCTCACTGAAAAATTAGCACTACATACAGTCTTTTTTATTTCAATATTTAAAATCTAAATCAAAATAGTAAAATAATTTTATCTTTCGATCTGCCCATGTGGAAGATGCAGAGGATTGTTGTGCCTTTATATAATCTCTCCCAATTACATAGCATGTTATATCCAATAGGTTGTACCTGTAGAAAAGTATAGAAAAGCAGCAAAATGTATGCATGTTTGTGCCTGTTAAGTATTTATCTGATAAAATTCATTAGATAATACTTGTATAAGCAGCTATGAGTTTAGTTGTTTCTTTCAGTTATCAATTGTACATGACAGTAAACGGAAGGATACTTTTGCAAATTATAGCTGACTTCAGGCTTCGTTATGTTTGACACTGAGGTTACACCTCTAGTAACTGCAAAAGAAGGACTAAGATTAAAGACATCCCACAGTTTTGCTGGCTGTTTAATTTACAATTCTACGTCAGAAAAAAGGAAGCAGAGGTGTTTGCTGCTGAAATTTTTAAAAGGGGAATTTAACCTTCAATTCACTGAATTTTTTCATTATCCCATTATATATGTGACATAAAACAAGAATTGTTGCTATGAAAAGAACTTGTGTATATTTAAATAAAACAATCATAATTTAGTCTTTTCTTTAGTTTACTGTAAGTTTTCACTTGCCACCACTTTCTGCATAAGCCACTGTTTCACAACTGCTAATAAAGGTATTTAAACATGAATTAACACTTTCCTCATGACAGAGAATTTGATATTTGAATTTTTGAGGAGGCCACTACCAGGTATTTTCTTATTATTTTGGTATGTATATAGTGTCAGACCCATTATATGTATGTAAATGCTCTGAGCCTGTATATTGCATACAGGCTCTGAAGAAGACACAGCTTATTTCCCAGTATTGCAGTGAACTTAAAAATCCTCTTAAAGGGAAATCTTTGTTTTTAAAGCATATTAATAACATCTTTATATTTCAATTCCCTCAGAAAATGTAGGCACAACTGGACACAGCATACCCATGGTCTTGGCAATACACAGAAATAAATCCATCTACTCCTATCAGAACCTAAAAGCAGATAAAGCTTTTAACCACAACGTTTTCCAGGGATTCCAAGTTCTGGTCATTACTCTTCAATTTTTCATCAAAAGCTTTGGTCCACTTTCTAGTCAACCTGACAAATGAATATTTTTCTTTTTTTTTTCTCTATGGTTTGTACAGTTTTTCCTGTTCATCTGAGCTTGTGCTTTGACTACATTAAAGTATGATTGAATTCACCTTCATTTTACAAAAGGATATAGATTTTTCTTGTAGAATTGATCTCATCTTGAGTACTATGAGGATGAGATCAAATTAATTGAATTCTTATATTAATATACAGAAGATTTGCTGTTCCTCTGTGTATACCTAAAAGCAGAGGGCTGTGATGTCAGTAAATACATGTAGAATAATCAGGATATGTTTAATATTTGGTTTTCAGACAAGTTATGGTTAATTGTAAAGAAGGTATAGCAAACAGTACATGTGTAACTTAGGATGCAGTCAAACAAAATCATTTTATGTAATTATGAGTAACATGACCATCAAAAAGGTAAATAAAATTAGATATAGAATTCATAGAACTGACCTCCAACATCATCAAGTCCAGTCTTTGACCAATCACCACCTTGTTAACTAGACTATAACACTAAGTGCCACATCCAGTTGTTTATTCAATGCTTCCAGGGATGGTGGCTTCACTGGGCAGTTCATTCCAATGCTTGACACCCCTTTCCATGAAGAAATTTTTCCTGATGTCCAACCTGAACCTTCCTTGGTGCAGCTTAAGGCTATTTTGTCTCTCATCCTGTCACTAGTTGTCTGGGAGTAGAGGCTGACACCCACTTGGCTACAATGTCCTTTCAGGTAGTTGTAGTGAGTGATAAGGTCACACACGAGCCTCCTTTTCTCCAGGCTAAACAACCCCAGCTCCCTCAGGCGCTCCTCATATGACTTAATCTCTAGACCCTTTGTTGCCCTTCTCTGGACTCACTCAGCACCTCAATGTCTTTCACGTAGTGAGTGGCCCAGAACTCGACACAGTACTTGAGCTGAGGCCTCACCAGTGCTGAGTACAGAAGGAAAATCACTGCCCTGGTCCTGCTGGTGACACTATTTCTCATACAGGCCAGGATGCCACTGGCCTTCTTGGCCAGCCGGGCACACTGCTGGCTCACGTTCAGCTGCTATTGACCAGTACCCCCAGGTCCTTTTCTACTGAGCCACTTTCCCGCCACTCTGCCCCCCTCTGTAGTGCTGCATGGGCTTGTTGTGACCCAAGTGCTGGACCTGGCACTTGACCTTATTTGACCTCATACTGTCGACTTTGGCCCATCAATCCAGCCTGTCCACATCCCTTTGCAGAGGCTTCTCACCCTCCAGCAGATCACCATTAACACATGACTTAGTGTCGTCTGCAAACTTATTGAGGGTGCCCTTGATGCTCTTGAGCAGATTGGAGATATGTATTGGGTCTGGCTGAGCTGAAGTTCATTTCCCCATAGTAGCCCTCACAGTGCTGTGCTTTGCATTGGCACCTAGAAGGGTGTTGATAACACACTGGTTTTTTGGCTACTGCTGAGCACACCATCAGTGCTGTAACATTCCTTCCACAATTGAGGGCAAGATCCTGGGAGGGGACCCAAGTAGGCCAGCTGACCCAAACTAACCAAAGAGATATTCCATACAAAATGATGTCAGCTCAGATATAAAAGCTAAGGCAAGGAGCAGGAAAGGCAGGCATTCATTGTCTCCAATGGCTGTCTGCTGAGGAGCCATTATGCGTGCTGAGGCCCTGCTTCTTGGAGGTGGCCAACCACCACTGCTCATGGGAAGTAAAGAATGAACCGTGATATCTTTCTCTTCGCTTTTGCGCGCGCAAGCTTCCGCTTTGCTTTTGCTTTAATAAACTGCCTTATCCCAACCCACAAGTCGTTTTTCTGCCTTACTCTCTCTCTCCTGTCTGGCTGGGAAGATAGAGTGATAGAGCAGCTGGGTGGGCACCTGGCATCCAGCCAAGGTCAACCCACTACAAAATATTAGAGTGAAAAGCCCAAGATACAGAACAAAATAAGTACAAAGGACTGTAGAGAAGCAGGATATCCTGTCTAACATTTAAGAAAAATTACTGAATAAAACATAAACAAGACAAAGAGTACTGAAGCAGGTAAAATCCTCCTTTTTGGTAGAGTGGCAAAAAGTATCAAACTAAGAATGAAGAGGAGAAAAAGAAATTCACTTTAGTTCTGAATTCCCTCAGATTTAAAGCCTAATCAGCTTGACCTCCCTGATTAAGAGTATCAAGGGCAACTGCCACCAGTTCTAACTACATAGCTCATCAATTCTCAGATATTGTATACTCACAGCTAGTGCAAGAGGTGATTAAAGACCAGTTTGGTGCATACAGTGATTGCATTATCATTATAGGCAAAAATGAACCCTTTTGTTAATGCTTGAATTTAATAAAATTTTTTTCTAAGGTTTGAAGCTGGTCTCACTAAACAGTTTCTAAACTCCTCTTCTACAAAAGTCTCTAGCTTGAACAACTCTAGACACATTTCAGTTCTAATATAAATTTCATACTATCCTAAATAAAAACAGACTCTCTCCAGTGACCAATGGAATCCATAAAAAGGATAGTCTAAACAGAGTGATGTTAGTTTATCCTGGAGAACCTGATCCACAAATCATCTAGAAATCCAGTTGATTTCTCCTCAGTACCATAAGTAGAAGTATCTGAGCTGGCCAAATACTGCATATATGCAGATTTCTCTCTCAAGGCCAGGGTCTTTGTTTGTTTTTCCATCACAAAACTTCAGTCTACATTAAAATAGACTACTGAAAATCAGTCTAATACACCATATTGGCTCAATTAAATCTGTCAAAAGGAAGAAGTTCAATGCCGTATTAAGAAAACTATGCCCTTCTTGGTGCTCATGGAGAAGCTACAAAAGCTGCTATTTTATAATTGTAAGTAGGATAAAGAGATCAGAATTTTCCCAATTTTTATCTTTGTATTTTTAGATTATTTTGTTTTTAAAGTCTTTTTAACAATAAGAACTGGATTTATGAGCGTGAGCCTTCTGCTGTGACTTTTGGTTACCTTTGCTAGTATATTTGCTATACTTGGTAGAGTACATCGAAATCAATTTTTCAACAGTGCTCTGGTCCCCATTTTTGTTTTCCAGGATTCTTTAAGAGCTGAACCACTAAAAAGTATCAGCCCTTATCAAGAAACAATAATTCTCAGTTCAGCATTTGACCTCTAGTTTTGAGTGCTAACAGCCACACATCTGAGACAAAAGAGTTTTTCCACTCCACTTTATACTGTATCTTTTGTAGGATCTGTCCATTCCAGTTTAAGAACTATGTGAAATAGTTTCTGGCTACTCTTGGAAAAACCACCTCAAGTATGATTAGATAAGAATATCTCAGCCCATGTGTTCACACACTAAAAATAGCTGCAGATCAAAGTCCATCTCCTTAGTTTTTCAGAAACTAGACTGTAGTTTTGGTGTTACAAATCATTCTACTGTTCTGCTATGTGAACTCTTACCATTTTGTTCAACTATAGACACACAGATGGCATAGGCATGCTATAGTTGGAGGCTATAACACCTGTATATGCACTGCGAGCATTACTGGCTTTTTTTTTGAATAGTAACTTTGATTTGCAGAAGCGACAGATAAAATTTTACATGAAAGGAAGTTTAGGAAGCCTGCACTATAGAAGTCATCAGCAACTGAAGTTTCCAAGCTGACCACCTATACCAGCTTTAAAAAGCTGTTGATGTGAACTGTACATTTATAAAACCCAAATCAGCAACAGGAAAAAGAACAGTTAGCAAATATTTTACTCAAATACCAGCACTGCAGCTCTCATACTGCTTTGCCAGAGATTTTAGAACAAATAAGGAAAAATTAAAGTGATAGGCAAAAAACTGGTGGATAAAAATGTAGCCTTCTGAAGTTAATTAAAAAAGCCAAAGGGAATATTATAGTAGTGTAGAAACCACTGATGAAAAGAAAGCTCTCCCATTTAAATAAATGGGAGGAGAAGGTACACAGACTATTCAGGCTGGAATAAAAGAGCTACACATTGCCAGAAGCAGAGATGTTTGACTTATGATAAAGCACAAAGTATAACTGTGCAAAGTTTAGTAAATACACAGAATTAGTTCTTTAGAAAGAAAATTGGGACAAACTATGAAGTCAAACTATGAAGCTTTTAATGCAACTAGCTTAAAAGCAATTAATTGAAATTCAGGGTAGTCAGGCACAAGCCATGATAAAAAGAACAAGAGTCATGCTTAATGCAACAACTTCTGAAGAATTCATATAAGAATACCTTCATCTACATGTTACATTCCAGTACATTTTCCAGTTTTTGATGCACATAATCTCCTTCTGTCTTTTTTATATTAAGCAATTATACTTCATAATAAATATTAACCCAACTAGCACTGTCCCATCTCTTGAAGCATTAATCACAAAACTCAGTGAAGGTATTTTGCAATATGCTCTGAATTTCAAAATGTGGGGCCTATTTTGGATCAAGACAGCAACAGCATCCAAAATTTCTCTCTGTAAAATATCCTTTTAAAGGACTTTTTACCATGTTAGAATGAGCTCAGTGTTTATAATACCAGCAGTGCCTAGATATACACCATTAGACTTTTTTTTATATGTAACAGCTGAAAAGTTCATTTATTTCCTTTGAAAAAGTCAATGTGCAATAGGCAAAATTGGATGGGACTAAAAATTTAAAACCTTAAGTGGAATTACTGCTGGGAGTTTTCCCCAAGTTTTCTAATTTGATTAAGCATAGGTAGATTTCACAGACTGCAAAGAGCTTATCTTCAATACAAATGTTCCCTGCCTTCCAGCTTTCAAGTACCAGGCTTCAACATATATGCAAATAAACATAACTCAACATGGACAGTGAGTAGAACTCCTTAAGTCTTTACAAAAGGCTGATATTTTTGAGCCTGAAACAGTGCAGTCTTCCATCTCACACATAAAATCTTCAGGACAAACAACTAACTGAAGTATAACAGAAGTCTTTAGTACCCAAAAACTTTTTTTGTCTGCAGGTGTAGTGAAAGTTCGCCATGAAAGTTTTGCTTGAATGGTGACAACATTTAAGTCAAGTACTCTAAGAGAATCTTATACAAAACCCCACCGAACCATGTCACAGGACGCATTCCCAAACATTTTGAACACTGGACATAGGTCCTTATCTGCCAGTTTAATTCAACATTTATTTCACTACCTATTTTAGCCATCAGGTGGCTCTTACAATATTCCCAAATTACTCAATAATAACCAGATGAAAGTTCAGGCTTTCTGGTTATTTGCACGCCCTGCCAAGCTTTCTGTGCAAGAGAAGTATTAGTGGATTTTTCACCAGCATTTTTTGCATCCTTCAATGCAGCGATAAATGAACTACCAAAGGAAAAAAAAAAAAGGTCAGAAGTCTGATTGTGGAACAAAAACAAGGTATTTACCCAGTAAATTTATCTTTGCTAATATGTGAATGCCACTGATTTTTAAATGTTTTAAGGTAAATATATTTTGCAAATTCCTGGTTTGTAATTTTGCCTTTTAGCTCTTAAGTGTCATTTGCCAGCCATTTATTATGTTCTTTCCTACCTATACTGTTAAGCAAAAATATATCTTATTTTATATGTATATATCTTAACATATCAATGTTAAGCTTACTTAACATTGCTTCCTACCTTCCCTTGAAGAATAACATAGCTAACACAATGTTATTACAAAACCACCTATATCATTACAAATTGCACTGGAAGATAAGATATCTCACTGAAGGGAAAAAGATAAGTACTTTCTGCCTTCCTGTATTTTCTACAGCAAAAGCAAAAAGCCTCTATAGCAAATAATCCCTTTACAGGATTAGTATGTCTGTGACAAACCTGAGTCAGTTGGAGCAAAATTATATTTCAATGTATGTAGGAAAAATAACTGGCTGGTTTAGTTACTGAATTAAATTCAACCTTAAAAAAAATCTCCAGCTTATAGAAAGGCAAAACATATGAGACTTGAATTTTGACTGCTAGACACTAAAATAGAGTTCCTTCATGAGATTAACAGGTCCACCATAAACAGAATTCCACCTGTCCTTGACAGGAATTTAAATATTGCTCATCATTCTAGAGAAAAGATAGATCCCATCTGTAAAATCCAGCAGGCATCAATCCAGTATGAAGAGTAGCATCAAAGTATTTTCCTCCCTGGATTTTCTGAAGCCTAAATGTACTCACACAGGATCACTTCACACCAAGTACACAACCCAGACTAGTATAGTTCAGATAACAAGGTTGACAATAACTTTTAAAAAAATCACAGGTATCAGACTCCTTGAAGGTTTCCCATCTTCAGACTTTATTCAAAGTATCTTAGCTTCTTTACTTTCCAGACATATTAAGGATAATGTGATTACAATGATATTCACCATTGATTTATGCAGGGAAAAATCATGCTTGGCAAACTGATAGCAATCTACAATGAAGTGACTGGTTCAGTGGATGAGAGAAGAAAAGCAGTTGCTCTCTTGACATGTCAAAATCTTTCACTCTCCTATAAAACCTCATACCAACAAAATGCAGATTAGGCAAGTGGTCAATGATATGGACTAAAAAATTTGCCGAACTTCAGGCACAAAGAATTATGATCAGCATCATGTTCACAGCAGGTCACCAGCAGTGCACCCTATGATCAGACTTCACTAAAGGTCTGGAAAACACAACAGAGTGCACCTTCAGCTTCTTTGCTGGTAATACAAATCTGGGGAAGTGGCCAACATTACTAATTGGTTTTGCTGCAATTCAGAGGGATCTCAACAGACTAGAGAAGCCTAAGGCCAAGAAACATAAGGTCCTGTACCTGGGGAGGACTATCTTCATGCACTAGTACACGCTAGGGACTTTGTATCAACAACCCAGTCAATAGGATAAGGGAGATGATCCTTCCCTTCAGCACTGGTCAGGCAACATCTGGAGTACTGGGCCCAGTTCTGGGCTCCTCAGTTTCATAGAAGTTAGGAATTTACCAGAACAAGTCCTGCAAAGGGCCAGGAAAATGATTACGGAACTGGAGCATTTTTCATATGAGAGTGAGCTGAGACTGATCAGCCTAGAGATAAGATCCCCAACATGAAACTTATGTATATATATGTCCCTAATGGGGTAAAATTAAACACTGATATTCTTCTCCATGGTATCAAGGGATAGGGCAAGAGACAAAGGGCTCAAACTGAAACACAGGAAATTCAATTTAAATGTAAGATGAAAAGTGCACACTTCATTCAAAAAATGACCAGAAACTGGTACAGGCTTCCTAGAAATATCTTGGAGTCACTAGTCTTGAAGATATTTGAAACCCATCTTAACATAGTCCTGGGCAAGTTGCATTAGCTGTATGTACTTTGAGAGCAGGAAGGTTGGACCAGAAGATCTCCAGATACCCCTTCCAACGTTAGCCTTCCTATAATTATATCCTATATTTACCTTCCAGACCAGAGAAACCCCCCATCAAAGCAAACAAATAAACCCCAACAAACCAACCAAAACAAAAAACCCCAACCAAACAGCACTTTGGAAATAAAAACTCCAGACCCTGAAGATTCCAGAATGCTTTTCCTACAAAAATTTTGGACCTCACTCTACAACAGACTAAGCTACATAATAGTGACTTTGGTATCCCATTGAATAGGAAAAATGAAAGGTTAAGGCAAAGGAAAAACGGTAGTATTCATGGACATACGGTGCTTCTGGGTAGAGACAATAATGCCTATAACATTATGTGACATTTTGTAATTCTGTTTTCCTGTTAAGTATCTCTGGGGGCCAGCTACTAATGTGATCCATTCTTTTCTTATAGCTGTAGAAAATACAAACCAATGAACTCATGATACATTATTTCCACTCTTACAACAAAGTTATTATAATTTAGATTCTTTTCAGGACACACTTTCATGAGTTTTTAATTCAGACCTATGAATTTCAGAATTTCATTGCATGAAAATAAAAATTAACACATGAAAACATTGTAAAGTTACTTAAAAGTACTACAGAATTGTTTCAGCACTGTTGAACTAGAATATGAAGAAGCTCTACTAGCTGTTTTATGCATCTGTCCTCACTTGATTTAGTATTCAAACGCAGAAAGGGCAAATGCGTCAACCTGTTAATCTGGTTAATCAGCCACTTTTCCATATGAAACTCCTTGCCTACATGGCAATTTTTTTTATTAGCCTTAGTGATCCTTTCTTCCTCCCGGACTCTAAAAAGCTCTTTGTACCAAATTCACACATCAACACTTGGTGAACAGGCCTAGGTTGGTGTAACTGCTTCCTTGACACATTTTTATTTTTATTTACTTTCATTAACCAAATCACTGCTTCTAAGTGAGCAAAATTTTTTTTTTTTTTTTATTCATTAAGGGAAACAATTCCCCAAGTATACTGAAAATAAAACCACTTACCACATGCTTTACAAAAAGCTAACTGCTCAGAAGAAAAATCCAGGCAATTAGCAGTGGTAGTCATAGCAGGCATTTATGCCCCTCAGCAGGGGTTTTCCTTCTACCCACACTGATAGCTGTGATCTACCTGGTAAAGATGTATGCATTTGCAATTTAGTCGTCTTGCTTGAAATGAACTGTTTCCATAAGCTACTCGATAGGATTATTTTCTTCCTTCCAGTTTCCACACAAGATGTAACAATACACAGCTGGGTCAACATAGCCAGGAACATACTTTGACCCACTGATTATAAGAACAGCTGCCAAGTTCAGTGCATATGAAGGAAGTAAACAATTTAACTGGAGCTGGCAAATTGTCCTTTCAGTTTCATACTTTAGTATAAACTAAATGTGCCCTAAAACCAAAACTACTGAAAGCTCCTACTATTTCTATGTGTCAAAACTTCTCTAACTGCAAATATTTAGTTTATAATAATAATAATAATAATAATAATAATTTCATGGTTTAATAAAAGCATTTTTAAAGTTTCTACAAAAAGCCCTGAAATGTTCCATCAACGCAAGATTTTTAGTCCCAGAAGTTTACCTACATCTATAAATATAACATCACTTTAGGGGTGGTGGTGGAGACTAAAAAACACACAAACAAAAATAATCAAGTGGACCAGCTGCACTAGCAATTGCTATGGTTTAGACTGTTTGGACTGTCTTTTACATGCTTTTACATACAACTCTGAACTATTAGGTAGCTTTCGAAATCTAGAATGTAATCATATATTAAATTTCTATTAAAGGATAGCATATTAACTCATAGGATAATGAAGGCAGAAATACCTTCTTATAGTAAGACTTCATTTCACCTACAAAGTCATCAAGACTTTATGACTAACTAACTTAATTTCTTAGAGCAACACAGAAAAAATAAGTTTTTTGTCAATAGACAACTGAGTTCTAATTTCAGATGCATCCTGTTGTACTGAAATTAAGCTCATTTGAATAAGTAGTGAAAATTACAGCAGCAAGTCCAATGCTGGTTTTTTTCAAAGAAGCAAATGGAGTTACAGTAAAAGTCTGACAGGATTATCAACATGAAACTAAATTCTGGAGAAATTCCAAAAAGTTAAGAGTCCTTACAGGAGATGTACATTAAAGAGAATGCAAGAATAATACTTGTTTTGAGTTCACTAGAGGGGAACTAATTCACAAAGACGGGCAACTACCAGTTGTCTGACAGTTATCCAACTCAGGATTAAGTAGGAGAGCTTTTCAGAGTAAGTACTGCATAAAGCAGCATGCAAACTCCTAGAAATACCTGTATCAGTATATAAACGCAACACACTGCCATCCAAGAATCTCCTCAAATAACTGTTTATAAACAGGTTGTATGAAGCTTGAGTGGCTGAAAGTTTTCCAACATAGTTTTGTACTCAAAAAAAATAGATGCCTCAATATTTGACAATAATATTTTGACTAGCTTTCTCAGATCAAAGGGAGATCCCAGCAGAAATCTGCCTAGGTCCTTACCAGTGGCTCCAGCCAGCATGAAAGCTTACATTCCTCCCATCTGTTGGTTAAGAAGCTCCAGATGAACTTTTAGACTCCGAAACACATACAGCTGAGAACCTGGTAACTTGGGAGCTGACTTTTTGGGGTTTCTAGCTTTTCATTATTTAGAGTTTCTTGTTATTCTGTTTTACAAGTCCCAGTACAGTTCATTGCTCTGTCCATGTGAGGGGGAAAGAAGAGTTTTGATTCCTCTTGTTCTCCTGACTATACTTTAATATAAAATATTAACAAAATATAATATTATCCTTTTTGAGGAAAATGTGAATTTAGCCCTTTGTTTTGAACTGAAAATACTTAAAATTCTTTAGTCAAATGTAAACAGAGTCTCAATCAAGATTAGGACAGTCAGATAACAAGCAGAGAATATACATTTCAGGAAAGGTAAGTCACATTAAAGGTAGGACAGACTTTTCTCCTAAGGGTACACTGATGCTGGCAGGAAAAGCTGCAAATGAATTAGCAATAGCAGAACCAATTCAGGTTGCTTTATGAGAGTTGTGCAAAAATACAGTAGAAGAATCTTTCAGACAATACCAAGATTAGGTCAAAGAAAACCAGCAGACATAAAAGACATGCTCCTTGTTAAGCAAGACTGGGTCATAAACATTAAGTTCATTCAAGGATAACCAAGGTCACAGAGGACAGACAGTAAAGATGGAACATAGTAATGAAAGCCAACAGAAAACATGCAATTGAGGTTGGTGATAAATTTGAAGATTCAAGAGAAGGACACCTCTTTCTCATTAATTAGCAGCTAGTTAATACCTAAAATAATGTACTATGGATGATACATTCTATTTTCTGAATATTTATGGATCCCAGTTTGCTCTGTGCTATATAAGATACACAAGAAATCATAAATTTGTTGAAAAAGTGCAAGTTATACAAAAAAATATAATTCCTTCCCTCCCTTTCTTAATAGGTCCATGTTCTGAACTCTCACAGACTTTTGTCTTCTGGAATGTGTTCACACTATAAAAAAGGGGAACATTTCAACTAATTAGGAAACATCTGAACTGGGGAACTGACTTTAAACGATTTGCCTCCCAACTTTTGTTAAAATAACAAGTTGCTCGATTTTCACTAGGAATTTACCTTATATTGAAATCACTGCATGAAAATTAACTGAGAGGGGAAAGGCCATACAGGTGGCTGCCAATGCCTCTGTCTGTTTTCACAGATTCTGTTGTATTTTCATTACCACGAGCCAACATAATCCTGATCAAGAATTAAGTTACTAATGATACTAAAAGTCACTCTATCTTTAATAGATGCATTTTCCAAGTAGTGCATTTTAGGGATCATCATCACAATGCAGTAACCCTTCTGGAGAGAACATTTGGGAGAAATAAGTCTCACGAGACCACTGATTTCAGCTTTCTTTAAAGCCTATTCCCTCTAACTAGTACAACCTCCTTTCAGATACTTGTAGACAGCAATAACTTCAGCCTCCTTTTCTCCAGGCCAAACAACCCCAGCTCCCTCAACTGTTTCTCATATGATTTACTCTCTAGACCCTTCACCATCTCCATTGCCCTTCTCTGGACATGCTCCAGCACCTCAATGTCTTTCTCATACTGAGGGGCCCAGAAGAGGAAACAGTACTGGAGGTGTGGCTTCACCATTGCCCAATACAGGGGGACAATCACTCCCTTGGTCCTGTTGCCCACACTGTTTCTGATACAAGCCAGGATACCATTTGCCTTACTGTAAGTGAATTATTCTCAGTATTGAAATAATTTCATATCCTGTCTTAAGAATGTTGCATTAAAAACAGCCATGCAGAGAAATATCATTAGAAATACTCAAAGCATAATTATCTGGTTCTCAGAGGTCACATATTGAGAGACTGGATGCAGTCTAATGATGCAAGATTAATTGGTCTAGCAAAGATAGAGCATATATTCTATTTAAATGCTTCTAGTTCTGTGTTAGCTTGTGTGAAGCTAGGTCAGTTCTTTGAGTGCATCTGAATGCTAACTGAAGGCTAGAAGATGCTTATTACCATCAGTCTCAAAAGCATGTGTATTTTCACTCAATCATCTCAATTCAATAAATCTTTATTCGTTTTCATACCTTCTGTGTTAACCATTACACTGTATATGAAAGAGTTTCTCTCAATCTATCCCTTTTCACAAAATATCAATAGACCAAACAAAATCCTGACTGCAAGCCAGTTCCCACAATTTCTGATGTTAGCTTAGGTCTTTTCAGGGGAATAGTTTAATAGAAGCTCAAGAATATCAGTTTACTTCAGCACACAGTATCTATCTGTGTATTCATTAGCACTCCACCTTTGCAACATATTACATAGCTACTTAAAGTAATCTGAATCCACCAATTCACAATGAATTGAAAGCAGCAAATTCTTCTCAGCCTCAGCTTTCCAATGCGACCTTTGTCATTCAGTAGGAGACTGCAAAATATTATTTCTGTCCAGACTTTTAAGGTGAAACACCTAGAAAATTACAGCTACTCTAATTTAAAATGGCAAGTGTAAAATTTTGGGGAAGTTCAAAAACATCTGAGAGCACCAGCTGTGTTAAAGCCTAAGTTCTAAAAATAATACTTTCTTTTTTAAAAAAGCAAAACTGAGCTATTGAGAACTGTTTAAAATACTAAGAATTACAACCCAGTAGGTACATATTAATGGACATTTTTTGCATTCCTAATCACTGATACCCTTAAGCTTCAGCCATTTCTACATTTCTGGTCAACAATCCTAATCAGTTTTACATGACATTTAGGATGTGTTTACATCACTTCAACTTACTGACATTTAGGATGTGTTTACATCACTTCAAATTACTGGCAGGATGCCAAGGTTATTTATTTTAGATAAAACCATTTCTACTAGGCCTTCAAAAAAGGCCCTTCTCCTTCCCATTTAGTTATCACAATTGTAAACCAGTTTTTTTGGGGGTATACCTTAGTTCATGGGTCAATATACCCTCCTATCATTCTAAGAAACACTTAACTAACAGTTCTAGGCACCAACTCAATGTGTTGTTTAATTTTAGATCTACTTCTAAGGACCCAAAGTCTCCCTTATACACTGTCAAGTAAGACCAAGCACTAAATGTAATAGCATTAGAGTAAATACCAGGGTGTTTAGTTCTAAGTAACTAAGTCCATTGTGAAATTTTAATCCTAGATGGTTTTAGGTCCAAAATTCTATGGTAGACGCAGAACTGAGCTCTGTGTTCTTCTACATTCTGTCATGTTATTCTAATCAAAGCTATCTAATGCGATCTTGCAGAATCCTTGTGTAGGTAGTTTAGGGTAACAGGCTAACATGTATGTCTTACTCCATCAGAAAAACTGAGATTTACATCCACATGAATTTGTTTTTAATGATATACAAAGTTTTTATAAACAAAACTTCCAAACTCTAGACAAATCATTGTACAAGTACATAGTACATTCTATTTCCTTTATTTTCTGATTTAGCATCTTAGCCAAATGCTTCACTGAAGACATGCAAGAATTATCCTGAAATATGTCAAACATAAGATAGTGCCAAAAGGAATGGTGACATTACGGAAGGGCAAGAACTTAAAACTGTGCACAGGCTGCGTGTGGCTGGTGCACACTACAGAAAATGTATGTGGCTGAACTCCATATTTATGGATACCATACTGCTTCACTTTGATGTGGTCTGAACCATCTAACAATATGGTTTGGAAGACATGACATTACTTCTTAAGTTTGTCAGTCTTTACTGCACAGCAACTGCTAGCGATAGCCCTCAGCCACACAAGATTTGTATATTTTTGAAAATAGCATAAGGAAAAAATATCTTCTGGAGAAATGAAAAATAAACAATATCTCCTGGGGAAATATAAAATAAACAATAAACAACCTGATTATTAGGATACTGCAGAAAAGCATTTTGTATTAATTTGACAAGATGTGATTATATTCATTGTACAGTAAGTAAAATATATGATACAGGTTCAATCTGTTTCAGCTTTTCTCAGCAATACTGCAAATATTGTGACTACTTCAGTAAAACACATTTTGGTTACTTCAGGAGTGTGAGCTAATAAAGTAAGTTAACTCAAATGACATCTCCTCATTTTAGTGGAGATTAGCTAGAACTTTCTTGTTGCAGAAGATTGAGGTATATGTTGAAGGAATACACGCCTTCTCCTCCACCATCTCCTTCCCCCACAATCATTGCAATCTAGTATAAGCAGCAACTTTTTCATCAAGTTATGGCAACATAACTTGAGTCATTCTCCACATTACTTATAGTTCAGAATAAACTCATCAATTTTCACATGGAAAAATTTAAAGGACTACAACACCATTAATTCATTTGTTCACTGCTCCTCCAAAATACATTTTTACCTAGCTACTCCAATAGATCCAACTGATCCAACAATTGAGAAATATTTTTAAAATTCCTAGACACAGATAATTTTCTGACAATACTGGTCAGAAATTCTGACAATATTCCTCATAGTTTTACCTCAAGTAGAACACAGCAATTGCACGGACTACTAAAGCAGATTTGTTTTTCTAGACTCTAGATTATTATATCTAAATTTCCATGATGCATGTAAGTTTTCATCTGTACAGTGGATAGTGATATTAATATTTCTACGTTATTCCTAATAGTTATACAATAAAATATTCTTGATGATTAATTCCTTGATATTTAAATGCTGTTTTGACACCTACAGCACTACAGAGTCACTATTACCAAAGGCAAACAGGACTTTATGAAAGGGCTCCCTGAAGCACTAGAACTCTAGGTCTATATAAATATTATCCACATAGTTTTATGGAGTATTCGATGTGTTTCACGGACTTTCTGGCAAGGGCTACAAACCTCTGCTTCCCCATGTCTGTTGCTGTGAAACACAGGGCCCAGTTTTAAAACTTTTATAGCACAGTTGTAAGCATCACCTACATATAAAACCAGCTTGGCACATCTTGTATGCCATAACAGTCAGGCTTGCAAGGAAACACATTTCTACAGAAAGAGAACACGTGTTCAATACCCAAATAAGTATATACAAAACACATATGTGTCTATAAAAAAACACTGCCTGTTTTTAAGTCTAGAAAGCACAAGAAATTAAAATGAAAATTTTATAAAAAATCTGGTTTCATTTTAACTGAGGCAATGTATTTCTGTGATAGCCATGAGGCACTGGTGATTATGTCAATTGATCCTTCACTGCTCTGTCAAAGATTGATCTTTCCCTCCTAACATCACCCTTTCTCTCAAGTAGTAATAATCCAAATTATCTAGACTGTATATTTTTTCAAGCAAGGCATTTAATAGAAACACTATATCCAATAGTTGGTTACTCACACAGCTACAATCCACTAAATATTAAGAACTACCTGATAAAGTAGTTATTTTGTTCATTTATTTCTATACCCCCCTTTTACTATCTCCTCTCAAACAATATAGTTACTACAACTAAACTGAAACCAGCAATTAGCTATTTTTAATTTGATTAAACGGGGACTTACTAATATTTCTTTTAAGTAGTATTCTAGTTTATTAATTTTAAGTAATTGACATTTAAACTGCCTTGAGTCTCTGATGCATCAGCTTAGATGTGTAAATATAAAGATACAAGTAAAAATAAATTTGAAGGTCTACACAAGCAAGAAAACTTCTGGGAATCTAAAAAGTCTAACATGCCAGAACTATGACTACCTAGTGTGTGATATGCTCTCAAGTCTGAATTTTATCTATTTATCAGCTAATGTGTATCCCTCAAGAACACCAATTACACATTTTTTTGGAGGTAGATATACCATCTTGGTTCACTCACCTTAGGCTAGTTCTAGCATGATCCTGTGAAGTATTTCCACTGTATTTAAGTGCAGTGTGGATAACAGGTCCATGGCATCATGTATTTTACAGATCCATCTCATCTAGCTGCATTGCTTGTTAATGGAAACAACCAGAGTTCCTCTATAAATTATTTTTAATGTACTATTAATAGAGGGACCTTAAATTTGTATTGGTATTCACTAGAGCTATAAAGAACATTGTTATCTTAGTATTTACTTTACAGATGAAGTAGGAACAGCTACCCTGACTTTCTTTTCTAATTGTGTCTGTTGATAAGGCTTTAATAAAGATACTGCCATGCTTCCTGCCTCTCACTCCATGACTGAAGTATTATGGTTCTCTATCTTCTTGTAGATCTGTAGGAAAAGGAGGCTCTTTTTGTGCCCAGTTATCACATTGAACTAAATATACATTAATGGTAGAATATTGTGCCATTGTGTCAAATGCAGTTATACACTGCTACAGATACAATTAACGCATCATGCAGTAATTGTTAAAGATTGAAAGGTAAGACCATAGTAAAGGTGAAAGGCAGAGACAAGACAAATGAGAAATTGATCAAAAATGGATTCACCTAGTTCCATTTAAAAGATGAATTAAAAATAAAAATCTAGTAAAAAAGCAAAAGGCAAGAAAATTAGTAGCTTACACATGAATCCTTAAAAATAGAAAGTTCAGTTTAAGACTGAATCAAAGCTGGATACCAGTTAGACATTCTGGTTTGCAGGAACTCCAGCAACTGCTGTGCTTTGTTTTTGTATTTTGGTTTTGTTTGGTTGGTTGGGTTTTTGTGTGTTTTTTTTTTTTTTTGATTATCCTCAGAAGAAGGCTGCCCAGAAGTAGCCATTTGTGAGAAGAATTCATCCCAAAAAAGGATGAATTTTTGCCATATTTCAACAGAATCAGAATTTTTGGAATTCCCCCCCCCAAATGAGTAGGTATGCCTAGTCTGAGCTATTACTGCAGGATGTTTTATAGTACATATGCACAGTCAGAAAAACTACGTAGCATAATGAGAATGCCCATGGCATTACATTTAAAGAAAAGCTAGCATTTTAAATCCAGAAAAAGCTTTGCTATGCCAGACACCTAAAAAAATCCTACTGTAGTACATTAAGACCTGATCAGCAGCTTGTGTATAGGCAGGAGACTGTAATTTCAGAAGACAGATATCTTACAAGGCCACAGTCACTTTACAGCATGTGCCATAGGAAATGAATGAAAGCTTAACATATGAAGCTATCCCAAGGAAGTGATTCTTGGGAACTGGCAGAGATGGAAAGAGTAAAAATTAAAAAATTCATCCCACTATTTTTTACAGGGCCCAAAACAAGTGCCTGAAGGAGTATAGCCACAAAAGGGAGTTTAACAAATCTCACTAGAATGATAGGAGATGATTGCCTGATGAAGATGCATCCTCACTATAAGGGGCAGGTTCAAAAAAAATTTAGTCAAGACAATCACCCAGGAAAGTATTTTGTGGAATCCCAACCATACAGGAACAGCCTATGAACTGAAGAAGCTCTATCTAGAAAGACACGTCCATAAAACTAGTAAAACTTAGTGCCTAAGCTCATTTACAGTCCATGAGTCTTCTCAGCTTTCCTGGTAGTAACTTCCTATGAACCTCGTCCCCTGGACAAGAAAAAATATTTGAAGATAAATACAACTACACAATTAAGTGCATTAACTTTTCTAGGTGGTACTGGTACTTCTGTTTATTTTCTTCTGTTTGTTCTTTTAAAGAACTGATCATCACTCTTAACCCATCGAATCAGTTTCCAGGCTCATGCACACCTTTGCCTACTGTTTACTTAAGATCAGGTTCTCCCTTTTGCACAGTGTCAAAGGCACTCAGGCCTTAGAAAAAGTTGAACATTCAAAAAAAGTATCAAGGATTTATTCAAAGAAAATGCTTTTCTTTCACATAAATATGGAGCTCAAAGTTACTTAACCTCAAGAAATTCCCTCAAAGTACTGCTTTTATGAACTGTAAATAATTGATAACTTTTTTTAATTTGTTAGCAAAAAAAAAGCCAAGTACTTGCCCAGTTCTTCTGTTATCTGAATATATATATATATGAAATTGAAATACTCCACAATATTGAGACATTCTGTTTTCCATTTAGAGATGTCTGAAGGCAAGGAATTGAACATCCAAGTTTCACTATCTAGATAACTTAATTCTTAGATATAAGCTATTTGATGTCCTGTCTATATCTAACTCTTCATACCTTTTTATTATTATATTGAGAAGTTAATTTATTTTTTTTTCTGTAGAGGATCCAAAAGTCAAAACATGTACAAAGCAGAAAGTTTTTGAACATGAGGAAATGGATAGGTAGCAAAAATAAAGCAAGGTAACAAAAAGGTGCGATCAGAGAATTGACTGGGAAATAAATAATATTGTCTGTGTTTAGCAGTTCAGCTGAGAACATGTTATTTGTAGACTGTATGGCTGTATTTTAGAGAGAATACTTTAGCTTGTTTGGAAGCCTTTAAAAGAAAATATGGCATCTGGAACTGGAAATCTATCATAATGATTGGTGAACTTTTCACATAAAAGCTGTTTTGAAAAATAACACAAGGTATAATCTGTGTTCACTGAACTTCAGAGATGCCAGTGCTTTGGTAAGAATATGGAGTCATTAAAGTCGAGAAAACTAGAGACACACGCAGTTAATCAATTTATTCCTGCATATCATATCAGGATACAAACTTAAATGAGCTTTGAAGACACAATCCTAGCAAGTTAGCAAAGGTCAGAACTCTGATTTGTCCCTATAAATTCAGATTATGACATCATTTTCCATATTACACTTATGCACACCACCCACAATTCCATACTGTGGCACACATGGACTGACACAACACAATTAACCATATATCACATTTTACTTATAAACACTTACAAACTGACTTAAACACAGTTGTCACTACTTTCCAGTATTGTAACAACAAAACTATCTGAACAAGAAAGGCCAGCCTCAGTTTAAAAGTACTGTACTTATTCAAGTACATTACACTTATACGTACTGATAGATGGATACTACGGACAGAAGACAAAAGATGACATTTACTGAGAGAAAAAAAAAAATACCCTGTAGAGCTTCTGGTCTTTTAAATTGTCCCAACCAAATAAAAGTACTCAATATGCTAATACCTGCTTGCTTGTGGTAACTCTTAACAATAATACTGTGACAGTCCTCATGTCACTACTCAGTGATACCATTGTGCATATTTAAAGTATAATGGTATCATTGTAAAAGCACGTATATAAAGCAGTCCATTTCCACAGAACTTCCTTTTGCATAACTGTAATGCACTGCATAATCATGGTCCAACTCAGCTGTTAGTCTGCAGGCTACAGACCCCTCTCACCATTCCTTAAATATGCTCATGTAAATCATCAATAAGATATGTCTTGTTGGCCTAGCAGCAATTTCTTTTTGACTCTGCTTACATATTTAAGTGCCACTTGTTTCACAGCAATACACAAAACCAAGTTATATAAGCAGCAAAAGTAAAAGACTTCCGATTAGCCACCTCTTCCAGCTTTATTTTAAATCTCAGGACATAAAATAGTCAATGGAGATCACTTAGCAATACAAACCACTTAAAAACAATAGTTTACATTACAAAAGTGCTTCCTTGAAATATATAATTTAATCTAATGCATCTACACTATAGCAGTCCCAATCCCAATTTTGAACAAAACATTCAATTATAATGAAAATATGAATACCTTGAAATGAGAACACTCCAGCACAAAAATGTTGCAGTCTGCTTACCAGATACTGTACGGGGTTACAATACAGCATATGCCTGCACCCCTCCAGTGTAGCCCTTTCTTCTCTGATCTGCATGGCAGCCTTTACTACCCCATTTACAACACATGTGTTGCATTCATGCACAATGAAGAAGCATAATCAAATCTATTACTTGTTGGGAAGCATCAAACCTTTACCTCCCTGCCAATCCAACAAGATAACTGGTGAGCTCACTACTCCCACCTTAAACTTCAGCTGGGCTCATTTATTTCCCAGGAGACACATTCAGAAAACTGACAGTTACAAGAACAGTGGCAGGTTAGCAAGAGCTCATTTGGGGGAGGGGAAATTCCAAACCAAGAAAAGCTTCTCAAAAAAGGTTAATAGCTTTCCAAGCTTACATGTAGACTAAACAAGGACAAGCCTAATAAAATTAATTGCTTCACAATAGCAAGCTTTGTGTTTATATTCTGAAAATACTATAAGCTGTATCTGCTTAAAACAATATTGAATGGTCAGGTGGTTTGCACTTTTAAAGCATGTTAGCATAATCAGCCTTAAATTAAAACAGATGGGAATGCAGATATGTTAAGGTTATTAAAGACCTCTAAAGGATAGAGTTAAATAAGGTTACTTAATCCATCTTAGAAGGGTATTATGAATTGCATCACTTACACAAGAATAGCATTCTTGTATCTATTTTAGATTTTAAAAGACTAAATAAAATTACCAATACAACGTAACCAATGGCATGCACATAATGTGTACTTACTAGCCTTGGTTTTTGAGAGAACAAATAGAATCTTTCTTGATATTAAATGGCATTCATACAGATCTTTTAACAATAAAGACGATATTCTCCTAATGTTGCAGTACATAGTGAATGCTCACCAATGAGAACAATATATTAGAATGTTAAAAATCAGCATATTGTATCTCTTTACAGAGAATGAGAATTCTACCACTAAAACCTTAAGTATTAGAAGTATAGACTTTTCAGAGATTCCTCTAAACCAAAGACCAAAAACCCCAAGCCCTTCAAAGCTTTCTTTGATATTGATACTTGATATTTGATATTGATCTTGATATTTGATATTGTCAGCTGTGCAAAGTGTAATCTAACAATCTCACAATCTCATCTTCATACATGCAACATTTATTAATATGTCTTTTAAGAGCTTGTTTTTGCCACAGTAACTATAATAATAGTACCTGGTTGACATACACAAGTAGAGTAGTAGGAACCTGGCCTCAAGCCTCCACTAATGTAGCAATACCCTGTTTTCGTCCTGTGAAAAAATTTTCAGCTCAGTGGAGTTGTCAAGAAGCAGCTAAACCATCTTATAGCCTGTTAGAGTTATATACAAATCAAGTGGTAAACATGGTTAAGAGCCTACTCACATCGGAGGGAGAATAACCTCAACTCACACGTAATAATAACCTCACTCTCACATGCTGAGACTTGCCAAAGCTACAATGCTATGTCATTATGTACAAAAGCCATATGATATCCTTTTTTAACCATTCTGCCCTCCACTTTATAATTCCCAGATTAACAAATCCCAGTTCCCAAGGTTAACTGAAGAGCAAGTAACAGTTCCGCCTCCCAGACTCACTTTTCTGAATTTAGATGCCTATACTGAAATAAATCCCATTTTGCAACCAACTTGGAAATTATTTTCAAGGATTTCCAACATCAAGGTGAAAGGTACACAGATAGTTTAATCCAGTGGGAGCACCTAATAGCTAAAGTTCTGGCCTTGTAAACTTTAAGTTTTGAAAGTGAAACTGAGGCTTTCAAAATTCTTCCATGTCTCTATTTTTGAAATTAAATGACCCAACACCTATTTTTAGTGTACAATTTGCAAATAATTTTGACATCTTTACCACTTTTGCTGCACTAGAAAATGCAAAAATGACCAGGAATCAACTTGTTTACTTCATTGCCTTTGTAATATTAAACAAAGCATTTTATTCAGCTATAAATTACATACGGCTATTTGAAGAAACCTCCATTATTGAAGTTTTCCTTGTGCATTTATGTACTGCACTAGAGCTGCACTAGGTCAACCATCACCTACTAAAATATTCAGCTACATTTGCCCAACTGTAGAGCACTGACAACAGCTGAGCATATTCTAACCATCCACCAGGACTAAAAGTAACTGAATTGAAATATAACAGCAGTACAATTCACTAAGACTAAATTCAATCAGCACTCATAAGGAAGGGGGATTAGAATTAGCATTCTAAATCTTGTTTGGTAGGTCACATATACACTTTCATTTCTACCCAATAGAGAAAGTTGCGGTGCAGAATATGAAGTGGAATCTTCACCAGCAATAAAACACATAATGCCAAAGCAAGTATATTAAGTGAAATTAAAATGCAGATAGCTCAGATAACATCAACATCTATAGAACCAGAAGAAAAAGTTAGACTTACAGGTTCATTACAGAAAGCAAACATCAAGACAAAAGAAGACCTTAATCTATAAAACCCTACCACAAACTTTAATACAGAAAGAACTAATAAATTAATGTCAGTATACTGCTCCTTTTCACTATTCTAGTTAAAGGTGTTTTTCAAGCAGGTTCATACATGGTAGAAGTTGTGGCACAGGCATTTTTTAGGCATGACAGATATATACCAGTTTGCAAATAGCCTAAACTGACTGGTAAGTGACTTCTGGTGAGCTATGTCAGTTTTCCTCATGAAGTTCCCTTAAAGAAGAACAATATATTTTTTTAAACCTGCCTTGTAAAAAAAGAATTAAAAAGTTTCATGTAAAGTGTTTTGGTGGTGGTGGTGATGGTGTTCTGTTTGTTTGTTTGTTTGTTTGGTTTGTTTTGGGGGGGGTTAGCAATATTTTGAAGGACAGCAGGAAGAAATGAAGAAGAGCCTGTATTCATAATAGATCCTGGAAGCGAATAGGAAACATCCCTCCAGTCACAACAAAAGCATTGCAGAAACAAGAAAAAGCATGTGCCACAAGTAAATTTTCTGTCATTATTAAATCAAAATATCAACATTAAAAACAAAGATCTGCTACTTCCCTTTACCAAATAGGTCAAGTTAATAACTAGTGTGCAATAACCCCGTTCTTTGCACCACCTTTACAGAGCACTTTAGTTCATGTTTTCATGAACTAGAAATTCCTTTTTAAGATAGAAAGCAAGACTGACAAATGTCATATGATTCTAGAAGCTCTGGCTGTTAAAAAAATCCAATTGCTTCAAGTTAAAGTAAGATGTATCATAAGTTAGAAGGTTACTGCTTGAAACAAGCATTGATCAAGTAAATGTTACAAATATTTAACAGCGTAAAAATGAGTTAATTTTTCTGATTCCACTGTTTTTTGTGGGCTCTATTCTTTTTTCCTTTAAAAATATTACATGCTACTTGAAGGGCATTTGAAAAATACTAGTTAGGGTGTTAGCAGGCTAAGAGCTAGTGGCACTGACATGCTGTTGCTATCTGAGGCATCAGTCCTACAGCAGACTCAATTCTGCATTGGAACTACCCCTGTTTGCAGACCTGGGGCACTACCAGAGCTAGAAGGGAGAGAGATAGTTGGGCTTTAAGAAAAACATTTGTAATGGAGATTGTAACATTGCCTCTTTTCTCTGCTCTAGCCACCACTTGCAAGTTCAGCCCCACAAATTTGTTGTGTACCTTTAGGCTACCAAATACTGAGTTGTGTAGTTCTTAAATGGAAAGCTCTTCTAAACAATTCTCAGTTATTTTCACAGCACCTAACTTTCAAAAAGGTAAATAGCTATGAAACTAGCATCCTTCTACTAAATACAGTGTTTCTGTGCATTACCCACAGGACTCAGCTTCAAAGTACATGACGTTTTCAACACTGCTGGAATACGAAGCCTTGAGCAGAAGTCTGTGTTAGTATCCTGTATGTCAAAATGAAAAATGTCACAAAAAACCAGCAGCTGCTTCAAAGAATGAATAAAAAGTACAACTTTATGATTAAAGAAAAAACCTAAGAGGTGCTCATACCCTCAGGGGACTGCCATTTTCTCCAATCTCAGAGAGTCTCATTAGCCCTTCAAGTACAACATATGGGCCTATGTAAGGCTACACTGTAGAAAGCAAAACTAACAGAGATTCTAATCTCCATTAGAAAAGCTTAAGAGCACAACATTCATTTATTTAATCTAATATACCAGGGTCTTACAAAGTCACAATTAAGAGAGCTTTCAGAGTCTACCAGCCAATTCGGAAGGCTGCTAGGGAATTACGATGGCATTAAATATATTTGAGTTTATATTGACAATAGCACATTGCTTCGAATAACATTATTGTGCAAGCTTCCAGTTGTTCATGGTACTCCCCCACTTACTATTGGTCACAACTGACTACTGTAAGGCATAAGGCAAGCAGCTGTTTAGGGCAAAAAAAGCACTAAAGTCTTCACCGCCTACTTCAAACTTAACAGAGCCATGGAAGCACTCGGAAACTCTTCTTGCCTCTGAGAGAAAGAGGAGAAAAGAGTCTGGAACAGAAAGTTACATAACAGTAAAACTGTGTCCTGCCTCAGAAATATCTTTACCTCTCAATTCACAACACATGGGGCAGAAGGACCAGACCTGACAGTTTCTCTCCTCCCACCTTTGCTTCTGCTACATCAGTTTTCCTTTATCATTAAGAAGCTTTGGATCACTCTAGATAAAAATGCCCTGGAGTTAACAAGGAATGTAATTGCTGAGTGGGCAATTACAAGAACAGATAAGACTACTGGTAGCACTTCATCCTAGTTAAGAATACCTATGGGATCAATTGAAGTTTGTGGTCAGTTGTGTTGAAATATCATTTTTAGTACAGTAGACACTTGGCATTTCTTTCACAAAAAACTGCATTTCCTAACTTAAGAGAAACTACATTGTTCCATCTCTTCTCTCCCCAACAATGTCTTAAATTGGAAGTTTCTAGGAGACAGGGGATGTTCAAAAGGGATAAATGACAGTAGTATATTAGATATAATTATTTAAAATATTCAGTTTAATATTATTAAACAGAAGTGGACTACCTAAGGGTACCAGGACTGCAAAGTCTGCTTTTGTCTTCATCTTAACCTGTCAGCAGATATTATGGAAGACTCAAGAGTAACTTTTTATCCTATCATATTTAATTAGGAATTATCTTACCATTGTAGTTTTAAAACTCATTGCCTCCAATCCTCACTGTGGATGGCACCAAGGCAATTGTAACTCCAAGACTGTATTCCCAAGAAATGCAAAACAAGCAGCTAACTAACTTTGTTACAGCAGTATGACTGAATCAGTATTCCCAGTGAAGAGTTAGAGAATCTTCAATTAAGCTACATGCATGCAGAAATATCTGAAAATACCTACTCTGAGTGCTACTACAGAGGCTTTTTACTTATTGGTTGGTTTTTGAAAGGTCACTTTTATATTTCTTGCAGTAAATGAAGTTGTAACTATAGTTTAGTTTGGCATCCAGTTGGTATTTGATTGGCTTGATATTTTTACACATACACTACTCTTCAAAATCTGAACTGAAACACTTCACTGTTTCCTCAAAAATGAAAAAATTAAAGATGTAAGAGTCTCTGAAGAAATTCAAATTCTGTACCTCTACCAAAGTTGATACAGTTTCCGTGAAAAGCAAACTCCCCTCTAGCCTTGTGCCAATAAAACTGTGCAAATAACTCCAGCTCATATTCCACTCCACTAGGATTCAGCTGCTTCATAATAAATGGGCTATACTCTAACTCTTGTGCCTTGCCCAGCAGCACTAGGCAGAGGCATTACGTTGAGATCAATCAGGTGGCTAACTTCTGCCTTAATTTATGAGCCAAGCATAGCTTGCATTTTCACTAATTTGCCACAATAAAAAAAGTTTGTGCTCTGGTAGTTTTCCCACACTTTTATCATAAGCACCACAAATGCATAAAACATTC
This sequence comes from Corapipo altera, assembly GCF_003945725.1. Classification (NCBI taxonomy): domain Eukaryota; kingdom Metazoa; phylum Chordata; class Aves; order Passeriformes; family Pipridae; genus Corapipo; species Corapipo altera. Next base: position 7,278,302 of record NW_020884876.1, on the reverse strand, counting down.
TCTCAACAGCTCAGGAGCCACAGACACCAAGAGCACTTTACCAGCAATAATCAGCTAGTTTTTGAAGCACATTTGCCGCAGAATATCCGACTAAGTCATGGCGGTAAAACTAAACTCCATCTACAGATGCTTATCCACAATGAAGTCAACTGTAGTTCTTACTATAACATTGACTATTTCTTGACACATTACAGTGATTTTATCTATACTAAGTTCTTATTAGGGTGAAGCCTAGTCTTGCTCTGTGCAACATATTTTTCTTCAGCAGAATTAATGTATTTTGGTAAGCATCCAATTGGTGGTATTTTAGTTGACTCTGCTTTCCTTAATCCAATATTATGAAAGCAATAAAAGGCTTGGAAAAAGTGTAGATTTACTGAAGCAGTTCTTGTCCTTAGAAGTAAGCATACAACATTTGTTTGTTTTGGAGGTGGGGGTTAAAGAAAAGACATCTTGACTATGTTCTCAACCCAACTCAAATCTTCTATCACCAATTCAGTACTGAAATGAAAACTCACAGAAATAATTTGTTAATGACTGACTTAAATGAAACATTTGAAAGTTAAGCACGTGACAAGCTACCAGGGCCAGCAAATTAAAAGCTTAATATGATACACATTTGAATTTCATTCATAAAGCTTTTCTCCTCCTAAGAAAAAATAAGACTGTATTCAATCTCATCAGCAATGTAACTAGGAAGGTGTGGTAAAAAAACAAGGTAAAAAATCACACATCTACATAATTCACAAAATCTTGAAATAGGAGAAAACTGGGCAGAAACAAGCCTGCCTCATTCACACCAGAGAATTAAGTTTTAGGAACAGTAAGATTTTTAGTCAGGCCTACAATTCAATTACAAGGTCCAAAGCTTTTGTGGTTTGAAAACAAGATTTCATAGCTACTAGTGCTCACAAACTTGAGGGCTGTTGGGTAGATATTGCAGCAAAGAGTTGGACTAATTTCCAGAAGGAACAAGTATTGCCAAGTTAAATGCTCTGCTTTATGGTAGACTGTAACAGGTGCTGTATTTTGACACTATAGCAACACCCAGCAAGTTCTTATGGTGAAATTCAGTTTTTCTAGGGTTTAAGGTGTTCAACCTTTCCGTAAAGATACTAAAAGCTCACTTTCCTCATTTTGCAGAAAGTAAAGGATACAGTTAGATTATAGAAATTTGTGTGGCTCTTTATCTCAAACAATATCTGTATGCTATCTTTCTCCATATTAAGGTCTTTCATTATCTTAGCCCATCATCTTATTAATAGATTCAAACTTTTCAAAAAGGGATAAAAAACCTAAAAAATTAGTGCTTTTTAACAGAAGTCAGTGTTTTTACTTTGGTACACTACTGCTAAAGAAACTGTCAAAAGGTTGACAAGAGGAAAAAGGATATAAAGTAAAGCAGTGTTGGAACCTTTCTAGGAAGTAAGTTAAAATACTCTCCAAACCAAGCCCTTACTATCTATCTTGTTTTCTTATAGTTGTTATCATACCTAGTAAACAACAGCTTAGTAAGAGTCATCAAGGAGCTACTCATTCCACTCTGGTTATCAGGTCTATATTAAAAGTTTCTAAGGGGGAAGTGTGAAACATTAGGAATTAATCATTAGCACCCTAAGAAGAGCCAAGAATAAACAGTTGCATCACTTCTTGTGCTTTTTGTAACTACGATTATTTTGCAACTGCACACATAGAAAGAAACAACAAAAAGCACTATGTAACTATTTTGCATTCAAGCAGTTCCTCAATGTCTTCAAAAAGTTAGACATTATGGTTTGCAACCAATCATGAAAAAAACCCCATGAAAAATAATTGTCCATTGAAGCCAACAATCTGTGGTTTTTTTCTTTTTTTTCTTTTTTTTTTAAATTAGGATTTTAAGTTAGATCAAAGCCACAGTCATAGGTTTGTAAGAAGGTAGCTTCTCTCCACACTGGAGAAATGTAAGAAGCATCTCTCCACACTGTACCGAACATAAAATGTCCTACACAATTAAAACCACATCACATACCAGCAAAACCTTCCTGAGGCCCAGGCAACCATGAGGAAGCCTTCTGGATGTGATGCTGTTTGAAACTGGAATTTGTTGTGTATGGCAACAGTCTAAGTGGCTCAGAGCCTTCTGGAAAGTGCCTTAAGGCATGAGGAGCCTTCATTGAAGTGGCAGGTGACTTTATGAGTGGCGTTGACAGAAGGAGTATGCAACAAGGGTGGTGTGCCTGAACAAAGGTCCTTGTGTGGGAGCTGTTGGTGTGGGCTTGTTGATCATAGTTTGATAGCTATGATCAGCTATCCTTGGTAGTGGTGGGCACTGGTGCTTGATACTGTTTGCTGGGGGGTGGTGGGAGAGTGGGAGAGTCTTGTCTAGCTAAATGAAGTACGTTCAGAAGGTCTTGCAAAAAAGTAACTTGTGGAGAGGAGCTATGCCCAGGCTTGGTAGGTGCCTTACAGTTCTGCCTCTGTTTGCTGGGGAAGCAGCAGGACTGTATTTGGGTGAGCACAAGCTGGGTGCATGGTTCCTTGTGAAGCATGCAGTTAGGTTTATGAAGGGACCAGGAGAGGGGTGGTACGAAGGGAGGTCTCCTTAGGAAGGGGTAGATGCATCTGGGTATCTCCTGTGTGTCCTGTACGCTGTGAAGGTGATGGGGTAGAGGGACCGTGGGAGTGGTGTTCACAAAGAGTGTGTCTTGTTTTGGGATGCATCTTGGCAGCTAGGATCCTTGTAAAAAAGGCCCTGTGATAGGGGGCCCTTTCCCAGGAGTGGTAATCAACTTGAGAGTGATGCTGCAGAAACAGTGTGCTACAAGGCCTGTGTTCTTGAGCTAGCATCCTCTTGTTAGGAGGCATTGGTGTGGGCATGTGTTAAGGGAGAAGGGAACCCTAAAGGTGGAAGGTGTTACCTGTGTGTGACTTGAGTTTCCTATGGGGTGGCAGGAGGGTGTGATGGTGTTTAAACTGAAGTAAATTGTGGAGTCAGAGAAATAAGAAAAGGGAACAGAGAGAGAGAGCCTTGTGCAGGAGTGGTGACCATGTAAAGGTGATACAAGAGGCAGGAGTGTGCAGTGGTGGCAACAGCTTGTAAAGCGTTGAGGCTGTAGAAGGAAAGGTGGGGAAAATCTCTTTAAGCAGTGGTGCACAACTGTGCAGTTTTCATGCACCGTGAAAGGTGCAGGGTTATGCAATGGTATTATAAATTAAGTGCTTCAAGTCAGGTGGGGCATATAGTCTGGTGAAAAGGAACTTGTGGGCAAGCAGTGTCTTGCTGGACAGAAGCAGGTGCCTGATATGGAAATAGTTTGCTGTGGCAGTGTCAGGAGTGTCTAAATCCCTTTGGTCCTAAAGGATTCATGGCCTTTTTAAAAAGAATGCTCCTGGGTAGGGTGTAGTCTCCTCAGGGAGAGACAGTGCCTGTGTGCAGTTTTGTAAGCTGTGAAGATGACATGAAAAGGAGAAGTGTGCGCTAATGATTACATTTATGAACTTAACAACCTTGTCTTTAACGGGAGTTTACAGTCTAAGGAAAAATGATGTCAAGTGGGGATGGGCAGAATCCTCAAGGACTGACAGAGGCTCGTGCGGTGTCACAGGTGGAAAAAGCCTACGGTGGTATTCACAGAGTAAGGGGCTAGCTTTTGGGCAGTTGCACACTTGTGAGCAGTTTCCAGTTGGTGTGGGACTAGTAGAAGTGCAGCTGCAGTAGTGTTCGGAGACAGGGTCTCCTCTGTTGGAAGCAGAAAGTGTTCACTGCAGGGTGGTGAGAAAGCTTTCCACAGGAAAGGTGCACACTGGCATATGCCTTCCACATATTCCATCCTTCCTGGGATGGGGGGTAGGAGGGGGGAATAAATGGTGGTAGTGTGGAGTAGAGGGTATGATGGTGTGTTTCCAAGAGAAGTTCCTCAAGTTTGACGGGTGTTTGGATGAGCCTAATCTCCTAATTCAGGAACTGCTTCAGGGATGGGGAAAGCCTTCCCCTGGAATGGCAGATGCCTGTATGTCTCCTGTGTGCTGTGAGGGTGATGGGGTAAACAGGAGCATGTGATTGAGTTTGCAGGTTGAACGTCTCAAGTTTGCAGAAGGGACCTGTCGCAAGGGCTGGAGCTTTAGCTGGGGTGGTAGGCAGAGAGGCTGATGGGCTACTGCCATTTGTGAAAGGTGGCAGGAGTTTTGCTGCAATGATGATTGTGAACCAAACAGTGTTTGTATGGGCTTGTATTGTAAAAGTGTCCACTGCAGGAAAGATTAGCCTCCCTGAGGAGGGGCAGATGCCTAGGTGAGGTTTACAAGGTCTGTGAGGGCAGCAGAGCTGGCAGGAATGTGCAGTGGTGATGGTGTTTACCTGCAAAGTGCCTTATATGAGAGGCATTTGGGTGGGCTTGAAGTCTCTGGAAAAAGGATGGAGAAAGGAGGCACAGACTTGCCCACAAGGAGCAGATGCTTTTGACAGTGGCAGGGTGAAGTGTGCTGTGGCAGCATGGGTCCATAGGTTAAGGGATTCAGGCAAGCTTTTCTCTCGTGAGAAGTGAGTTGTTGGGGGAATGGCAGCCTTCTGTATGACTTGCACATCCATGTGTGCAGCTTCCATATGATATGAAGGTGGTGAGGGTGGCAGGAGAGTGCAGTGATGCTATTCATGAGCTGAGTGCCTCATGTTTTGGTGGGCTTGTCCTCCAAGAGAGGACCTGTTATCTGGGGAGTCCTTACCCATGAGTTGACTGCCTTGTGTTTTGAGCAGCTTTCTAATCTTGTGAAAAGCAGCCCTCTGGAATGCATTAGCTGTCCCTAAGTGAGGCAGAAGCCCTGAAGAATGGAGATGTGTTGGAAGGAGCTTTGTCTAGGGGTGATAGGGGATTCTGAGGCAACATTTACCGGGCAAGAGCTTGCTATGGTCATGGCATCATGAACAAAGTGAAGCCTGCTAGGAATGTTCTGTGAGGTAAGGAGAAAGCCTTGTCCTGGAGTGACCACTGCCTTTGTACAATTTCTATTTGCTGTGTGGGCCTTGTAGGCAATAGCAGTGTGATGAGTGCAGTGATTTATGTTTGAGAGGATTTCATCATGAAAAAAGGCCATTCTATCAAGTGGGGATGGGTGGTGGGCAGACCCTGGCCTGTGAGTGGCAGATGCCTGCAACAATGGCATAAGCTGCAGGAGTGATGACTTGAACTTCCATGCATGACCTTCTTAGTTAACTATCCACCTCCCTTTCCTGCATTTTAGGTTAATTTACAGGGAGAAGTAAAGCAAAAAACAACCTTAGAAACAGTTAACATCGTGTGTTGTCTTACCCTCTGTGGACTTTTCCAGTGCTGCTTTTCTTAGCTGCCTCTTAGATGCTTAAACAGAGGCAGCTTTCTCTGGAGTCTTCCACCCACTTGAGACACTCTTTAAAATAAGTTCACAGAAAAGTGCTGAAGCCCACCTCAGACTTCAGCTTCTATTCTGACTATTCTCTTCTTACTCCCTACTTTAGAACACATGTTTTTAGGGCTATTACACTTTGATTTGTCATTTCTCTTTCCCATCCTTCTCTACTTTATTATGGTCCAGCAGAGGCACAAGCTACACATTCCCCAGACAACTCATATCCCCTCCCAGCACCTACCTGTTTGCAGTTACTTGAACTCAGCAGGGATTTCTGTTCTCTTTTGTATTTATGCCACAATCCAGATGGAACCTGGAGGATGAGCTTGTCCAGTTAGGATTTTGCAAGCTGATTCTCTGAAGCTGCAAGTACTTGTGGTGCCTGGAAGGCTCTACTGGTATGCTACAGCTGGCTATAATTCCCAGTTTAGGAATCCCTGACTTTGATCTGTCTACTGCTGATGGTCTTTTTCGAATTTGAACTGAGGTTAGTATGGGTTATAATTTAACTTGATTGGTATGAAACTACTTTCATTCCAAATATTGTCGGCTGCGCCAAGCACACTGTTATTCTAGGAGTATTCAGAGTCAGGGCAAAGGTGACTGATAATGTCCAAATTTTTGTTTGCTGTGGAAGGAGGTGGTGGGCAAAAGTTGAAAGGAAGAGAAGAAGGAAAATCTGACAAGTGAGTATGGTACTCTAACAACTCAATACTCTTTACTTGAAATGTAGGTTATAGGGTCATCCTTCTGAAAACCTACCAAGAGTAATTATTATAAAGTGTCTTCATGCTGAATGTTGAAATTCATAACTGTATAGATTTATTGGTTTTGAAAGACCCTGTGTATGCTGCTATAGCAGTCCCCTTAAAGATAATATTGTTTTACATTGTTATTTTTCATGGCTATTTAAAATTCTTCTAGATGTGATTACAAAAGCTTGCTGCAGCAATAGATAAGGATGGGATCTGTCACCTGTTGCACTCAAAGTTTCAGTGTTCTCTTAACAGCACTATTTTGAAGACTTCTCTCAGCTATGCTGTTACTCAGCTATGCTGGGTTTGTAGATCTAATTTCTGAATTGCAGATTCAGTTTATTGTGAATAGTTACTTTATAATTTTACCATCTTGACTCAATTTTTCAGCTTCATTTTCTTTCTTTGGAAAACCTACTGTGGCTTCCGTATTTGACTCCTCCAATTCTTTGAAGCGTGTCCTCAGGCATAACTCACAATATCATTTCAGAACAGTATTTTAAGTTATTATCTAATTCACAGCAGGGTATATTATTCACAAAATATTTTCCAGAATGATTGTTGGCACGGAACAAAACAAGATTAAGTATTGTTCACAACGGGTTGCTTCAAAGTTGTTTTGATTTTTTTAAATTCTTGTGTCTTGTTTTCAAAGACAAATGTGTGGTATAACCCCAGCCAGCAACCAAATGCACACACCTGCTCACCTGAAAGGAACTGAACCATTTTGTCACCCATAAAATGAAACAGTTCTTAGGACTTGCTTCTGGATGTAATTTAATACCCTGAATCTCAGAGCAAATGTGTAAAATTCTGGCAGACTGAGATACTCTGTAATGTATAACTTTATATGTAAGCAATCTGTTTCCATGAAACTCTTGCTGGGCAAGATTTGATCTGACATCAAGCCGTCTGAATGAAATTCTGAATGAAGTGTAGTTATCTGTGAGGATAGAAGCAGCAGGTGAAACATGACAATGCAGTAAATTCATGTTCATGTCTTTTGGATAGGAAAGTATTTTTTGATTATTTTTTTCTGCATAACAGTTTAGTAGATATTGTTTAAGAAGGAGTAGTGGAAAACAAAAAGTTTTTCATAAGCAGTAGTACTAAAATCTGGAATATTTCAAATAGTTTGGATAATAGAAAAATATGAAAGCCTCGAGTACAGCAAAAAGGAAAGATCTTGTTAGCTTTTAGCAGGCTTTATCTATGCAGAGATGTTTGCCTGTATTCCCTGCATAACATTACATTTAGATAAATATAGTAATGTAATAGTCTGTGGGCCACATCCCAGGCTGCCAAGGTGGTTCACCTGGCCTGCATCCTACTTTTAACCATCCAAGAATTTCTTGGCCTGAAAAAGGAATGAGCCACAGTCCAAATCCATATTCTGAGGGTAGCTGCTTATTTGAGATACTGTTGGCTTTCTCTTCCTGCCAAAGACCAAAAGGAAGTAGGGAAGTGTTTTGTGATCTCTGCAGTAAGTGTATTTCTTCTGCAAAGTTTTATACCTACTGTACCTACCTAGTAGTTTGTGTCATGATGGGAGACTGTGCTGGTTTAAAAGTAAACCAGGAGAAATGAACCCAACTCAAGAGAAATTACAAGTCAGAGTCACAATTTAGTAAAAAGATTATAAGTACAACGATACGGAGAAAAACTGTTTTTTTAACCTATTAAGACAGATGTATAACCCTGCACCCTGGAACAAGGACAGAACAGTGTTTGTTAGCCCCTGTGCTGAGCACCACGTGGCCCCCCTGGGGGCAAAGTAAAAGGAAAGGAAATCTGATGGTCCAGATGATGGTCACAGTCCTGTCAAGAGTGGTAGCCACACTTCTGTTGGACTTCTGGATCTCCTCTGGATCCAACAAGTGGTACCAGAAGTCCCAAACTCCCAAGACTATATATGCTCAGGTTCAGGTGGGAATGTCCAATACCTCCCCCAGGGCAGAGTTTCACAATGGGTGATTTAACTCTGCCAGTCATGGGATATTTTTGGTATCTTTTATGGTCTAGGTCATTGCAGCCGCCTATTATGCTGGTTCAGTATGACCCATTAGAAGAGATGACCCCTCAGGCTGAGTATGAATGTGCTAATGCCTCCCCTGAGGGGAGTTATCACAGCTGTTATCACAGTTATTAGCATGAAGAAAAAGAAAGCCCCTCGCAGGGTTTCTTTAACACCCATCTTGTAGCCTGAGGTGTCAGGTGTGCCCTGGGCAGCTGCTGCAAATGATCCATTATTAACTGTCCATCAGAAATGACATAGACTGTGTAGAACACACAGTTTTGGTTATACCCACGTAGTGATAAACTGGTCCCAGCCCCTGTAAGTAGGACAGAGACAAACTGAGGTATATTAATCTTATCTCCACAATTGGCAAAATTAGCAGGAAGGCAGATGCTCTGATAGAACTCTTTTATTACATTGAAATTGTGTTCACAGTGAGGGAATGTACCTACACAAAATTCCTAGGGTGGAGAGGGAGTGGGGAATTTATGCACGCCTGACAGTGTTGTAATCAACATTAAAAATTCTCTATTTAGACTAGAGTGTTATTCTGAACCAGACTTTTAATCTGCTTCTAACACAACAGAAATCCATATGAGTACCAGTGTCTGAATCGCACTGTAAACTTGAAGCACTATTCTTAATCGGGATTACAAAAAGATAGATGCCAGGGAAAGATAGATGCTTAATGAAGATGAGAAGAAGCTTTAAGGCCAAGGAAGCTGCCACTGACATTCAACTAAGTTCAAGTGCCTAGCATGTTCTATTGGATGTATCTAGAGGCTCAAGGCCAGACAGCAGGGAGCACTAAACCACAAGGGTGTTAGTGAAATTTACACTGGGTGATGTTGTTCATATATTGGAGTGACTGGAGTACATCGAAAAACAAACTTAATGTGATCCATTGTAGCAGCATTTTTTCTCATGGCATGGAGGTATCTAAAATATGAAGCTGGTGGGGTGTTTAGTGGGAATTTTCATCAGAAAACGCTAATTAAAAAAAAAAAAAGGAAGGGCTTTTTCAAAAGAATATGTTCTTCAGGGAGTCTTTGAGTGTCAAGAAAGAAAGTCTGAGAGCCATGGTAGTACTACAGTCAGAAATAAAATAATGGCTGATGAGGATATTAATCTAACTTCAAGCTGTGTCCAGGGTTCTGGGATGTCCAGCATCATGTAATTTCTGCTGGAAATGTTTAGTAATTTGCACAGAGAAGGATAGTTCCAGGACAAGACATGTGGAGAAGCCCTAGACAAGTGATGTGCATAGGATCATCCCCCTTTGTGATAGGCACAGGTTGATGTCCTAGGTGATGCAAAAAATTGAAGGAAGGCTCCTTCTCTCTCCATCTCTTCTGGTTTAGACCTCCTTTCCGCAAAAGACTGAAAGTCTGATTTATGCTTGAGCCTAATGAGAAGTTTTGGAATATAAAATACATAGACATGACTTTGAAAGTTAATGTTTGACAGTATCCCAAATTACTGTGAGGATTAGCATGAAAATTTACTTCTACTGAAAACCCTTGCAGTATTGTTTTTAAGCAGGAATTTGCTAATTTTTCCAAGCATGCTTTTCATATCCACCTGGTTTGTAATATTCTACTTGATAACGCATACTGAAGTGCTTGTCAGGCTTATTAGGATCTTGGTTGGTTAGTTTCAAACAAATACAAGTAAATATTTATAAAGCTTCTTGCTGATAAAAAGGAAATGGTGAAATATGTGCAGCATAATACTATAGCTGCCTTGTTGGTCATCAATTCTTTCTGTCCTTGGAAGTGTGTGCATTTCCTGAACATGCTGTAACTCATCACTATTCTATATTGGTGCAAATTCCTGAAAGTCAAGCAAGCATGCTTTTTAAACAGAATCCTTGGCAACAAGAAGAAAGAAAAAAAAAATTCACAGGGCTTATTTTTCTAAAGATTGACAGAGGCTACAAGTAGAGAGGTGAATCAAGTAAGCTGGATAATGTCCAGAAAGTGAGATTAAGAAGAAAGGAAAGAATCTTAGGCTCAGGCAGCAGAACGATAGAGTAATTTTCTAGGACTTAATAGCGTGACACCAGTGAGCCTTTTAGTTCTGTCTGCCAGTGTATTTATTTCCTTTCTAACTTAAGTTCAGTTTGTTGTACTTTTAATGCTGTCCTCAGCAAAAGAATGAGTCACCTCTTTCAAATAGATCCATGTTCCAGAACAGTGTAAGTTTTTATACATTAACTGAACAGTTTTCAAAGTTGGGAGAATGCAACACAAACAAGTTCTTTAGAATATACTTGAACTGCTGTTGACCACTAAAGAGTTGCAGCCAGATCCTTTACTAATGCAAATGGGTATAACCTCCATTGATTCCAATAGGGTTGTGTTGAGCCTTTGCGATACAATAACATACCGGGTAGGGAACTGTTACCACCTCATTTTCAGTTTATGTTGAAAAGGAGTCTTGTAATATTTTCTCTTAAATGACTGTATAGCACTGCTTTCATCTGGCTTCAGATGCTGAACAAATGAAATTCTTTTAAATTTTCTTCTGCTCAGTAAGTATTGTCAGCCTGGTCAGTACTGCCAGTCATCTGAAATGAGGTTCTTAATTTACTGAAGCATTCATGAAGTTTTTGATCACCAGAACCCCGAGGAAAGCTCTATTTCCTATACTTTTATTCCCAGGTCCAGCATGCAGAGTCAGTAGTTCATATCAGCTCAGAAAAGATGGAGCAGGATATGTCCAGCTCGAGGACTGAAGAGAAAACAAGTGTTAGATTTCTTATGCCTGTGTTGGCTGCTAAGTGCTGTGTCAGAGCTAAAAATGGTGTTGACAAGGAAGATACCATATTACTGTTGCTTGTGAATGACTCACTTTATCACTGTCTTCAGAAGGAATAAAAGCATTTGGATGTCAGGAAAAGTTTATACTAAATGTGGTTGCTTCTATTGAAATATGAGGTGTTTAAAGTTCTGTAATTTTTTTGACTTTGCCAATATACAGAATTTTATTCAGTTACATGATCCTACTTTTTCCATATGTGTATCATTTCAGTTATGTAAAAAGTATATTCAGAGGAGTATCAAAATAAAGGTGTCACTCGTAATTTATTTGAATGTATTTGCATTTTTTATTTCTATTTTATTTTTATGTACATAAAAGTAATAAAACTCCAAGAGACTTCTAATTCTATAACATTGATTTACATATATTAATTTTATGGTTTTACTATATATAGTATCATGTTTCCTGTATTTTAGTTGAAAGTCAAATGGATGAGAAAAACGTCAAGAAAAATGACAGCAGAGGAAATCTTGCTTCCTCACCTTTTCCTAGTGCAAAAAAGCATTTACAGCAAAAAAATGGCAGTAGATGTTTTCTTTTACTGATGTGAACTTGTAAGTTCTTAACAAATTTAATTTAATTTCTTTATTGATGACTTTGAAAAGCTCTACATGATGGTCACTATAAGACAAAGAACTTAATGAATTTGGGCATTTGTACTTAGAGCAATGTCCACTGATCAGAAGCTGTTCTAGGCAAAGTAATCTAGGATGAAATATGATGAAAAGAATAGTCAACCAAAGCCCTCACTTCAGGATGTATTAACAGCTTTGGCTAATTAAATTCAAGCACTACATAACTTATTCCCTCTTCTAGTTCATATAGAGCTCTGCAGAGCAGACAATACCACGCTTTAGGTCACATTTCTAATTCTTACCTACTGCCAGACACTGAAAAGAGTATTTATTTTTCTACTCTAGGCTACCAGTACAATACAAATGGGTTACAGCAAAAAGTCAGGTTCCTTCGGAGCAAGTGTTAACTCTTGATTTCAAATGAACTCTACCTTGTTCCTGCTGGAATATGACCAACTACATTTAAAGTCTAAATTTGAATATACCAAGGTAGACTACCCCCTGCACTGATTCAAGTCTGCTACAGTATTGCATAATCTACACTATCTCTGTTTAAATGCATGCTTGATGATGCTCAAATGTATAAATAAATGCATTGACATAGGCTGTTTCTGTTTCTTATTAGCACTGTGTAAAGATCTCTGCTAAGACTCATGGCTTTCTAACAATATTACCAGTGAATTTGGCTTTCATTGTAAGTGGAATATTTGGTGCTTTCTTTTAATCAGACTCAGATGTGACCAACTGAAACCCATTAAAAAGAAGCTAGGTTGGCCTGGGCTCTTCGAAATGGATGATGTAAAGTCTCATGGATTCTTTGTAGAATCATAAAATAGTTGAGGATGGAAGAAGGACCTATGAAGACTGCTTAGTCAAGCCTCTGCACAAAGAAGGGTCACATAGAGCAAGCTGGTATTAGCTGTGTCCCCTCTGCTCTTGAATATCTCCAAGGATGGAGGCTTTACAACCTCTGAAACACGTCCCAGTGTTTCATCACCCTAAGTAAAACCTTTTTTGTTTAAACAATTTCCAGTATTTCTGTTTGTGTCCATTGCCTCATCCTTTCACTGGGTACTACTGAAAGGAGTCCGGCTCAGACTCTACATCCTCCCATTAGATACTTCTTCAGGCTGAACAATCACAGAACTGTCAGTCTCTAACACGAAAACCACTCCAATCCTTTAATTGCTTTTACTGGTTTTGCTCTGGTATATCTATATCTGTTTAGTACCCAGGGAACCCAGAATTGTACACAGTGGTACAGATGTGCTCTCAGTAGTGATTAATGTAGGGAAAGAACCACCTCCAGTGCCTGCTGGCTAATGCCACTCAAGATGTCATCATGGTTTGCTGCACAGGTTGGGTTCAACTTGTTTTCCATGAAGATTTCCAGGTTTTCCCCTGTCATGCCACTTTCCATTTAAATGGACTCTGTGTGCTTGGGTACTTGGGGTTATTCCTCCTCAGGGGAAGCATTTTTGCACATCGCTTGGAATATCAGGATTAGCCTTCAAAAGTACTTCTACTGAAAACCTGTGTTTTACTTTGAGATTACATTAAGCTTCAATGGCAAAATGGTTTGGATTTGGGTAGAATTAAGAGAATCAGAAAACCAAATCATGACCTTGCCAACTCTAAATACTGCAACCTTAAATCAAAGCTTGTGGGTAAGTACAGATGTAACATGAGTTTCTGTGGACTTAGTCACTTTGTCCTAATTTTGCCACGTATTTCCCTATTACTTCCTAGAAAATGTAGTTTTCACGTGAGAGCTGGTAGTTTTGTACAAAGTGCCTCTTCCAGAATTTATTTTCTAAAACTATTTGTGCAGTGCTGTAAGTGGGTGGCATTGGTGGTATGTACTGCTGGATTCTTGCCTTGACCCTGACAAAATCCATTCAAGCAATGATCTTTGACTACTTCTTTCCAAATCACATGATGGGCTTTTGGCTTCTGTAAAGGTTATGTTTGTTCAAAACCACCCTTAAAATTCCATCCCCAAAACCCCAAATGTCCTCTTTAGGATATCTAAAATCAGCTTCTCACATTGTGTGTCTGCTACCAAACAGAGAAAGCTTGTAACAGCTACAAATATACTGGCTGGGTATGCCCCAAGTACTCTTTCCTGTTATGGTTGACTGCAGAGGTTATTTTCCCATGTTATATATGTATGAAATTACGTAACTTTATGAAAAATTTCCTCAGACTTTTGTATCATCATGTTTTCTTTCCAAGCTGATAGCGAAGTGTATTTAGACTTTTTCCTTTGGAACAGCTTATTTTTTTTCATGCAGCTGCTGGTCACAAGGTTAGGCTATGCTTCCAGTCTGAATTATTAGCCGGAATGTCACTGGCTGCATTTTTACTTGTGTACATGCATCTTTTACTAATGCTTGATACAGGGTAGTATAATAGTCATAAGTGAAAGCGTTCTTTGCTGAATGTCATTGCAAGGGCATTTGTAGTATCAAAATGAAAGTTAAAGGCCTTAAAAGCCAGCTAGTTAAGCAGGTTATGTTTGCCACAACATATCTATTTGTTACACTGACAGATTTGCACAGAGATCTTGAGTAGCTGGGGAAGACTTAATATGCCTTAATTGCTATCAAGAAATGAGATGAGATTGCTGTTCTTATCTAGGGTCCTAAATTCTTTTCAATGCATTTCACATTGACAAAAGCATGATAAGTTTGGTTAAGCAGCTATTCCCGTGGAAAAACTCAATGATCAATAAAAAAATGCACTCCAACAAAAATGCGTAAAACACTGTACAAGCTGCAAAGAATTTGATTGTTATATGGCTCTGTCATCTGCAGGCAAACATGGTCTCAAGCCTCTGTGAAAGCATCTTTTTGAGACATTCTGAAGTAAAAAAACAACGATACCAAGAAAATTTAAATGTTCAAGCGGTGGTTTAGATGCAAAGTAAAAAGCTTTTGGATTTTCAACCAGTTAATGGGCTATATTGACTTAAGTTATAAGCCCATTTACAGCATAAGGCTTAATGATGATTTTCCAGAGGACTAACTTAAAGTTGCTACGCTTTTAAGTTAAGTGTATGTACCTCCACTGCTCTTGATGATCTGTGGTTGTAGAAGAGTTTTTTACAGCACAACAAGGCGGATATGAGAAGGGTTGATTACAGGGTTGTCTTTTAGCATGTCTCAGGGGCTCGCCAAAGACAGCTGAATGCATTCCCCACCACACTCGTGGGTAGTAGCAAGACTCACTGCTCCTGCTGCTTGGCAGGCCAGTGCAGTCAGGCAGCACTGAATGCCTTTTTTGATACACTCTGCAGCGTCCTGAACCTTCTTTCCATTAGGCATGCTCAGTTGCCCCTCAGCAAAGGAGCCTATCTTCTACTCTCTTTCCAAAGGATTCTGCTTCAGGCTGTATAAGGGATACAAACATAATGGCTCACACAAGAAGAAAAGTACTTCAAAAGCAAAACATCCTTATAAAATGTCAAACCCTGGAAAAAGATACATCTGTATGTGTACATTGCAGTAAAAAAAAAGAGTTATATCGAACTCTGCCTTTAGTGCCTAGCTCGTTTGCTTGTCTCCTTTACTGAACTTGAATAGCCACAGCATTGCATTAGCTTTCCCATTCAATATCATTTGACTTCATCCAAGTGAACACTTCTGCCATAACTTTTGTGCGCTCCTTAAACTAGCATTTGAAAGTAATTTCATAGGAGTGATTTAAGTCGTTAGCTTAATGACTTCCCATGACTAAATTAATGAATTTATTATGCAGTGAAATAAGGAATATAATGTGAATACCAGAGTGTCACAGTCAAATTGTACATTTGCTCAGTTCCAGTTACAAGAGCAGGTTTTGTATCACAGTACTGAATAAAAACTGCGTGCTGGGGAATGCCCAGGTCTGCCCTGCATTCAGTGGAGTGTCATCGCTATTTCCTATTTCACAGCTATAAGTCTACCTTTTATCTTGCACATAAACATTTGGCTGGCTTTCAGTACTCATGTTTATCACAGGACTTATGATTTTGCATAACCTGGATAAACAGAATCTCACTGTACATAGTAAGAAATTTCAAGTTAGGTTCCTGTTTCATGAATACCTATATTCATAAGCTACACGAGTATAACATTGATGCTTGTCACACACATTGCTTTCATGTTTCCAAAGACAAGTTTGGAAAGGTATGCATGAGAAACCTACTGCTGAGACCTGGGGTAGCAAGTTTCCCATAGCATTCCTAGAATAACAGAGGAAGAAATATGCAAATCACTTCAAACCCAGACACTTTGGACACAGCTTACAAATTAGTCTTTTTGGCATAAATCCTAGTTCAATAGCTTGATTATTCAACTGTAGTTTTGCACTCCTGCTACAAAAGGAAGGAATTTCAAGCACGTTGTTTGTGAGCTGCTTACAAGCCCTCCCCTATGAACCCTGGACCTTTTTCTTAACTGCAGCAAAGCAGGCTGAGAACATACCACAGAGCAGTATGCTGGAATAGTTTTTAAATGTTAATGAATAATATGATCACTTTATTAGAGAACCCTTCTGTGATGTGTTTCCAGGCACTGCTCAGGAATGTATTTATGCACACAGTACTTTATTTGCTTAAGAGAACAAATCATTTTTCTGATATCCTTTGAACTTTTCCCCCTCCTTTTCAACTTTTTTAAGTTTTTGATGTAAAACTTCTGTGAAACAGAGCAGGATAACTCACAGAGAACAGCGTTCTAATGTCTACTATAAGTATTCTTAAAAAGTCACGATCTATTCTGTATCCAAATGATTAAAACAGATCCTGTTTATGCAACAGCATTAATCATCCTTCAGTTATGTCCCTGAACTGCTTTCAGAGCTCTGATATCTTATTTCTTCATCTCATATTAAGTGTGACAGGAATGAAAAGTGGCTATAAAAAAAAGTGGGTACTACTACCCATTTTAGTTCATGGGGTACATAAAACCACAACACTATCTATATCTGGATTAAAAATCTGGATAATATTCTCACTTGAGGAGAGAATGCAACAACATTGATGGGAATAATTCAGGCATTTTTCTTTAAAACAGGCTGACAACTTGAAAAAGTGTGCTGTAAATTAAAACAGCTCATCCAAGCAGCTGTAAATTGCATGACTAGCACTTACTCAGCAAATGACTTCCTGTGGACCTCACTGACCTTGTCAATATTGTCAGGGGCATGGTTTCAGATGGAGAGAAATTGCTTTTGAGTGGTTGCTCTGAGAATGTACAAATAAGCATGTCTGTAAAGGGAGGCATGAGATAATTTAAAAATACATGAGAAGTTTTAAAGCATAGGAAGAACATACAAAAATTTTCTGTGCAATTGGTGTTCCTGATCCACAGCTTTCTTCCTTGTCTTGCTGTTTTGTGTTTAAAGCTATAGCTTTAAGAATCATTATTTAAAAAAAACCCAACAATCTCAGCTAGTTTGGAGGGAAGGTCATTCATTAGCTGTCATATTTATGTAAGAGCTTCCAGTTGTCAAATTAATTGGACTAACATGCAAAATAAGGCTTTCTCAGCCCAAAGTTTAACTCCTGATGTAAGGTCAATCTAAAGCCCAGTTCAGTTTTTCTGGGAATCCAAATCATGTGTGTTTCATGGTTGCAGTCAGTAATACTGCTGAGATGTGCTGCTCTGCAGTAGATTCCTTTTTGTACTTGTTTACCTTAAAGTAAATAATGCCTACTGAAAAGACATTATTTCAAGGCATAACACTCATTTTAGGTTTAAAACCCTGGATTCTGTGAAATTATCCTTTTATTTTTTTCCTGATAACTATTTGTAGCAAAAAATCATCCAGGTACCTTAATAGAAAATGCAAATAAGATTTGAAAACATTTATTTTTAAGTTTGTAGATAGTTTGTCTGTCTCACTCATTTTTTTAAAAATTCTTTTTTTGCGATTTACCTTTGACCTTGTCTTACAAGGTAGACAAGTTACAAGATTGTACTTTGAACTGTCTTCTTCTTGATAGAAGTGATTTTATTGGCACTTCAAAGGATTTGTTGTCTCTTACCTATTGTTTCCGGAGTATCTACTGTAATAGCCTTGGTAGTAGAAATGATTTGGAAGTTAAGCAGTGTAGCTCAAGGAAGCACCATTTGATTCAGATAGTTTTGCTACATGCTTAGATACTCCATTGCTGTGACTTAGGTAAGCCAGCTCAATGCTGTTGCACAGCTTGAAGTGTTCCTGGACTATAGAACTTGCAAGGACTATAGAACGTGCCCTCTGGATCTTTTGCATATTTTTTGAAATTTCCAATTTGGATCTTTTAACAAGGACAAACACTATGGTAATGTCCAGATTTAAAAGGTTGTCAGGTGCTACATAACTGCAGATACTGTCTGTGCTAAAGGACTTAAAACCTAATTTACACAACACTCAACTGCCTGTCACAGTCACTTCAATGGAACGAGAGAGGATGGAGAAAATAACAATACAAAAATCTGCTTACAGAAGCTGTTAAGGCCTCAAGTTTCATGGTCAGTTCACTTTTGATACAGGTGGGAAAAATTTCATAGGAGGAACTGATTTGGAGAACTAAGGAGATTCTAGGCTGTTGATTCCTGAATGCATGCACAAATGCAGCTAATAATATGTAGTATATTCTATCTGCAGGTGCCTAAGTTTTCTCTAAAAATGAAAAACAAATTTCACCTCTCCCTGTAGGATAGGGAAAATGATAAAAAATAGTAAAATAGCCAGTCCAGGCTTATACTGTAGGACAACATCAAAGAATAGAATTCCTTATCATCTGCATACTATTTGCAATACAATTTGCTCTTACTGTCATCTGTAACCAAACTAATAACATGACTTCCTACTGACATTGTTTGGGACAAAAGTATTAAATAAAAATTATTCATCACTTCTACCTTCCATTCACGTCTTCTTAAATGTAGAAACCTGTATTGAAATTTAAGGACAAAAATATTACACTACCTATACTGCCAATTCAAAACAACCTATCATTACCATGTATGAATAAATTTCATAGTTGGCTTTGATGAACAGTGTAAAGGCCTAGACTCCAATACCAGTGTTCCTACATTGTGAACTTTCATATTTGGTGTTCAGACCTGCCTGCTTCTACAAATTAGCACAAGTATTCAGAAAAGAAAAGCAGGTCAAAGGCATTTTAGTAAGGCATATATCATGGCAGTAAGCAATGTAGGCAGATAAAAGAGACACTTAGCTGAATCACAAAAGAAATTTGTCTGTTGCCAAAAAAAAAGCCTCTCAAGTGCTTGCAAATTTCTGGTTTGTTTTTTGTTTGTTGGGTTGGTTTTTGGTGGTTTGTTTGGGTTTTTTTTTTCATAATTGCAAATAATCAGCTGCCAAAAAATCATATGATAAATAGTTTGCGGGCATTCTTGAGGAAGGTTAAGGCTTGTATCTTAGGAAGAATAGCCATGTTTTTTTAGGTATCTCAGCACTGTCACGATGACGCATCTCTGAATTTTGTGGGACTTTGTTATAAAGCTGTTAAAATGCGGTTCTGGCCATATGTTACTCCTTATGTTATTTGGATAAAATTCTGGTAAATTCAGTAGCAGCAGGTGGCTTATGAGCAATGATTGCAACACACATACCAGATCCTATAAGGCTCTGGTCTTGGCTTCTTTTTTTTTTTTTTTTTTTTTTTTTTGCAGCTGAATAAAATGATTTATTCCATGTGTATTAAATGTTCAGTTATTAAGGATATGACCGTGGATTTTCTTGTAATTCTAAATTTAGTTCAACAAATTGAGTTGTGCCAGCCACATAGCCCTGATTCTGAACCAGTTGCAGGATCAGTCTTTAGGTTACAGGTTTCCTATAAGGACCTTTGGACTTCATGAGCTCCTTTATGAGTATGTACCAATTTCTAAATAGAAACCAACCGGTTCATTTGTATTTTGCAGAAAGTTACTGCTGGCATCTAGTGGTGTTCTTGGAGAGGACAAAAAACTGACAAATTTGACTGCTTCATGAGCAAGTGCAACTGCTAACCTGATACTTCAATGCTCACTTCTCAAAATCTAATAAAATGTCACATTTCCTGTTGTAAACAGCTTTCTTTGAGGGGTGGGGGGGGAGTTTGGGGGGTGAGACAGAGGAGTGGGAGTATAGTACAAATAGCAACCCTATGCTTTTCAAATGATTTTACTGTCACACAGAAAAGGTGATCTAATGCACTTCTAATTTTCTTATAATTAAAGTACCTAAAATATAATATTTCTCATCATTCTGTTATTAGTTCAGTTGCTAAAGAGCACAGTGTAAAAACATTTAAAAAGTATTCTGGATTATTTTTTTATCAATCTATTTATACTTCAACTATTAGCCATAATGAAGCAGTGACTAATAGTTTCAAGTCCCAAAATCTCAAGGAATTTCAATGAACCTATTCAGTATTTACTTATGTATTTAGCCATGTAGTACTATACAGGATCAAATCTACTGTCTTCCCTGTCTCCTATGATTTCTCCAGTGCGTTTAGCTGAAAGTTTGTTTTTTTCCCAGAACTGTTAACACAAGGAATTCAAAACAGAAAAGATGCATATTATCCATTGTCTGTTAACAAAGTACTGTAAGGAAGATTACTTCCAAAGTACATTCTTACAAGCTGTAGAAATTGCAGTTCTAGAGTTTGGGGGATACAAATAACTGTTTTGAGACATTTATCTGTATATACATACAACTGTTTTCATTATAGGTACAGATATTAGGTATATAAAGATGCTGAACCTCAATTGAAGGGAAATTAATTTGATTTATGGTCCTGTTTATGTAGATAGATGATTGTCATCTTACAAAGTGTTTCCCAGAGTTATCAGGAGCAGCCCAATATGAAAAACATCATACAACATCTAACTTGTGTGGTGGAATTAAAAGGAAAAGTCAAGGTGAAGTCATTTTTAGGGAACCCAGAATATGTACTTCCCCAATATGAATTAGACCTTACGCTTGACATAGCCATGCATGCTGGGCTGAAGGAGGTTACTTAGATACGCTGAAACTTCATTTCTTACCAAAATTCATGGATGTCCAAATAGTTGGAGCTATTAGCTAGACAGATGCAGATGATGGCAGAATTATAATTGTGGACTTAATCTTTGGCAATTAATAAATTCCTGACTAGTTTTGTTTATTCCATTGACCATTTTTAAGGCAAAGATGCCATTCTTTGCCCTGTACATGTTATAGACAGTCCCATAACAAATTTTCTTATTGCAATGTCAATGTTCTCACTCCTGTACTTTTCCTGTGTAATATTCTGTTTGCTTTTCGATTTTTACTGCAGGTTTTAGGTTCATTACATTGTGGGTAATGTTTTGTGGTCTGGGATAGTGGTCTGTGCTGATGTTCTGTGGATCCTTCTGATCAAGATTGTTTTTGAAGAGTTTGTAAAAGCAGGAAGCAGGTCTCAGTGACATGGACTGTCACTTCCAGGTTTTATTTGGCAAGATTCTCTGCAGAATGTATATCAGCTCTTGCAGAATCTTTTTAGCTCTCAATATCTTTTTTAATTAACAATGATCAGCAATTGGATGCACAACAAAGTTTCAAATGGATATTAACAAGTCATTAGACAGATCTCTGTGGTGACCTTCGTCATCTTCCATATTTCCTAGCAGTGAATGGTAAATCCTTACTTCTGGTAAATTACGTCAGAATCCACCCAATGAAACCTCCCGGGGGCAAAATGTCAATCTTAGATGGAATTTTATTATATGTTCTCTTCTGATTCCTGATCCTTATGATTCCTAAGTTTCTGTCTGCCTGGGATGAAGTCTCATTACTACAGCAGGGACCCATATTTTAAGTGTATAATTTCTGTATCTCATTTTCCATTCTTTGCATAGATGCACAATACACTGGAAGATTTCTTTTTGCCTTCACTGCCCATTTATATTATCATCAAATACCCTCTAATATTTGAGAAAATGGAAACCCAACAGATAATCAGTTTCCAATGTTACAGACATGCTGTTTCAGTTGTGCTAAACAGAGAGGTGACTCATACTTTCTTAACATTGTTCTTCAGTTTTAACTTTCCCTAATGCAAATTAGTCCGAATGTTATGCTGTTATTTTGTTAAATTCCCCACTGGATCAAAATTATAGCCAAGTTACTGAGGCATTAGGAATTAAATTCCCTTATCAGTATTGGCTAATGGAGAACAACACAGACATTACCATGCATGGGACCATATTTATATGCAAATGTCTATCTGTATTTGCAAACAAATATTTCCAAATTTATTTTGTATGCTCAAAGCATTAAGCTCTAGGCAAAAAGAAACTGATCCCAGTGAATGCATTTTGTGCAATATAGAAAAAAATGGTAATAGTCTCTAATTTCTAGACATTGACTCAAGCCCGGTGCTTTACATTTTGGTTTTAAAATGTTTTCTTGGACCTCAGCTTTTGTAGATACATTGCTGTTCAAAACAGTCATATTTTAATACATAAAACTTGTCTTACAAATTCAATGGAATTGTAAATGCGTATCAACTGTTAAACCTAGTATTTTTTTAGCCAGTTACAATAAGACATACTTCTCTATTTTTTGTTCCTTTGTTCTGGCTAGGAAAAGGAATCGAAAGATATTGTTCCATGCTTTATTTATAGATAAAAGCTTTCACAATCTTAATCTTAGAAAAGCAACAGATGCTTCAACTCTGCAGATAAATTTAGTAATAATCTAATGCACAAGTGTTCGGATTCTGTCCTCAGATTTTAATCTAACAAGATTACAGTCAAAGCCTGTTAGTTTTTCTAGCAGTTATGATCGACCTTTCTTTTTTTTCTTCTCAGTGAACAATTTCCTAACTTTCTCTGTTCCTCTTGCAAAGAATGGGCTACAATGGTGCTGTTGACAATGGACCTAAAAGAGCTGTTGATTGGATTCAAATAGCTGTTGTGTTCACTTTGATTCAGAATGAAAAATTTTAATTTTAGACACCTGTAGAAGTTTTATTTTAAGAACATTGAATCATGTTACTTCATCATATACATTTACTCAGTTCATAATTTTGTCTTATATTTGTTACATTTAAAACATACAGGCCCCATTTACCATTACTAAAATAAACTACTTCTAGATATCAAAATTTAATTAGAAAGTTGAAATGATTTGGTATTTCTTCTTCAAAAACTTTGTCCAAATATTTGTTCCTTTAAAACATCTGGTTTTCTAAGGACCGTTA
Source organism: Corapipo altera (assembly GCF_003945725.1). Lineage (NCBI taxonomy): Eukaryota > Metazoa > Chordata > Aves > Passeriformes > Pipridae > Corapipo > Corapipo altera. The sequence goes on along the minus strand of NW_020884876.1, from coordinate 7,255,556 downwards.
CAATTGCTTTGACTGTCCTGCCCAACAAACCAAAAACTATAACTAAAATCATATTTTGTTGCTTTTAGTAGCTAATCTAAGACAAATTAAAAAAAAAATCTTGTTGGGAGCAATGTGCAATTATCCTTGAATCCTTCACAATAAAACAAAGCATTGCCAAAAATCGCACACAATTAATAGAACATACAGAAGCAAGATCATCTGTCTGAAGTCCACTAGCACCATGTAAACAGTGATATTTCCATAAGGCTCACAAGGAATATTCACTACTTTTAAAAGCATGTTCATGATTTGACTGCTAGCTAGTAAGTGAAATTAGATGCAGCAATTTATATATGTGGCTGCTGTGATACACCCTAGAAACTTTTTAATACCTGGCAGTTGATAGTGTCTCCTTTCGTACCACTGAAGTCAGGTAGGGTTGAAAATATATTTATTTCGGTGAGGAAAAAAATAACCTAAAGAATAACTTATTGCTACTATTTCCATATTTTTATGACAGACAATAGAAAATAGGTGTGGACAAGACATGTACTGGGGCCATTGTATTTGAAGTTAGCTGTCAGCACAGCCAATTATTTCTTTGGGGTAGGGAAGTAAAAAGGGTGGTTTATCTAGATGTGTTTGCATATTTATTCACTACTGTGCATCTTACCTTCTGTGAGCTCCAAGTGAATCTGAGCATTTAGGGCTTTGAGGCCACAGTGACTACTCAGGAAAAAAAATCTGTGCAAAAAGATACTGGGTATAACTGAATAGATATTTTAGTAAATGGAAAGATAAAATGCAGTAGTGGCTCTTTTAAATACAGCTTATCTTCAGAAGCTAGAGGCTACACTGCCATCAAAGGCATAGCCTTTGGTGGGAAAATATTCCTAAAAGTGGAAGGCTTGTCCTAGTGTTGGTTATCTGTGTTGCAAGCATGAATGTAAATCAAATGATGGAATTTCTTCTTTATTATTAAAGTTTGCTGCATTCACAGTGAAACCATTTAGCATGGGAGCCACTGTATATGATCTGCACTAGGATATAGATTTGCTGTTCAAAATATATCATAAAAACATAAATGAAAATTTGCCAAAAAAAGGGGGAACATCAAAAAAAAGGAAGTGATTCTGAAACTAGACAATTAAATTCTGCGGGGAGATGCTGTTAAATAGAAACTACTGTACATCAAAATATGCATGCTTAATTGAGAAAACTGGAAAAGAACAAGATTTTAAGAAGACTGTCACCTTTTGGGGAGAGTTCCTAGAGGTAGAAAAATATTTCCACAATACAAAGGTATCCAATTCCTAAATCCTAACTTCTTTACTACGTCAGTATGAAAAAAAGCTAAAACATTTAATAGGAAAAAAAATATATACATAAATCCAGTGCTGCAAACATGAAACATCGAGATACCTCTTTTAAAAAATGTTGACATAATGGAGTGAAATGTTTTGACCTTCTAACCCTGTCTAAAAGGTTAACTTAAAAGTGACTAACTTCTCATTTCTCTGGCTCCACAGTTCTCTCTTTGGTATTAGAATTCCCTGGATGGAAAGTAAAGGCACTGACACAGTACATGTATGAGTAGTGATGCATCCTTGTTGGAGCAGTGGAACATGCAGAGAAAAAGGTTGCAAAGGCTGCCTTTGTAACTGTCATAAAAAAGAGAGGAGAGGTGGTTTTGAACAGGAATCCATCCTAGAGCTGAAATCTTAGTTCTCTAACTCGCCTCCTGGCTACGCTAAGTAAAGCAACCTAATTGTACTGAAATGAGCTATCATAAATTGGGCCAGAATTTTTCAGATGTGATCTGTTCTGCTCTGATAATGTCACTTATTCTGCAGGTGCAGTTGATCTTTACAGTCAGTGCAACACATCAGAAAAGCGTACACCATGGTGTCAAAGCTGATGAGCAAATGCAGTTTATCTGTGCATGTTCACTGGCATTTTGCATGTTATCTTCAGGTAACAAACACTTAGCCAGAGCCACTGCTCATGGCTGGCTACTAGGTAGCTTAAATCTCAAACAATGTCTGGAGTTCCCAGCTACGTGCTCAGGTCATGTTAGCAGCTTTTATTCACAAACATTTTTTTAACTCCACAAAACGAATATAAAAGAAGTGCATGGAAACAAATTCTCCTGTCTTTGAGGTTTGGGAGAATGCTAATGAACACAGTCTGCCTGCCAGCCCTCAGGTACCCTTTTCCACATTTGTGTCAACTCTGAGCCTGATCTCTTGTTGGGCTTTCTGGACAGTCTGGACTCAGAGATGTTTCTCAGATGTGCTGATTCAGACTCAACATGCCTGGAAAAGCTGGAGAAAGAGATCTTCGGAGAAACAAATTCCATATCAACCTCCATCTCTCCTCCTTTGGGGTCCCCATCAGCTAAGCTGGAGGCCATTAATGAATTGATAAGGTTTGATCATATATATACAAAGCCCCTAATACTGGAGATTCCTGTTGAAGCAAGCAACCAAACCAATATGCTAGTGAAAATTGAGAAAGAATCTCTCTCTTCATCTGAAGACAAGGCTATCCCTGAGGACCCAGCATCTGTGAAGGAAGAACCTGTAGACAGTTTCATGCCTGAACTGGGCATTTCTCATTTGCTTTCTTCTCATCCTAGCCTTGAAGCCTCAAACTACTTGTTGGATGCCTGTAATGACTCTGGGTATGAAGGATCCCTGTTGCCCTTCAGTGATGTCCTCTCCACTTGGCACTGACCACGTGTGGGAGAATAGCTTTGCTAGTGAACTCTTTTCCCAGCTGATCAGTGTTTAGCTTGGTAGTGTTAACTCCCCTTGGGTAACATATGCCCCTTTGTGATGTGTGTATGGGGAAAATCAAGTGTATTCAGAAAAGTGTTGCTCTCTTCTACTCATGCTAGTAGATGGAGTGATGGTATGAAAAAACATAGGGTGTCCTGCCCTGCCCCTCCATCAGTGTTGGCTTATGAGCGAGGAAACTTGGTTTCTCAATAACTTGCTAATTCTATATGAACCTGAAAATGTTAATTTTGTTTTACATTTAAAATTTTAACACCAAAAACTGCAGTGGGATACTTATGTATAGACAACTGGAGTAAAACTTTAATAGTCTCTACATCTTACAGCTTTACTATGTAAATGCTTGTTTTCCATGTGCTATGTAGAGTTGCTTTCTCCATTCAATATTTAACTGTATTGGTGCAATTAAAATGCAGTGCAGCTCACTGACCCTTTTTTGCTTTAGATCTCAGTGGGGAGGGGGGAGTATCTGGGCCTTCCAGAACTTAAGTTTAGGTTCCTCAGTGTCTCATTCCACCAAAAGGCACTGATAAGCAGCACTTGCACAGTGTCTGTAGCTGGATGCTGTAGCGGCTTCTTCTCGATGTGGTGCAGGGGTTTGTGTGAGGGCCAGAGCTGCTAGTGCAAAACCTTCAGCCTCAATAAGGAAAGTGGGTGGCAGGAGCTTGAAATCTGAATAAAGTCACAGTGGTGTCACCCTGGTGTGGCCAGTAATGCCAACCAAAATGCTCAGTTGGAGGGGAGGTGGGGGCAAGACAGATATGGGGTGAAAAAGGTGCAGATTCTGTGTTAGCACAGGATATTCTGAAGCATCAAATGAACTTCACAGAGAGAATTTCAAATATCACGGCAGGGCTCTCTGTTGTCCACATCCATTTAAACCAACACCACAATATTAAAAACACTTGAAGAGACAGAAGAAACTGAAATTTTATACTGAGAGAGCTGTCACAGGTTTTTGCACAGCTGCTCTTAGTTTCAGTGCTATTTCATGTTTTGAATCCAATTTTGACAAAAATAACTTGGGGTGGGGAGGGAAGGAAATGGGGGAAGGAATGAGAGGGCTTTGGTCACTAACATTGAAGGAGATAGGACTTGGATTACGAGCTTCTTGTAATAAAGCATTCCATCTGAATAGTGGATAGAAATAGAGACCACAGCTATGCAATGTAACAAATTTAGATTAAATACGCGAGTAGTCAGAGAATAGGTTGCTTTACTTTCAATCTGGCAAATAGGGATGACTGCAACAGGACCCTTAGTATCAAATAAATTGTTGTGAGTCCAAAAAGAAAACAGAAGTGAGGATTTGATCCATGGTTTTGCATTACTTTTGTTACCATTATTGGAATTTCATAGGACATTAAATTAATTTCTTAACTAGTGGAATAGATGAGTAAACAGAGTAATTGATGGAACTGTCTCTGTGCAGTGCTGAAGTATGTGTAGGCAATGTGTGTGTTGCTGTGAATTTGACATTTGGGACTGAGTCACTGCAGGCACAGCCCGTTCCTGTACGAGGCTCCTGCTTATTTTTGTGTCTTCAGGAGCTGATCCCAACTGTAGGGTAAAGTGGAAGTTTTAGTGCCATGCATAGTCTTCTCTATCTCAGGTTATCAATGATGTTTCACTTGTGATGGTTTAGCATTAGAGTTGTATTTTCTGTGCACCTTAAAAAAAGCTACAGTGACTAAACTGTAATAATACAGTAAGAAATGGTGTCCCAGCAAAATGGCTTCATTTAGCATTCAAGAACCTGCCTGGAAAACTTTAATATCCACTCATGTGTATTGGCAAAGAACGTGTCTCCAGCCTTTACGTTTAAAGGCGTAGAAATTCTGTCTTTAAGAACTTTGAGGGGAACAAGAAGGCCAAAACTGAAGGAGTAAGAAGTAGCATAGGGTTCAAAGACATGTTACTACCTGATACCTGCACAATTTTAGGTACTTTGACAGCAATGCTTATGCAGTTGCTTTTGTTTTTTTTCATGCTAGCTCAGATTAAGATACAGCAACATTAACTGCCAGGATGAGGAAGAGTGGTAAACTGCTTAAGAGAGAAACTTGTGCTCATTGTATCATGTTTCATGAGGAAAATGTGACCTTTGTTTGCAATGAATAAGGAAGTTTATGGTTCTTACATTCAGCTTTTGATACACATTATAAAGGCAGGGCCTGGTATCATATGCACACTTCATAGTGACTAAATCCAAGAACTCAGCAAGATTCGGCTTAAACTGAAGACCAAAGTAGGGTCACCTAATTCACGAAATTATAGAGGCAGAGAAAACCAGTTTTCTTTAACAAAGACACCTGAAACACACGGAAAAGCTGTCTAGGCAGGAAATGGTTGAAGGCAATTTATTAAGCTGAAGACAAAAGTTGGTTGGAAGCACTGAGACCTGCTACCTCCATGTCTGACAGACATTGAAGTCCAACAGCTGTATGTGAATGGCACACTGAAAGAAATATGAATACATGCAAGACATGGCCATCTTAAGCAAAAAATCCTGTACCAATTGTCAGTCTTGCTTATGCTTAAGCCTTCAGCAAGAAAAACCACCAGCAAATCCACTTTTGTAAAGAACTGCTTCAGAGAATGAAACTTCTTGAGAATGAAACAAATGATACCTCTGCTGCATATGACTCTCCTTTGTTCTTAAGCCAGTCAAACTGCAGTTCTTAGCTCTTAGGCAAGGTTCTCCTCCAGTAATTATTCTGAGTCAGTGGTTTAAGAAAGATCAGGGCCCACAACTTTGAGATTTTAAATTGCTTTGATTCATTTGAGTAGTTGTTGGTGGTTTGAACCAGCATCTTGAGTAAAGTGCAGTTTGATAGCTGCACATGTAAGCTTTTTTGAGTACCCTGTAAACTTAATTCAACTTACAAGCCTCCCTTAGAGTAGCCAAGTGTTTCGAAGCCAAGGCTGCGCCCACAGCAGGGGCAGATAGCAGTGGGGGCACAGATTCCCTTTTCTCCTCTGTCACTGCAGCAGCTGCCCGTTGGCACTGACACAGAGCACTGTGATCCTCAGAACCACCCGTGGGCATTAGGCAAAAGGTACGGAATGTGTGGTATGGAGCAGAAAGCTGCTGCCTTCTGCTGGAGGAGTAACTCCCCTGCAGCATGTCCTACTTCTGCAGGCAGGGAAAGCATGTCTATCCTGGGGCTAAAAACACCTCCAGGCGGGGAGTAATCAGACATTGGAATGGGCTGCCCAGGGAGGTGGTGGATTCACTGTCCCTGGAGGTTTTTAAGATGAGACCGGATGTGGCATTTAATGCCATGATCTAATAACCATGGCAGTGTTGGATCAAGGGTTGGACTTGATGATCTCAGAGGTCTTTTCCAACCCAGTTGATTCTATGATTCTATGAATCTATCAAGGTTTAACTGTGAAATGGGAATGAAAGAGGCTTTAGAGCCTTTCAGCTCCAAAGGAACTTGGTTCTGGTCTCAGTTTGTGTCTCAACTCCAAGAAAAAATACTAATTTATATTCAGCAGTTGCTGAAAGAATTCAGAGAACAGAAGCTGGAAGTAAGGGCCCTAACCTCTTTGTTACCCAGCCTACCTCCTGGGCTCCACAGCAAATCTCTCAATAGTCCCAGATTTAATGTGATATAGGGTAGAAACCAGCACAAGTTCCCTCCCTCCCCAGAGCTCCTGATGGGCAGGCAGTTAACACACTGCTGCAGGCTTTCAAACACTTTCAGTGAATAAATAGATCCCAATTTATTCTTTCCTGTGTTAGTCTGCAGCTACCCAGTCTTCACTCAAGAGGGGACAGCACAACTACTGAAATATGTAAGGCAAACTGAGGTGTTGGTGTGTCCTAAGTACAGCTGGATGAGCCCTGCAGAGGATTCATCAGTGCCAGTGTAGCCAAAGCAGTAGCACTTCTTGTCACATCCACAGGCCTATACTGAGGAAATCCTCTCCAGGAAAACTGATGGACAGGCCTTTGGGAAAGCAGGAACACAGGAATTCATAAACAGTATGAAAAGCTACAACTGAAACTTTCGCTTGGACTTTTCAAAACATTTTTTTTAAGATAAAAAATATTTGATTATCTCTCTTAAAAATGAAATATATTACTCTTTCACATAAAAAAATTCTCTTTTAAAAAGGAATATTTTACATGGCTCTCTAGGTACCATTGGTGATTTGTTTCTACATTAAAAAAGTAATATTCCTCTGTCAGTAATCTGTTGTTCAGGGTATCTGCTTTCGGGGTGTGTCCACGAGGATTTTCAGAGACACTGGAAACAGCTAGGAATAAATTGTAATCGAGTTTTAAGCAGGATTGCGTGATGCTGCTGGTGTTCATCTGTGACACGTCTGTGCACTTAAATCGGTTTCTGTCAGCCATCACAAGTGGCAGCGCAACTCTGAGCCACCTCCACCTTTGGCACCTCCGAAACCTTTCAGCCCCGGGCAGCTGGATGCGGCAGGGGGGGCAGGGGCTGCGGAGCTCCTAGGCTGCGGAGCTCCGGGGCTCCGGGACCGCCCGTCCCGCGGCTGTCGGGGCTGCCGCCCCTCCCCGTCCCGGAGCCGGCCCGGCCGCTCGTCCCGCTTCCCACGCCGCGCCTGGCCACAATTTCGGTTTCACTTCTTCCGGCTCTGGGCAGAGTGCTTCCTCATGGTTTTCGTGGGCTCAGGAACTCGTGCAGTGGCAGGATGCTTCCAGACTAAAGAGGATAAAGCCCCAGGTGAGTGGGTAAAATTCTTTACTTCATAGTAATAAATGTGGATATCGAGGTGCAAAGGCAAAGTGCTGCTCAGGAGTTTAGATGATTTCTTTGATCTTGCGTTTCTCTTAACTTTCAAGCCAAGTCGGTGCCACTGAGTGTGCTTTGGTGCTTGTGCCCGGATATGGGTCCCCAGCAAGCAGAACATATTTTTGTGTTTTTAAAGAAAAAGCAACATAGGTACAGTGGGAAAATCCCTCCCTGGGAGATGCTGAATGCTTTCTTGCTAAATTCTCCAGTTTTTAAAGTTCTTGCTCATAACGTTAAAACTGTAGTTCTGTCTTTTGACTATCTGTAAAAGTGTCCTTTAAGTCTGATAATGGGTGTGTGCTTTCTTCACTAGACCCCCCCCGTCAAAGCTAAAACACATAAAACTGACTCCAGATTTCCTCCAAGAAAAAAACAGAAAAAGGCAGCCCATCGGGCCTTGCTGGAAGTCAGCCAAGAATTCCCTTTTTGTGATTGTGCAATACATTTCTTGTGCCTTTCAAACTTGGAGAGGAGCTGGCAACAACTGCTGCAAAGCCTGGCAGCTATCTGATCACCCTAAAACAAACCCTGAGACAGATGCAGACCAGGATGCAAGCTTCTGTCACAGACAAGCTTCCCTTTTGTTTTCCTTAGCGTTTCCAGCAGCTAGGGTGCAGAGGAATGAGGTAGGACAAGTGGGCCTTTATTTTCCTCAGCTATAGGGACACGGGTGCTGTGTCTGGCAGCAGCTGTAGCAGGCCAAGCTGCCTGCAGGACCAACAGATTCAGTTGCTGTCCCCACCCCTTCCCTGTTTGCCAGTGGTGAGCAAGTGGAGAGCCAGGTTGTGTGAGCTGCAGGACTTGGGTCCGGCCAACATGCGGTAACCAGCAGGGAATTGTCTTTCATTAAGGTTTAAGTCATCCTTTGCAGTCCTTTGTGTAAGCCTTTGCTATGCTTTAGGTCTGTCTATCCCTCGCTTGTATCCTCACTTCCATGGGATTTTACTAATGTCTATCCTTAGATGGTCAGATTGCTCTCACAGTGGCACTCACAAGGTTCCCCTCTGGCCACTATAATGTGACTTTTTGTCCTAAAGTGTGCCCTCTGAAAAGGCAGGTCAGCTATGGAGCCAAACTCTGCTGAGGTCTGACCTTCTAAACTCCTGCCTGGCTGCAGGTTGCAGTGTCAGTTCTTTAGAGTGTCTTGTTATTTTAGTGGAAACTTGTCTCTTTAGAAAACATCAGTTCTGAAGGATTCTTCTTTTTCTATACAAATGTGCTGGTTTAATTTCTTGTCTCATTTCTTGCTTTATTGTTTGCTATTGTGTAATACTCTAAGGTGCTCAAAGCTTGATCATGTTAATTAAACACAGGTTCTAAGAAAAAGAAAAGGGGAACTGTAGAACTAAGAAAGCTCATATTCCTGGGATTTAGTCTTTTGAGAAGCTCTTCCTGTTAAGTCTAGGAAGGTTAAATTACCAACTATAGACTGTTTTGTACTGGGGCACTAATACCATTCTCTAGCTGGGAGAGCCCATGATACTGAGATTTTAACTCACTGGTTAATTGAGGTTGGCAGGTAGGTTCCAAATTTATTGGCAGAAGGCAATACAGATATGTGTGAATTGAGATTGTGGAGACACTTATAGCTTCAGGGTTGAAAGTATAAGCTTTCTGTTTTTAAAAAAAGAAAAAATTGAAGAAAGGAACCTAAGCTTACTGTTCTCTGCTAAAGCATGGAAAAAACATTCTGGCAAGCACTCACAAAGTATTTGTTCTCCCTCTACTAAAGATCAATTCTGTAGAGAATAATATGAAAGGTACATAGAACTCTTCATTAGCAGAAAGGCTATTTATTAGTCAAGCTCTATGACTCAGCAGGCTGGTCAAACCTTTCTGAGTTCTTACAGCTCTATTCTGGTCAGAATTTATGTGGAATTAATTTTCTTCCTTATCCAGTAAAGCTGCATTACTAGATCACCAGGTGAATTTAAATCTAATGGATGCTATATGAAAATGAACAAAATGTGAAAAAGCCTGAGATTCATTAGAAATGTAATGACTAAACAGGAAGAGCCATAGAATGGAAAGAGGTTGATACTGTTATGGAAATGTTCAAATGGTCCGGGGTGGGGTATATAAATTTTTAAATGTATAAGTTTTCCTGGAAGTATTTGGATAAATGTATTGAATCTATGAGTAGTGCCTACACTTTGGCTCTTCTCCATTTCTCTGATTAGGTTGGTACAGATTTATTTTGTCTACTCTTACTTTCTCATACACTTTTCTATAGCTTGGTATTCCTTCTTTTGCTATGAGATGGAAAGATGGTTAGAATTTTGTGACTAGCTTGTAAAATGAAAACTGGCAAGAACTGTAAAATGAAGTGGTATATTATGTATTCTTACTGCATATAACTATAAATATTTTATATGTAGTTAAGCTCAGAGCTCAATGATTAACATTAAGGGGCCTGTGTACAATTTATTATATTTATGGTATTTTATGCATGTTAAAGCAATGCAAAATTAATCAGAAAAGGGAAAATGGTTGGAAATTTGCATTGATAGTAGATAAAGTTGGTAGCTTTTTGAACATACCTACTTTTATGTTAGACAATATTATTGCTTTTAAATAAAACTCTTTATTTAGAGAGATATTTAGACATAACTCTTCTGCAGAAACGAATGCTACTTTATGGGTTAAAAACACTGAGTGTTTTCTCAGTATAAAACATACTTTTTGAGCCTGGCTGGCGTAGCCTTCAGTTTAAGATGCAAGTTGAGTCAAATTGATTGTAATTTGCACTGTGTTCATTTTGCCTTTGCAGATAAAATAATGGGAAGTGCTATTTTTTGGTGGAGCGGCTTATCTGTCAGACTCTTGTTTGTCTGCTGGCTGTGTACATCAGTTGGAAAGCAATGTCAGATCCGAAATGAAATGGCTGACTGCAGTCACCTAAAGCTTACTCAAATTCCCTTGGATCTTCCAGACAATATAACAAGTTTGGACATTTCTCATAATCAGCTAAGACAGCTAGGTCCTGCAAATCTGACCAAGTACAGCCAACTGGTTTACCTGAATGCAGGCTACAACAGCATCTCTAAACTGCAACCAGAATTGTGCCAAAATGTGCCCCTGTTGCAGATTCTGAAGTTAGAACATAATGAATTGTTTAAGCTCCCTGACAGAGTCTTTGCTTCCTGCACCAACCTGACTGAACTCAACCTAGGATACAACAGACTAAATATAAAAAATTATCCTTTCAAAACCCTGGAGGTAAGCTTTAGAAATGCACATTTTGATATAAATAAAGTATAAATATGATATAAATAAAGTATAAATAGGGAAATTACTGTATTTTTGCAGGGTGTGTGCATAACAGCTGCCTTTGCATCTGAAAATACCCAACATAAAATCCACAGTTTTTCTAAAGAAGAGGCCTAGTGGCTTTTTCTTTTAAAGCACACAGGAGTTTCAGCCATCCTTATGAATCAATGCTCTCCATTCCTTTTTCCCTGTTGCATCCCTTTGAGGCACCTCTCCATACAGGATATGTGCTGAGAGAACAGCAGCAGCAGCTGATGTACTTGGCAAAGTGGATGGTGTGGAATCTGAGTTGCCTGGGGTCTAAAAGTGGTAGCTGGCCTAGGTTCTCAAGGTTGACGTGTAATTATTCAGACCTTGAAGGCCAGCGCTTAGGTTGAATGTAGTGTCTCTCAGGACTTTAAGAACTGACAGAGAGTAAAAGGGGTTTTATTCTACCTTTGTTTTTCCTGATAGTTTACATGTGGTTAAACACTATTCTCTGGAGCAGAGGTTGGGGGATCAGCACAGGAGGCAGGAAAGGACTATTCCACTGTCTTTGCACCAGGCAGAGAATCATGCAAAAGGAAGAGCCTAAGAACACAGGAAAGTAGAGACACTGTGTGGATACTAATTGTTTTTCAGTGTTCTAATGAGTGTGCATGTTGTTTTGAACAGGTCTGAACTTTTCTGCTAAACACAGTATTCCAGTTCAGTTATATAAAATGTACTTGTTTGCACTGTAGGACTGCTGACTCTCAACTAAATATGAATGCAGTCAGCTTCCATGCTGGGAACAGAACTGAAGTTCTAGCCTTCCTCACTTTGCTGCTGCCACGTTACTGATGAAGACCAGGCTTGGGACACCTCCATGCACATTCTGTAGACTTGCCTTTAGGGCAGCATATCGTCCTCTGCAGGTGCAGGAGGAATCTGAGCACCTGGGCATGAGCTGAAGTATTGCAAAGTGTACAGTACTGATCTTTTTAGGCTGCTACTGCACTCCTCTTCCCCGTCCTCACATCCCATTTGTGGGGCTGGACCACAATAAAGAGAGTGGAATGCAATGTTTAATACTGTGGTAGTTGTAACTGCAGCCACCTCTAGGCTTTTGTCACTTTATCTGGAGCAGGAGGGCTTTCAGTGAATTAAGGAATTTTAGCTAAAGTAGTTCTTTGGTTTGCAGTAGATACTTTAGCAGATTAAGACCATGAATGCTATGAAAGTAACAGGTCTGAAAGATACAGAAGGCTTCTTCCTGCAGGAGCTTGAAAGCTGCCATTTCCCTAATACAAATTTATTTTAATTATAGCATTGCAACTAATTCTAATCAGACTCTAATGAAATATTTCTTTTTTTTTTTTTTTTTTGTGTTATACATCTTCTCTCCAGAACTTGAATATTTTGGATCTATCTCATAATTCTTTAAAGTCGGCCAATTTAGGATTGGAGCAACAGTTGAAGAACCTTCATGAGCTCATGTTGGGTAGTAACCAAATCACTGAATTAAAAAAAGACGACTTTGGTTTTCTTAGCAACACCTCATTGAATAGCCTTGATTTGTCATCAAATCCACTGAAAGAGGTAGGAAGAGTTTGAACAGAAATTCAATGGGTGTGAGTATAAGATGGAACTATTCTGATTTATCCTTTATGGTTATATGGCATTTATATTACAATTTTGATCCACTGAGGTCAAAGATAAAACCATTCTGTTGTACAGAGCATCACTCCTGACCTGTAGTAGTGGTACATATAATTATCTTCCTTGCACTGAAATTGGCACAGGCTGGTTCCATGTTGGTCAGAGGTCTCAGGCAAAAACTGGATCGAGATGCTCTGAGAACCCTTACCTGGTATTTTCTATGCAGATTTTTTTACCATACTTACTAAGCAGGGAAAAAGTTGATATTACACAAGGCTAATTACACAATCCAGGTGTTACTTCCTAGTTAATAAAAGAGAACATTCACTTGTGCCTATGGGGTACCCCAGAGAAATAATCATTGCAGAAAACTATACTCACTCCTTTAAAAAAACCAAACGTGGGTGTGCATCTCTTTCACCTACCTGACTGTGCTCTCTGACCTGCTTCTCAGTGTTATAATATGATTCTTTCAGGAGTGATGGTGTGGCAATTCTAAATTAGTTGACCCTCAGCATATGCATACTGAATACGCATTGAATTTCCTTGGTTTGTTTGGTTTGGTTTTTTGTTTGTTTTGTTTCCCAATTGATTGATCTCTAAAGAACTTTTACATTGAAATTATAAGAATATTTTAAAGTGGCATAAGCTTGTACCACTGCTAAGAGGTAATCCCACCACTGTCTTTTGCTTGGGCACTTCATCCCTCCCTCTTTCTGATGCTAGCTTTAATGAGGCTATGCATTGGATCATTGGGGAAACTCTACAGATTTTTTTGGTGTGGTTAGCTTGTAGTTACACTAGTTCCTTATCTGGTTCACTATGTGACTGCATGTATGGCCATACTGGCACAGGGATACAGTGTGTGGATAAGTAGATAGGACTGCTCCTTTCTTGGGCAGTGCTACTGAATGCTAGTTTCAGCTACTCAGATTTTACAGTACTGCTATCTGAAAGCAGCCTTGTGCATTTGAATAATTTTGACAAATAGAGTATTTAATCACTCAGCTGATACCTTAATCAAGATGAGGGGCCAGTGCTATGATAGAAGCTTGTGATTCATATTGTGGAAGCAGGTGTGAGTATTACATTTCATAGTAGCTTCTGCTTGCACAGAGAAACTAGGTTTCTTCTTGGCTGTCTGAAGACCTAATAACTTTTTTACAGTATATCTGGTTTTGTACTAGGATATTGGTATCCCTAACAGATACCAATAAAAGAAAGCTGAAGAAAGATATTATCACAATTTTTAGGATACTTCTAGAGACAGAGTTTCAGTAGTTGGATAGAAAATTGTAATTAACTTGCATCTCACTAAGCAACTTCCTATCTTCTTCTAAAAAAATACTACTTAGATGTATGATAATCATGTTATAAATTATAGAAGTATTATCACAAGAAGTGTAAACTCCAAGAAGTGTTTGTCTGAACTTGGCTGTGAAACAATCTGAGTGTAGTAGTTCTATTCTGCTTGAAAATCTCATTTGAAAACCTTTCCAAGTCTTGGCTTTATTGGTCAGCTTTCTTACATAATCCCCTTGTTTAGGTCAAGACTCTTTTTTTTCCGTTTCCTTTCAGTTTCATATGGGATGTTTACAGACAATTGGAAATCTGTTTGGCCTCATACTGAACAATGTTGAACTTGGTGAAAATCGCACAAAGAAACTTTGTACAGAATTATCAAACACAGCGATTCAGAACCTCTCACTCAGCTACGTGAAACTTTCATACATTCGCAAGTCAACTTTCCGGGGACTGCAAGGAACAAATCTTACAATTTTAAACCTTTCCCAAAATTCTCTGTCTGTGATAGAAGATGACTCATTTCAGTGGCTTTCAAGTTTACAATACTTAAACCTGAAGCATAATAATATTCATGTATCTTCACGTTCATTTTATGGATTATCCAGCCTTAAATATCTCAATCTCATGAATTCACTTACTGAGAAAATAGAAGATTTTTCCTTTCATTGGTTATACCACCTGGAGTACCTTATAATGGATAATAACAATTTTCCAGGAATTACTGCTAATATGTTTACAGGTCTGAACAACCTGAAATACCTGAGTCTCTGTAACTGCAACATAAACTTACAAAGAATAACTAATAAAACATTTTCATCACTTGGTAATTCCAGTTTGCAGGTTCTCAACCTCACAAAAACCAGAATCTCTACAATAGAAAGTGGGGCATTTTCTTCCTTGGGACATCTGAAAATTCTTGATCTTGGTCTCAATGAAATTAGTCAACAGCTCACAGGTCATGAGTTTAAAGGTCTCTTTAATATACAAGATATTTATCTTTCCTATAATAAAAACTTGACTTTGCGAAGTGAATCATTCATTTTTGTCCCAAGCCTTAGGAAACTGATGCTAAGGAAGGTAGGTTGCAGTAATCTGGCACTTTCTCCTTCGCCTTTTCATCCTCTACGAAACCTGACTGTCCTGGACATCAGCAATAACAACATAGCAAACATAAAAGAAGATTTGTTTGATGGACTTGACAAACTTGACATACTAGATTTGCAGCACAATAATTTAGCTCGACTTTGGAAACATGCAAATCCAGATGGCCCTGTTCTTTTTTTAAAAAATCTTCCCAATTTGCAAATTCTTAATTTAAAATCAAATGGGCTTGATGAAATTCCAGTTCAGGTTTTCAAGGGTCTGTTTCAATTAAAACACTTGGATTTAGGATCGAATAATTTGAATTTGCTTCCAGCAACTCTGTTTGATGACCAAGCCTCTCTGAATTCATTGAACCTTCAGAAAAATCTGATAACCTCAGTTGAAGAAGAAGTATTTGGCCCACCTTTCAAGAGCTTGAGAAAACTAGAGATGGATTCCAATCCCTTTGATTGTACCTGTGAAAGCATCGCTTGGTTTGCTGATTGGCTTAATATGACCCAAGTAAATATACCTGGACTACGGTCTCAGTATATTTGCAACACCCCACCTAAATATCATGGTAGTCTGGTTTTGTATTTTGATAGCTCGGCCTGCAAAGACAGTGCTCCATTTAAACTTCTTTTTGTGATCTCTACCACTACTGTGATGCTACTCATTTTTATTGTCCTAACTATCCATTTTGAAGGGTGGAGAATAGCTTTCTACTGGAATATTTTAGTAAATCGAATACTTGGTTTTAAAGAATTTGACAGACAACAAGAAGAGTTTTATTATGATGCCTACGTTATTCATGCAAGAGAGGACAAGAACTGGGTGTCTAAAAATTTCATTTCTCTGGAAAAAAATAACCACTTTGAAATTAGGTTTTGTTT
Source organism: Corapipo altera (assembly GCF_003945725.1). Taxonomy (NCBI): domain Eukaryota; kingdom Metazoa; phylum Chordata; class Aves; order Passeriformes; family Pipridae; genus Corapipo; species Corapipo altera. The sequence goes on along the minus strand of NW_020884876.1, from coordinate 7,239,827 downwards.
AGAAGAACGGGACTTTGAAGCAGGCTTATCTGAATTTGAAGCCACAATTAACAGTATAAAAATGAGCAGGAAGATTATTTTTGTTGTGACTGAACACCTCTTACAGGATCCCTGGTGTAAAAAGTGAGTAGGATATAAAATTTTATCTGTAAGGGGGAAAAGCTCTTAAGAGATCTTTTTAACCAGATAATTTTTTATGTGTGATTTAATAAAAAATAACATTTAATTAAAAAAACCCACCATGCAAAATTCGCTTTAATAAATTTACTTAATATATTATAACTTCAGAATAATTCCTGAGTTAGTAAAGTTAATTGCTCTGCATGTACATACACTATTGGACATTTGAACATCTCAGTCAGTGTTTTAGGCATTTGTTTTGTTTTGTTTTTTTCTCAAAAAGTTAAGCTGCCACCTGTGGAGATTGCTTTCCTTAAAATTACAGTTTTGAAAAATGCTGATTTTTATTTGCCTTTAAATGAGTCTTTTCACCTTTCTTATGTAGTGATCTTTTAAAGAAAGGAATTTTGCTAAATAAAGGTATATCAAGATAGTAGACTTAGGTTATATTTTTAGAGGATAATTTTTTTTTTTAGTTAGAAGGCAACTAATTTAAGAAAGGTAATGACCGTTCTATATCACAAAATAGACATTAAGACCCCAGTTAAAAACTGTTTGTCTTTTTTTTTCCCCGTGTGAAAAAACCCATTTATTTTTGTCTTGTTTTTGCTTCAGATTCAAGGTGTATCATGCGCTTCAGCAAGCTATTGAGCAAAGTCGGGACTCCATCATACTGATCTTTCTTCATGATATCCAAGATTTCAAGTTGTATCATGCACTTCACCTGAGAAGAGGAATGTTCAGATCTTGCTGCGTCTTGAACTGGCCAGCCCAGAGAGAACGAGTCAGTGCATTTCATCAGCAATTAGTGATGGCACTTAAATCTAATAGTAAAGCACACTGATTTTTGAAAGTACAGATTTGAATTATGGGGTCATTTTGTTGTATATTTTCTATCACTGGAAAACTAGCAAGCCTTCATGAACATCTGAAAAGATTTGTCGTGCTGGAAGATACATAAGAGTCGCTATAATTTAAATTTACTTACCTATGTACATGTTTTTGCTGATATTTTAATTCAGCTGCACTGATGTTAAAATGGATCATGATTGATAGTCATTTCGGTCAGTGTATTAAAAATGAGGTAGAAATTCTGAAATGCAGTGAGAATGACTAATGTTCTAGGTCAAATGCCCATCTGATGTAGGATAGAAAAGACATAGACTCTAAGGGGATATGCAAAAGAGAATACATTAATGATAAAACGAGCAAATTCTGTGTAGAAGGTAGAGTGGACACTGCTTCTTGCTTTTGTAACACAAGGGGAGATTCCGTGAAACTAAAACTGGAAAGCTTTCCTTGTGAAACACAGTAAGTAACATGGAAAATTACTTCTGTAGTTCAAACCAAGAAACAGCAGTTTCAAAGTGAGTTTTAAAAGTTTTAAGAGAAAGTCACTGGGCCCTGTGAACAGGCTGTTCAGAACATGCAGTGAAGGATTTGCTTATGCCTTCTGGGTGGGGCTAGTACTGGTGACTATGAAAATTGATTTTCAGGCTGATGAGGCAACTGATTTAATCAATTTGGTATCATGCAAAAAATTTTTTTGCTCTTCCCTGCTGAAATTCAGAGAGCTGGCAGAAGGACATTTGTACTTAGAGATGTCCCCTTGATTCTGTGAAGGCACATAAACTTGTACGCGGGCCTGTAAATAGAAATTGAAATTGACGTGAAAGGTAGCGAAGGCACAGCTGCTGCACCTGTAAAAAATGAGTAAAGGCGTACGTATTTATATAGTAAAACCAGAAGACAACTTTGTGGAGAAAGTGGTGCTACTGTAATTTCATTACGAAAAATTTCGTTACTGGTGAAACAACAAAAAAGCCATACCCTCCTCCTCAAAGAAATAGTTTTTAATTTTTTCTGAACAGTTACAGGTAGAGTAGGAGAAAATGTCAAAAGTAGATGAATTTCAAATTTTTTGTTTCCTTTTTCTTTATGACTTTACAGAGTTTTGCCTTCGATAGCTAAAAAAATTAATTTCTTGTATAGTAGTCTAGTTTAGTTTTTTCTTTAACATACTTTACAGAAACATGGGCTAGCTGGCAGTCACCAGGGCATTAAGGTTCAAACATATGAACTACCAGCTTGATCTGGAGAGAGCTGAGACTGAGCAAAATGTGCTCTCAAAGGATGTTTATAATGTTTAAGACTGGTCAAAATGTTATAGTGTGTCTGAGCACAATTTATTGTAAATTAGACACTAGACAGTAATTTGTATATTTTTGTTAATATTTAATTGCTGCTATAAGGACTTTATAAAACTATGTCAACTTTTGGTAAGTGTGTGATCCTTCAATAGCTCAGGAATATTTTAAAATATTTTTAAAATTTTCCCCCTAGCATATTCCTCATCAATTTCAATACCACCATTACTACAAGAATGTTGTTTTACTGCTTTAGAAGACAGCTTGCATATAGTTCTGTACTTAACGTTTGAAACAGCTTCTCTCCTGATTTGTTATATGCATAGATGAAAAACATGGGGTTTTAATAGGTTTCTTATGTCCCATGATGATAAAAACCTAACCGAGACAAATAATTAATAAAATAGGTTTTGCGTGCACTGGAATAGTGAAGGAGGTGTAGATGTCTTCACTTGCTTACAAGTCCTGAGTGAAGACAAAAAGGCTCTGTTTACAGCTGAAGTGATAGATGATGATTCCGTAATTACAGTAATAGGATTATCCCCTTTGTGATGCTTTCATCTCATCTTTCTGACCTTTTCAGGCAAGTGACAAATTCTTTCTTTATGCTTAGGCCATGAAAATTGAGGAGGCAAGCTGGTAAGGATGGCGTGCCAGGTATGCACCATGTCAATTGTTCTTTCTCTTATTTAAAGACTAACATGTGAAAGGGTTCCTATGTTTCCTAAATCTGTAATGACACATAGCAGCAGAATTTCTCTTTCCACATCAATATAAATTGTTTCGAAAATGTTAGCAGTTCACATGGATATTAAAAATGACATAAAAATGCAGAGAATGCATGGAGAAATGCTGAGGTGAAATGTGATAAAAGAGGTCAGGCTATACAATTAAATATATGATCAAATGTTTTTTTCTGACCCTTAAAGCCTGACAAATGACAATGTGTAAATTCTATAAAGATTTTTCTCTTCACTACAAATGTCCTCAAAGTTGGTTTCAGAACATGAAAAAAAAATTATGAATGCTTAGTTTTGTAAAATAGATAAGAATACAAATTAAAAGTACTTGCTACTGAGTGTAAAATAATTTTAAATGATAAAAATATGATTATGATTTCTAAATAGTTATTTTAATATGTGGATTCAGTTTAAAATGATTTCCCGCAGAAAAAGACATTAAGGCTCACAATGAAAATTAGACTAATGTTTAAAAAAAAAAAAAAAGCACCAGGGCAATAAGGACAGGGCCAGTGGTTATCAGTTGTACCAGACAAAATTTTCACATAAATTTTCCCTGTTTGTCTAGAAGTTACCTACTCCTGCTCTGCTCCTGTACATTTGTTTGACAGTATTATTGAGGCTCCATAAATGGGCTTTCCATGGCTAGGATCTGTAAGTGCTTTCAGGATTCACAGTCCATATCTGAACTGTCTAGTTTCTTTGCAGTGGGCAGCATCAGACTATATTATGCTGATTTGCTGAGGAGTTGAACACCAAATACACGAAAAGTAGTTTCAAACTTGTAATGATAAAGATAGTACCTAGGACTAAAGAGGAATCATTTGTATTGAATGCAGAATATGTAAAGGACTTGAGTGAGGCAGAATGGTCAGGTCTGGAGATTTGGGGTGGAACCTGACTGTTTCTGCAGATCTTGAATGACAGGCAGTCATGGTTTAGGAATGGTCCCCAGTTTAGTGTCCCCACTGAAACACTCCACACCGCTTGCTCCCCACCCCCCTGTGGTGGGCTGGAGAGGAGAATTGGAGGCACAAAAGGTAAAGATCATGGGTTGAGATAAAGACAATTTACTGCAGACAGAAATGAAATAAAAACCTAACAGTAACAGGAACAATATTAATAACAGAGTGTACAAGAGAGGCGATTGATTCACATGCAAATGCTTACCATGCAGAACACAATGTTACCCGAACCGGTTGCTTCACACTACCCAACTGGAAGGGACTCCTTTTACCCCTGTCCCAACTCCCCTTTGCTTCCTACACATGGCATGAGGTGGTATAGAATTATCTCAGGATCCTAGCCATGCTCCTCCTGGCTACTGGAAAAACCCCATCCTGGCCAGAGCCAGGACACAGGGAGTAATGAACAAGTTACAGTGCTGTTCATAATAGGATCTATTCCAGGTCTTCATGTGGGGGCTGCAGCTGAGATAAATATACTACACACCAATGACCTCAATTATGCTACTTTCATTGCAGCTCAGTTAGGGCTTTTTGGCATGGTAGGAATAAATGCAGATTGTGCTGCTGTTAGGTTTATATGCACCTATTCCATGAGGTTTCATCAGAACATATTTATGTGCACCTATTCCGTGAGGTTTCATCAGAACATATTTATTCCAGTTTGTAAGAAAAAGGCCAAAAACATCCCAATTTCAAATCTCAGTCCTCTGCTTAGTGTTCCATGTGCTCTCTCTGTCAGCTTATTGCACTCCCTGATGTGCTAGGAAGACAAGACAGGGATAAAATCCCCCACTTTATACCTTGGTTTTTGTGTACCAGTAGATGCCAACCTTAAATTGATAGTGTAACTAGTTGCTTGATGTATGATCCTGAGGATCCTACCTATAAAGCAGCTGTGCCAACTTTCAGCCTCTGCTGTTCTTTTGGACACTGCCAAGGGCCATTCTACATGTTCATATTCCGAGCTGGCAAAATGTCTGCCCTGTCTATAATACCAACCATTACAGTGTTCCCAAACTGCTGTTGGAGTGGTCACACTTCATCCAGGCAAGAATCCAATGTTGGAAAGCTAGGGCAAAGTTGGAAAGATTTGCCCTGTCCCCACTTGTGTGCCTCCAGCTGCCTGGCTTGTGCCACTGCTGTGGGGGTTTTTAGCACAAGAGAAGAAGGTCGTTCATCTGATTACCCTCTAGTGCTCTCCAAACTGCATGGGATGACTGGGAGCAACTTTAAAGGCACGCGTTGGTCTCCAACTGCTCCTTTCGGTGTCTGCCTGGTGCGGTGATACAGGTGTGCTGGGTTGGGTCACTCTGGCTCCCCCCTTCTGTTAAACCCTCTCTGCTCACAGATGTGTGAAGCGGTGCCCTGCTGCCCTGGCAGATGGTCTTCGTTTCTGCTCCTTAATACTAGGTGGGATGCTAATCGGAGAGGAAATCCCCCTCTTTATTTTGTCGGCTCGCAGGCTGCAGCAGGTTGCTGCGTTGCGCTCGCAGGTGCGCGGGCCGGTGGGGGCGGCTCTCGGGCCTCTGGCCGGCGCGGTGCTCCCCGCCCAGGGCGGTGCGTGCCCGCCGGGGTTTGTTTCGCTTAGCAACGCCTGTCGGGCCGCAGGCGGCGGCAGCTCCCGCCGGAGGCCGCCAGCCCCCTCCAGCCGAGCTTGCGGCGCCGGGAAGGATCTCCCGCCCGCCGCCATGAAGGTGGCGGAGCCGGGTCCGGGTCCGGGTGCCCTCCCGGCCAGGCTGTGCCGCGCCCCGCCGCCCTCCAGCCCGCGCCCCAAGTCCGGCGGGGGCCGCGCAGCGGGCAAAGGCGGCCGCCCCCCGCGCCCGGCTCCAGGCGCGGCTGACAAGGAGCCCGGGGGGCGAGCGGGCGCCAAGGGGTTGCTCATCACCCTGCCCGACATCGGGGAGGAGGCGGCGGCAGAGGGCGAGGAGGCGGCCGGCATCCCGCGGCGCCCCGCGTGAGTGCGCGCCCCCCACAGCTGAGGGGAGCGGGTGAGGTGTGCGCCCCTCCCTCCTGGGGGTTCCCCGCACCTGCCTTTTCTGCCCATGGGTGCCCTGAGAGGTGCGGAGCGTCTCCTTGCGCAGGAATTCCCTTCCCCCGGGTGTATGCCGGAGGAAGCGCACCTGTCTGGGCAGGAGCCGTGGTTCGTGCGGGGCTTTAAGAAGGGAAGCTCTGGAGCGGCCCAGGGGGCCCGCCTGAAAGGGATGGGAGTCAGAGCCCGGCCCCGCACGGGCTGAGGAAAACTGCCCGTTCCGAGGGGAACAACGCCTCGGGATGCGCAGGGGGAGCATACCCTGTCCAGAGGGAGCGGAGGGGGTGCTGAGCTTGAGCAGGGATACCGCAGGTAAAGATACCGCATATAGGTGGGTGAGTCGTATCAAACTCTGTCCCGAAGTTGCAGCTGCGCATGAAAACAGACATTTCAGTCATTGTCTTGTAAAATTCTAAAGTGTCAATAACAGGTGTAAAATTTAGTTTGGATGCTTCTGTGTTTAATCTAAAAACTACACCCTGAAAATATTTAGGTTTTACCTGCACATAAAAGAAACCTGTTAAGTATGTGTGCTTTAGGATCTGGTTGGTGATATTTTACTACAGCAAAAAAAAGTTGTTTCTTAGCATATTTAAAACTGAATAGCTTACTAAAATCAGCAATAGTTGTATTATTGTATTGATGAATTTTTGTGTACTCTTACAAAAAAAAGCTGCGTGTATGTAATATTAGTACATAAACATCTATAATTGCTTTCTCTGTAGTACTAAACTATGCTAATCTTTTATATTACTGACTATTTTATTGGGCATTGATAGGAGTGAATATATTTTTGAGAGTTAAGTTTTTAACTCTTCTGTCCTGAAATCTCTTCAGTACGCTGTTACTCTTTCAGTTGGAATTTAGAACCTCTACTTTTAGTTTGGTTTCCATGTAGCATAACATTTAAAGTTAAAGCTCAAAACCTCACTAATGTACTTCTTTATTTTCCGATCAAGAGCGTTTTGTTTTTGTTCAGAATAAATTGTAAGCTCTTTCAGGCTTAAACTTTTACTGCATTTGTGTAAAATAGCAGCCTTTTGCTAATAGGGAGGTTAATTTGGTTTGAAGTGAATTGGCAAGAGTTCTGTTTAGAAGGTATTTGATGCTTTATATAAACAATGCCAGAACAAAACAGTGTCATGTGCCCATAATTTTCCCCTAGTTGCTTCTTTTTTTAGTACCAAAAATAAAGCCAAGTGAAGTGCTGCACAAGTTGGTATTCCTGTTGAAATGCTGATGACTTTTATTCTTAAAAAAAGAAAAGGATGAAATTCACTCTTAAAACAAATGATTGTATTGGAACAAAGAATAAATCCTACTACATTAAAACTGTTTGTGTGCAGCTAAATGCTTATTTCGACTTGCTATTGAAACATTTCTAACTGATACCACCTAATTATTCCCGTTTTACTTTTGTATGCATGGTGACATTTCAAATATTTTACTCATAGAAGTTAAGATCGTTCTGATAAGGTATTGTCTGTCTTAAAAAAAACAAAACCAAACCAGAAAGATGTAGAAGAAGGAATAAGATATATCACTTTGACAAGGAAAGTCTATACCTCCACATTAGCATTTTTTTAATTAGATGGTTCCACTTAAGCTTTTATAAGAAGCATCCTAATTAAATATTGACAACTTTAGTATTCCTTGCCTACAGTTGAGATTTGAATTTGTGAGTTACAGAATACATTATTGATAGGTACATGTTAGAAGCTTTTGCTTTCCCTCCAAAGAAAGTTCCTCCATAACAAGTTTTATTGCTGTTTTCTTGCTGTTTAAAATGTTTTAGAAGACATCAATGGCCAGTGTACTTTCATTAATAGCAATGTAACTAGAAGTAATTGGTTAATAGATGAAAAGATAAATTTTATGTCTTAGTATTTTTTTCTTAGGTACTAACAAGTTGATAGCAAACAAAATACTGTAAGAATGCAAAATAATGAAAATCTGGCACTTGTTTCTTCTTAACTTTTCCAAGTATTCTGAATTTTCTGAGCTTTTCAACTACCAACAACCGGTCCTGATACTTTATAGGGCTAAACTATAGCAGCACATTGTGAGATTTTACATTTATTATTTATTTATGTAGTGATTTCATATCCTTTTAATTACATTGAGGAAGCATTAATGAATTAATCTTTTTTTCTTTATAATGGAGAAAAAAATCCACTTTTTAAACTCTTATTTAAAAAAAATGTTCTACTATAAAAATGAAATTTCTTTGGAAGATAATAAGATGCTTTATGCTATACTTACACAATATGCTGATGGCACCAAGATACATAGATTGCTTTTTAAGAAATATTATTATTGCTATCCTAACATATTGCAATAACTAGCAAGATAAGAGCCCTTACCTGGTCTAAAGTAAATTGGGCAAGGCTTAAGTTATATTTCTTAGGAGTGGGTAATATTTTGTAGAAACTAATCCTACTGATCCCCTAACACAGGGAAAACATGTTTGTGAACTTGGTGCAAGAAGGGAAGCTTTATCTGTGAGGTACAAATGTCATGGTCTTCTGTCAACTTTTATTTCTCAGCAGCTCAAGCTTTGACCTTCAAAATTATGAACTTTGAAAATATGGGTATAGGTAACTTGATGAGCTGCAGAAGAGGATGGAAACTGATTCCCTGTCTCCTGTTTTAAGCACTAAAAGCAATAGATCTCTTTCACATATGTAATGCATACTAACAGAGCATTGCAGTGTTACTTAGCTGGTCATTTCCATTTTTATACTGATCTAAAAGAGTAAATATAGTAATGTAGTGGTTTGCCATGGTCCATTTTTTTCATTGCAAATAACTCTAAAAGAGCGCAGAAATGTTTTAATTTTATATGGTACTACACATTCATCTACATCTTCTAAGTGGATAGAACTAAAAATAATTCCTAACGTATTGAAATATTATATGTAACATGAGGTTTTTGGAAAATCTTATGAATTTTCCAGCAAGTCGCAGAGTCATAGAATGGTTTGGGTTGGAAGGGACCTTAAAGATCCTTCAGTTCCATTCCCCATGACATGGGCAGGGACATCTTCCACTAGACCATGTTGCTCAAAGTCCTGTCCAACCTGGTCTTGAACACTTCCAGGGATGGGACATCCAGAACTTCTCTGGGCAACCTGTTCCAGTGTCTCACCATCCTCACAGTAAAGAATTTCTTCCCAATATGGAATCTAAACCTACCCTCTTTCAGTTTTAAACCATTCCCCTTTGTCCTATCACTACATGCCCTTGTAAAAGTGCCTCTATAGCTTTACTTCAGGCCCCCTTTAGGTAATAGAAGGCTACTCTGAGGTCTCCTCAGAAACTTCTCCAGCTCTCTCATCCTACAGGAGGGGTGTTCCACCCCTCTAATCCATCTTCATAGCCTTCCTCTGGACCTCCTCCAGTAGGTCCACGTTCTTCTCTTGTTGAGGCCCCCAGAGCTAGAGGCAGTACTAGCTAATCAGCTAGAGAATAAATGTCAAAAAAAGCCTAGACCCTAAAACCAAAGGGTCTAATTTTTGCTCTAAGTCTTTTTATTGTTTTCAGATGCTGAAAACTTACTCTTGTGTACATTGAATATTAGCCTGTGTTGTTTATAGGAAACTGAGATGGCATGTTTACAACCAGGCATATTTCTGATGAAGCGCTCAATAAGTTGGTTACTAGGTCAGCCAGGGAAAGGAGAAGAGGAAAGGCCCTTGGCCCATGTTGTTACACTTAACTGTCATCGTGAACGCAATCTTGTGACTTGGGGGACTAGAAGTGGATTCTACTTTATATATTTTTAGTCATTTGTCAATGTGGAGTTCAGTGTGCAATTTTTTGTGGGGTATGACACTTTTTAGTTTAGATTTGGCCCATAGTGGCACCAGATCAACTTTTTTTCTTCACCAATATTTTTGGTAACAGAGAAAATTCTTGGATCCTGCAGTAGTTTGGTGGAAGTTTCTGGTCTTTTCAGTGATGAGATCATTCCTGTCAGCTTGATCAAGATCTAAAGGAATTAGAGATTTCTCTTCTTGACAAATTACTGAGCTTGGGACTGAATGCTGAATGAGTCAGTTTATTCTTACTGTTGCTATATCTTTGTTGAAAAAGTTTTGAAGTGATCTGAATGTGTACTTGTGCATGTGTGTACACTATATGGAAAATAAGAGTGGGGATTTTTGTGCTGTTTTGGCTCCTTCCCTTGAAAACACATTTTCATATTGTGCAATACATGTGCACACAGACTGTGTGTTAGCACAAACTATTTTTACCTGATTCTTTACATTATAATTTTCTCTAAAATGGAAAACTTAAGTAACCAATACAAGAAGCAATTGGTAAAAATCTCTGGGTTTTTATTGTTTTTCTTTTTTTCCTCTTACTCCTGTATTTTTTACAAAAACATATTCTAATTAGTTCTTAAAAGCTCTGAAAGTATGTGAGGATTAACACATAAAGCCTTTTAGCATTTTTGCTGAATATATATATACACATACACATTTTATGCTCCAATCAGAGAGTTTGGAATGTTTTTGGTAATTTTTTTTTTAATTCTATAAATCGTAAGGGATAAATCCTAAATAGTATGCTTTAAGCAGTGGTATGTGTTATGTTGCAATGAGGTGGTTTAACAATCTCTAAGAATATTGTTACAGTGTTTTCTTTGAGATATAAATCTTCATAGTAGTGAGGCAAAACAAAACACAGCATTCAGTTGTATGGTCAGCAAATAACTGTCCGTTGATAAATAAAACAGAAGCACACATAAAAATGTTTCACAGTTTTAGTCAGTTAAAAATATGGGATTACATATGTCAAGGTTGAACAAGTTCTATCTTAAATCATCAGTACGGCTACAATAACTTGTCACTTGCTAAAACATCTCTCAACTTTCCAAGCAGTGCAGAGGTAAAACATTACCTATGCATAGCTGATGAGATGGAGTACCAGCAAGCCATGTGTACTGTTTTAGAGAATACATGTTTGGAGTATTTACAAATATACATTTACAAAGTATGTCTGATTTGTAACCAACGGAGACACAGTCCAATAAAAATATTTAATTTGACCAGTTGCCTGAAGTCGTACTAACTGCTAGATATTTTTAGTGACATAACCATGTTGCAGTTCTTTACAAAGCGCATATTGGGAACTTTTCTACACTAAAATGTAAATCCCTGTGGATTTTTTATTATAGGTTATTACATGACTTTAAGAATCTGAACCTTTTGTCTTGCTTTCTATTTTACACTGTATTTTTAATGGCTTTCATGATCTCTCCTTTTCATGATATTCCCTCTCTTCCTCCAGCTCATTGCCTTTCACAACATTTTCTGAATGCATTAAAGTTTTTACATCCTTACTCTTCCCTCTCCTAACTAGGTGTGCTGAACTCTTAATAGTCTTCAAAATACATCCTCTGTTGGCCAAGTGAACTCCTCGGGATAGACTGGTTACTGTTTTTCTGTCTCCTATCTAAAAAACACCCTCCTATCTCAACTCTCACCAGAAGTTTTAATTATTGTTCAACCCACTGAGTTTAATTTTGATTTCTTTATGATCTTCCTATGACGTGAAATTAAAGTGTACATCGTAGTGTACATAATTTTTTTTTCTTCCTGTGTGTATGGACACACAGCTCAGATGCTGCTGTGCATGTTTATTCAGTTCATAGTTCTAACGTGAGGTGAAAGGTGGCTAGCTGCTAGGTCACATAGTGGCATTGTGTCATACAGGCTGCAGCCAGCAAGAAATACAGGATTAGCATAGCAACTTGATTTCTCTTCTTAATCATTAGAAAGTGGCAGTGTGCATGAGGGGTTTCTCATGGATGTGCAGCAGGAGATTACCTAATTAAATTCTGTCCATCCATCAGTGTGTAATGCCTCTGCTCGGCTGATACTCCTCTGTCAGGGTTTTGGCTGGGATAGAGTTAATGTTCCTCTTAGTAGCTGGCACAATGCTATGTTTTGGATTCAGTATGACAATAAATTGATAACACAACAATTGTTGATTATTGCTAAGTAGCATTTACCCCAAGTCAAGGACTTTTCGGTGTCCATACTGTAGAATGTCATGCTCAGTATATAAATTGGTGTTGTCTCTGTGGGGCCCATTGCTGCTCAGGGATGGACTGGGAATTGGTCATTGGTGATGAGGGATTGTATTGTGTTGTGCAATTGCTTATTTTTCTTTTTTTTTCTTTTTTTTTTGTTTTGTTTTGTTTTGTTTGTTTTTTGTTGTTTTTTTTTAAACCAAGAGGAGTTGAGTTTGTGGGATGGGTGAAGGGTTGTTACTTTGTTTTTCAGTATTGTCTTTCTTCCAATCCAACACCATGGAAGTCACACTATAGAAAGGACAGAAGAGAAATTTCAGGTTCTCAAGTCTCTTGGGCTACAGAAGCTTTTAGCAGTATGATGTGACATCTTGACATCTCAAGCCAGGTGTGTTTGTGGTTCTAGAGGACAGAGAAAGGTATTTAGTATACCTGAACATATGCAGACTAAGGTCTCCCCATGCTTGCATTGCTTCACTCTGTATTCTAGATACTGTAGAGCTGTTGCCACACAAAATTTCAGATTAATTTGTTTTTAATTCACTGTTCAGAGAGGATGAAGTTCTGCACCTGTTCTTAATGATTTATTATATGTCAAATTTTCTTCAGAGATGTATAAACATAATGGAAAAAATGTTCTGATCTCTGCTGATGAGAGAAATCTATTTTAAAAAGATACTAACTGAATTTCCAAATGTACATCAGTAACAATATATATTGGGAAAGTTGTGGATCACTTCCAAGTGTTTTGTTAGGGTGCTACTCCCTCCCTCTGTGTTCAGATACTTGATCCTGCAGCAGTAAATGCCTCCTATCAGATCTAAAGAAATAAAACACCTTCTCGAAGACACTAATTAGCATTCTTTTTTATTGCAGTTAATTAAGATGATAGTATTTGCGTTACTGTTGATTCATAATTTATATGAAAAAGTCAGATTTACTTCTACAATATCTTGCTCTCAGAATTTGTTTATATTGCCTAGAACCAAGTATTGTACTTGCATTCATATTTTTACAATGAACCAAGATTAGAAATAGGTTTAAAATGATACATATAATACTCCGCAAGTTGATGCCATCTTAAAGGCTTTATAATTTTGAAATGCATTCAAAATTTGCAGAAGAATAAAATTACTATGTACAAATAAGCCTGTCTTTAAAATTGGAACGGTTTATTGTTACTTTGTTTTGTAAAGGTAGGGACAGAATTTAACACAGATCATGGTGGTTGTCCTGGTTCTGGCCATTTACTGTGCACCTACTGGAATTACCTCAGCTAAACTATTTCAGGAATGTCTTTTCAAGATATCCCACAGTTGTCTTGACTTTGAGAAAGCTGAGGCACAGGGACTGTAAGCAGGAACAAGCGTTGTTGTCATCTACTTTGATTTTCTTTGTATTGCTGTATTTATTTGTATTGCGATTAAAGGCTGAGCCAAAGCGACTTCTTTCAACAGCAGTAAAAGTCACTGGATCTGTCTCATAAAAGGTCCAAACCTCTGAAGGAAGAATTCAGTGCTGCCCTATTAACTACATCTAAGTATGCTCAACCCTGAGCACTGTTACAGTAGTGTCTTCAGATGTGACCTCTTCTAGGATCTGCAACGATGTTCAGTACTGTCTGTCATACTTAGCAGTTTGTGGTCACTGAAGTTGTTGGAAGGGAGTAAAAGTGCTCTTAGTATGTGGAAAAAAAGGTGTGTGTTTTGTCAAGAAATACAGTGAGAGTGTAGCATGGTTGATTGCAATCAAGTTGGACAGATGACTACCTGACCTAGAGGGAAAAGGATGTGTGTATTTCCTATGAACTCAGTATTTTCTGAAGTATAAATATTCAACTACAATGCTGCATGCTGGAATATTTTTATTTTCTTCTTGCTTATAAGCAGATGTACTTCCTCTTCCAAGAGAAGCTTTCGTCAGATGCCAGAATTTATGCACGGGAGCTAGAGATGAATGGAGCTAGTGGATTACTGGAGCTGCTGTAAATTTGCAGCTGACAGCCTATGCTGTGCTATGGCACATGTGATGTGGAAGATCAGTGATGTGCACAGGGATAGTTTGGAGGAGAACTCAATTAATTAACAAGGAAAATTCTTTATTCAGTTGTCCAGCACCGCATAATTTTTGTTCATCTATGAAGGTGGGGGAAACCCCCTCTGGGCAGAAGACCATAAACTGGGCCTCTTTTGGCTGCGCGCTGAGAGGCGACAGGCGGGGGAGATGTACACCGCCCCCGTTCAGGCTGAGGCTTTAACTTTGCCGGCGCCCCTTTTTGAGGGAGAGGCCTTGCCCCGGGGTGTGTCGCGGCGCGGGTGCCCCGCGGGTGCAGCGGGCGGGCCGCCCCCGGCCGTGCCGCGCCGGGGCGCTGCGAGGGCCGCCCGGAGCTCCCACATGCGCGGGGCGCGGGGCCCTGGCCAGCCGGGCAGCTACGGCAGCGGTCGGGGGCTGCTCGTCGTGGGGTGAGTGCGGGGCCAGGGGCTGCGGGCCGTGGCGGCGGGAGCGCTGGCGCGGCGTAGGCGGACGGCGTGATTGTTCTGTACCGTCACCATTTAATGTCCGCAACTGCAGAGCCTTCGGCGACGGCTGGGAGTAGTCGGGAGCTGCGGCAACTCCTGGTGGTTGCTTGCCAGCGCAGGGGAAGTGATGCTGTGGATGTGCTGGGAGGGGTTTTTCCTTTCGTCTTATATTATTGCAATAATTTCCTGGCACAGCTTCTAATGGCATGTGATCCAAGGAATCAGGAGACGTAGCACTACAACATGCAGTGGATCAATGTGGCAGAAACACTATTTTGCTCCATCTCGCATCAAGACAAGAGGGAACAGCCTCAAGTTGCGCCGGGAGGGTTTAGATTGGATTCTGGGAAAAAATTCTTCCCTGAAAGGGTGATCAGACATTGGAACAGGCAGCTCAGGGACGTGGTGGAATCCCTGGAAGGGTTCAAAAAACATGTAGATGAGGCACTTAGAAACAGTTTAGTGGTGGACCCGGCTGTGTTAAGCAAATGTTTGGACTCGCT